>NW_027315857.1:6941422-7443922 GCF_026437365.1 Eucyclogobius newberryi
GGTCTGGAGCAAGTGATACGCTGTGAGAGACAAGCTCAATATGTATGATTTATCTACTTAGACAAATGAAATCACTGTCAGCTTATTCGGCCGAAAAAGGTTTCCTCCTTGGGACTAAATACAATTTGGGTCAAATTTGATTTCGTCAAAGTATTTTGTCCTTTCCCTTGAGATCCAAGGGGAGAAATCAGTTGGCTGCTGGTCATCAGGAAGTGTCATTCACAATCAATTTTACCATCATGCTTTAGCAAAGATTAGGTCTAGTTTGGAGTAAGAGAAGGCTTAGTAAACAATGCAGCCACCAAAGAAACTGTCAACGCTGCTTAGGTCTAACAGAAGGGAGACACATAGTTATGGGGAAGATCAGAGCTTTGTAACCATGGATTAAGGTCAGAATGTGTTATGGTTTGTGCTGTGGCACAAACCATAACACATTTAGCCTCAGTGAAGTTATATCAATCCACACCGACAAAGCCATTCTCCCCGAGGGCTTTACATATGCAAAAGACAGCATTACTCAGCATTTTGTGGTAAACAAACGCCTGCCAACCTCTGTGTCACAGTCTCAAGGTTGTGCCAACATTCATTTTGGACAGAATTAGTGGCAAAGATCAGTTTCCATTCCAACGCTACTAAAATCAGCAGTGATTCAAGCAGCATATATATATATATATATATATATATATATATATATATATATATATATATATATATATATATATATATATATATATTTATATATATATATATATATATATATATATATATATATATATATATATAATATAAAATTTAATATTGAAAAATATAGGGGGGAATTTTAATTCCTGTTTTTTATGACAGAACCAGGTGTATTATTCTTGTCATGTAGCTGAGCTACAAATGCTCCCAACAATGGAAAGCATAATACTGACATTTTTTACAAATTAATGACAAGTTTTGGATTAAGCTGCCAGCAGAGGATGTACTTCCTGCGGCAGCTGAGGAAATCCAAGCTGCCAGCGCAGATGATGGTGCGGTTCTACACGGCCATCATTGAGTCCATCCTCACCTCCTCCATCACCTCCTCCATAACCGTGTGGTACGCTGGAGCCACAGCCAGGGACAAACAGAGACTACAGTGCATTGTGTGCTCTGCTGAGAAGGTGATAGGCTGCAGACTTCCATCTCTGCAGGACCTGTCCTGACCTCTCCAGGGCTCTGGGACGAACAGGTCGGGTCTCACCCTGGACATGGACTACTTGAGCCACTCCCCTCAGGCAGGAGGCCACTCCCCTCAGGCAGGAGGCCACTCCCACTCCATCCGGACCAGAACCTCCCGCCACAGAACAGTTTCTTTCCCTCTGCCGTTGCACTCATGAACACTGCCTAAGCACTTTGCACTCACTGCACTGTCACTTCTTATTGCACTACATATTTTATTTATGTACATATCGTGTCTATTTTTAACCTTATTTTAACTTTACATTTTTTATATATTTGGTAGCTATTCATTGGTCATTGTTTTGTATTCATTGTTCAATGTTTTGTTGTTTGTGTTGCATCGAATTACCAGGACAAGTTCCTGTGTTTGTGATTTTTTTTCATTGACAATGGCAATAAACCTTATTCTGATTCTGATCAAGCCAATGTTTTATCCCGGCCACAATCTTTCTTCAACTACAATTATTTTCCCCTGTCACAAGGAGCTGTTGATCTGAGCAGAGGAGGCCTGGCCTACTGTGTAACCCCAATGTTCTGAATGAAGAATTGTGTGTTTGACATTAAAATATTTCAAATGTTGTATCAGTTAAGTACTAGTGATTTACAGCAGTGGTTCTGAAATTCAGAATCAGAATCAGAATTGTGGGGGATAATGACAATCTAAACTCAGTGTAGGCTATTGGCCTATTTACAGATCCTATGACATACAGTAGGCAACCCGTTCTATGATGATTGGAAAGTACTATATGTCACTTTGGGATCCACAAATTTGTTGAATTTGTTGCTGACCAAAAATAACTCATAACTCAAGAGTCACTTGCCCAACTATAGTTATTGGATGAAATCTGTTGAACATGTTTTCTTAAAGAAGATTTAATATGCAGTTTTCTGGTATTTAGTATCAATCTAGAGCATGGACATTGTTATTTTACATTTTGTTTATTGTAAAGTGAAATATTGAACTAAAAATGGTAAATAATGGAAACAGGTGACTTGACTTTCAGCAGAGATGTGCAGCGGTTCGCGCTCTCGCATCACAGTAAGAAAGTACAGGGCCCTTCAGTGTGGAGTTTGCATGTTCTTTCTGTGTCTGCGTAGGTTTCCTTCAGGTATTCCCGTTTCCTCTAACACTAAAGACATGTACAATCGGTTCTTACATCTCAGTGGGCCTTAAAGTAGAACTAAATAACATTTTCACCTCATTGAACGTCTTTGTAAGTCCTATGATGGTTAAATATTGATTTGGCCCCTGCTGTCTCTGGGCGGAAAACCAGCTTTGCAACATTTGCTTGACATCGACCGAAAGACAACTCAGTTGGGAAACCCTGGCTCTTTTTTTTTTTATTTGGCAATGTGAAATGTTTTTGTCTGTACTTATCATAATGAAGGAAAAAGACAAACTTATGTCTTTTTCACAAGCTGCAGGGGGAGCTCTATCGCTTGCTCTGCTTTAATAACATCAGCTGTACAGGGGCGACAGGTGGAAATTAGCTTTAGCTACAACCTGGTACAATGCATCTCTCCTCAAAAGGTGAATGTAGATTGTGCACTGTCCCTGTGTCAATAAATGGATTAATACTAGACGCCGCCTCTTCATAATGGTGTTTCACTGTAGCATGCAAAGGATTTTCATGTATGTGTTTTTATTGTGGAAAAATATGAACGCCGCATGACATTTTCTAGTCCTATTTATGATCTGGAGTCAGAATTTTCTGAACAATCGCAAGTAAATACAAAATGGTGGGCGGAGATAGGGGGTAGGTGAAAATAGACGTTTACTGATAATGATGAGTGAATACTGGTATAAAAGCTCGTAAAAGTGACGTCCCCTTTAAACTAGAAAACATGAGAACATGTGGTTTAAAGTTAACTTTTTCTGCAAAAATGATGTATACTTTGCAAGACTGAATGGGAAAACAGTAAAAACACTTTCATGATGAACTTAACACCATAATTATTTCATCCACTCAATGACATCCCTAATACCCCATACACACCATAACATTTGCTGCACTTTGGGGGCACTGGTTAATAAAGCTACAAATAGTAATACATTTGTGCTTCAAGTGAATGCTCTTTGCAACACATAATCTGCTGCTTTGTTGTCATCTGTGTGGATGTCACCTATGGGCACTTAGCGCTCCACTTTGACCTTCCTTTCATATGCGCCATTATAGAACCCTTTATTCATCCACATCGACAACACCTAGAATGGAAAGTGCTAATGGAAGGATTAAAGTGCTTTTGCCATTCCTCCCATGCTCCGCGGCCTATTTAAACCGCTCTCATCATTTCCTGACGGTCTGTGCTGAATGATAACAATGACAAATGTGCTTACTTCCATTCTGAAGTCGCCATCACCTCCAAATCCATAGTCATTTTCTCGGCATAAAGGATATCCACGCTAGCTAAGTGAGTGATTTATGAACTTGTCCATGCGGCGTTAAATACAGAAAACACAAAAGAGAACTTTGATAAGGTCCATTATCTTGTGGCTTTTGTTTGGGCGACCATGCCAAATCCAATGCCGCAAAGTTAGGCAGAATTGTTGAGATATTTGAGGGTGAAATTATTTGAACTAAGGTAGCAAGAAGATAAATGATTGGCTTTGAAGTTGCTTTACGAGCTGTGCAATTTACCCAATTTGAATCTAACTGAGATCAAATTGGTTCAAATCATCAATATAAGCTTGGGTAATAAGGTTTTTTTTATTTTTAGATTTTTGGAACGTAGACTTTATTAGCCAGGAAAGATGGTGTGAAACGGGGGAGAGAGAAGGAAGGACATGCAGTAAATTGTCGGAGTTGGGATTCAAACTCAAGACACACTTTTATGATGTGCAACTTGTTTGACAAAAAGTTAGTTATTTGGAGTTGGACTTTGACTTTTGACTTAAGTTGAATATGCTTCATATTAATTAAATTATTGGTAAAAGCATACTTTTTTATTGTGACTGATCAATACAAGGGACATATATTTTATCATATTTATTTCTTTACTTCGGTAGCTTGTTTGTGGTATTCTGATTGTATACAACCAATTTGTTAATTCCTGTACCCTTCTGTACATTAAAAAATATATATTAACATTGATTGGCAGTGGCTCATTTACCCACGAACCCAATTCACATCAAAATACCCATAAAATAATGATCAGTCTATAGCTTTCGCAATGAGAAATTTCCTTGTAAGTCAACTAGATCCTTAAAGGCAGTATGCTCCTCCGAGTAGTTCACGTACGTTTGTGTGTGCGTGTGCGTGTGCGTGTGTGTGTGTGTGCGTGTGTGTGTGTGTGTGTGTGTGTGTGTGTGTGCGTGTGTGTGTATGTGTGTGTGTGTGTGCGTGTGTGTGTATGTGTGTGTGCGTGTGTGTGTGTGTGTGTGTGTGTGTGTGCGTGTGTGTGTGTGCGTGTGTGTGTGTGTGTGTGTGTGTGTGTGTGTGCGTGTGTGTGTATGTGTGTGTGCGTGTGTGTGTGTGTGTGTGTGTATGTGTGTGTGTGTGTGTGTATGTGTGTGTGTGTGTGTGTGTGTGTGTGTGTGTGTGTATGTGTGTGTGTGTGTGTGTGTGTGCGTGTGTGTGTGTGTATGTGTGTGTGTGTGTGTGTGTGTGTGCGTGTGTGTGTGTGTGTGTGTGTGTGTGTGCGTAATGTGTAACGCGGTGCCAGGAAAATGCAGTTATATCCACCACCTGTTCATCCCGCTCCTCCACCGCACACTGCCGGCCCAGCATCAAAGCTTATGTTTAGTCACAGTGTGCGCTTCTGAGCAGGCAGCACGAACAACGGCGCGCAGGAGGAAACTGGTGGAAGAATCCCGTCTGTAGAGTTAACACATGCCTTTTAAAGTGGTGCAAGTTGGGACTCAGAGGGTGCGGAGGAATAAACATGGATGTCTTTTGAAATAAGATTAAGGCGGGTTTGGCAAGAAAGTTCAATCTGTAGGCGCTGGATTTGTGCATATGCATTCCCTATTGGCCAGTTGTATCAGTTATATTTAGGAACAAGTCTGTGTAATCCATAAGTTGTCCAGGAATGTTCCATTGTAGGAAAAAATTCAGTTGTAGTCATCAAGACATTTCACGTCATTTTCTACAATACAAAATCAATAAATTCCTTTGTCTTGAGTTTTGTACAAATATGATGGACTTTTATTAAACAGCGAAAGTAATACATTGGATTCCTGGCCCTGGAGGGAAGGTTTATAACATTTATGCTCAATATTTTATGTAAACATCTGTGCGTTCCAAGCATTTATACTTAGAACTGTTTCTAATGTCAAGGCTTTGTTTGGTTTAATAAATAAAGGGAAGAAAAAGCAACAACAAAAACACACATGGAGGCGTTTTTTAGGTCACATTAGTTGAGAAAACAAGGTGTGAGAAGTCAATGTTTGTTTTGCAGCTTGATTTAGTCACTAATTTGGGAAATTTGAAAAAAAGATTGCCTAAAATGTTCCTCAGTATGGCATTAGACTCTCACTGAAGTCAACACCAGGCCAAGTTACAGGTAAAATGTGTGGACTAGTCGTGTTTACTGTAAGTCAAGTCAATGCATGTGTAGCAGTGCAGCACACCCTTTCACTCCCTTTACTACTGTTTTCTGTTTTCTTTTTCTTTTACATTTGGAACATATATATTGTGACCATGTGTACTTTACGTAATGTGACTAGAGATGATCACAGACTGTAAATCCACCAGTTAAACCTGCAAAAATAAATGATGTAACTTATTCAGCACTGCCTCGTTCAATGAACTTACCTGTGTGTCCTTTTTAGTTGAATTATTATTTTTCTGGATTAATCTCCAGTGGTGTTGTTGGTTCTTAATTTAACTTTTATCGCAATATCAAAACACCTCGCTTGCCAATTATATGTTTTAGGTCTTTATGGTGAATCAAAACATAGGTTAAAAAAGGTGATTAGAGGTTTTAATGCCATACTGAACACATTTAAAATAAAGTTTAAAAGTTACCCAGGGCACTTTTAATGTCGCTGTCAAGTTTTGTAAAGTTGTCAGTCCTTTCTCTCCACAACTCTTCCCAGCCTTTACACGGAAAAACCCTGGTTACAGTGGAGTGATAACATGCCCAGTGCACTCTCTCTGTTCTATTGTGAGCGTCTGTATGATAAGAGCTGTGAGGGGGGGAGCGCAGAGGCTGCCAAACAGTCTGTGGGAGGCAGAAGGTCCAAGATCGGATCAGTAAGTACCAGCTGGCTCCAGCAGGGGGGGCTCTGTGCTGCTGATAAGAACCAGTCTGACCCCAATCCCCCGATCAGAGTGCCCTGTGGTCCGCAGAAGTCAACAAAGCTGTCAGTCTGCCTGCAACCACAATTCCAACAGTTACCAAATGAAGTCTATGGTTGAACAATGTGTAGTAGGGGGAAAAAAATGTTCTTTTCGTAATCCTTCACGAAATATCTCACTGGAATTTGGATCAGCACACCGAGATCAATATTTGTACAACAGCCATCAGAATAACCTTGAAAATAGCTGGTTTTCTATACGTATAAGTGACATATTGAGAAGATGGGGCGTGTTGGGGGTGATTGAATTGTGTACTGCTCCTCTAAAGCGTGTGGTAACGAAATGCTCGGAAAAGGCAGCAGGTTTAATAACGATCAGGATATAATTGCTTAGCGGTGACGGTTTCCAAAACAGGCCGCTAATGATTTTCAATGTGTCCTGAAGCATGGCGTTTAAGTGACAGGAGCTGTGCTGAGCCTGGACTTTAGTGCTTACAGTCAGATGTTACATTTCAGTGCCAACAGCAAATTAAATCCACTAAAATCTATTAGGCAGGTACGTGATGTGAAATATTGGGTGCATATGGGAGAGGTTGGGTTATCTATATTTTTGTTAAGATAATCGTAATGGAAAAGTTAATTAAATAGTGTCATGCTGGTCCAGACTACAGCATCTTGGCAATGTACAGTCGTTTACAGTCCCTAATGAGAAATCAAGTTGAGCAAATTGAATTGACCTCACTTCCAATTGCTAATATTTGACTAAGCTGTAAACTCAATATACTCATATATCATCATACATTTTGTAATTTAAATATGCATCATTACTGTTAGAAGTCCATTATAACCAGAAAGCACTCTTCATACAAATGGAAAAGCATTGTAAAGACATGTTTCCACCCAAACATAGCAAATGTTTTCTAAAAAGATACAATAAAATCCAAATTTGACATGAATTATACCTTTTAAGCGAAAGACCGATCTCAGCAATCAACAAAACAATGTGTAGCAATTCCATGTTTATGGACCTGAGACGTGGCTAAATTTAGAGTAAATACAGTCACTTTTTTCTGCATTTTTTATTTCTCTGTGCCTCTACTCTAACTGATGTTAGATGCATTGTGCATTGGAAATATACTCTTTTGTTTCTTGACACGAATGCCATACATCAATAAAGATGAAACAGCTGTTGCTACTGTGCGCAGTGATTCCAACACTGGAAATACAGCAGTTTATCACAAGATCAAGTAAGCGATTGATGAGAATTAATATTCCCCTGTTTATATTGTTTTATTGCCACGTTGTTTTAGCTTGAGTCCATATTTTCTCTTGTACAATCATGTTAAGCTCCTTCTGAGCTAAAGTGGACCCAGAGGTGAAGCGAGCTGAAGAGGGCTTGACCCCCTTGGCAGCTTGTACCAACAATAGTCAGCTTTGGACCTCTCAAACTGGCCAGTGCTGTTCACTTAAGACAGTGGACACATCGTACAAACCACTCCAAAGTGAACCCAGTGGCTACATGCCACTGTATCATACGGAGAAAGTGTTGGTAGATTGTAGATTTTTATAGTAGCTTAGAAGCAGCTGTAACCTCAGATATTGTACTACTATTCCCAACGCGCTCTGACAGGCATTCGAAATCGAACCTTGTCAGTGGAAATGTTTAATGTATGAAATCCCTCAGGGTAAATATCTCATGTTGTTTCCAGGCAGCTCTGTCCAACCAGCGAAAACAGCGCCTCGATACTAACAACACAGCGTCAGAAAATGTATTAAGTAGATGCTAAAGGCATAATGGTAAGTAATGAACAGATAATGAAGACTCGCCTTAGCCGCTGAAAACTTGATTGGTTTGAATTGGAATAACGGCCCATTCATTAATTTGCTGTAAAGTATTAAATGATGTTATCAGGGAAGCAAAGCAAACGCATTACCTGCAAATTACCAATTTAATAGTTGTCTGTAAGTTTAATCATCATCATCATCATCACGTGGCTGTTTTTGTGGGCACAACTAATAATGAGAATTAAGTAGAAATGACATCTTATTTTGATCTCTAGATACACGTTTATAGAGCAAAGTGTCAAACTTAAGATAAGGTCAGATCTTGGTCTAAGTCACATCTAGGGTAACGGTAAGTGTTCTCAGCCATAAACGGGCAGGTGGCTGTAATTGCTGAAAAAATGTAATGGCAGATGTAATGGCTGTTCAGGTCGAAGCTTGTCATCTGCTCATCTCCTTTTGATGGCGAAAACGTATCAATATGTCGTTGTTGCCGTCACGTGAGATTTTTAGGACTTCTTTAAAGTGTGAAAGTGGAAAAATGGGTTGAGCCGGGCGGTTACCGGGCCTCCAGTAGATAATATTCACTATGTTCACCGCCATTTCCAGTGTTTGGCTCTAGAAATATAGAGTAAAACAATCCAAACCACACACCAGCCGCCGAAAGATTGGAGACCGTTGTACTCGTAGGCTTGAATCCCGGATCTTTGTCCAAAAAGCCCTGGATCTTTCAATCTTTTAAACGCATCTTAATGTCAGTAAGTGGCTTTAGGGTAACAGGTGGAGCGTTGAGTTGGGACGCAGTGGACCAGGGTTCAAATCAACATGTGATCTGACCATGGAGCTGACAAAAGGCCTTTTCTACATCATTTAACTGAGGTTTTGTAAAAAGTGAAGGACATAAATAAGAGCAGATCGACTGGAAAAAAGACACATCCAGAACATGTGAAAGAGTTTATCTAACGTAGAATAGACAACAACAACACATGATTGTTCAAACCATGAATTCAATACAAAGCTAAAGCAGAGAAACTACAGGACAAACAGCTCACTGAGGTGTGTTGACTGCGTGGTGTCTGCTAAAGGTAAGACTTTTACATTCTACAAAACTCAGAGAAATTTACAAAGAATCGTTTCTCAACTATCAATGTTCAACTAGCTTAGTTAGCAGAGCATGAGGCCATAGGCATTTGGGTTGTGAGTTCAAGCCCAGACAGGTGTTGTGTTTCATGTTTGTTTTGAACACCAAGATGTACAATTTCTTGAAAAAGTAAATGTAACTAAATGCCACCTTTGCTGTTCTGTTCAACTGTTCTGTTTTTTGGAGGGAGGAGCTCTCTCAAAAGACAAAAAGGCTGTCTTTGCCTTTGGAGGGTTACTGTCTGTAACTGCATTAAAACCACATCATATTGGCCCGAATAAACCCCTTGCCTTTCTTTTTGGGCTAAGCCCCGGATGTTTAGAAAGTCTGGCTCTGCCTCTGTTGGTGATGATAAAGAGAAGAAGAGATGGAGTGTCTGAGGCGGCTGATGGTTGTGTGGAAACAGGTGACGAGAGGGGCAAAGTAATGTTGGGTTCCTGGTTGAATTTACGGTTCCATTCGCTCACACGCTAAACCCTGTGATATCATTTGCTTTACAAGACATTCAACAAACTGGCACTGGCTATTTACTGATTGTACACCCTGCTCTTCACCCCCATTTCTTTCTCCACAAATGGATGAAAAGGCAAAAGAAAGTTAAACCCTTATGCTACATCATTGCAACTCACGGATGTTCATGCTTTACTTTTATTAAAGCAAAAAGCCATGGAAGGCCACAGTCCATCAGTGAAAGATAGAAGTTCAGCACAGCATCTGACTGCCCTCCGGGTCAGACAACAACATCGAGATACAAGACCCTCCATAAGCATCATTAAGGGTGAAATTCAACATCTTACTTAATGTGAAAAAAGTCGGATTATACTTTAATAAGTGCCCCGAGCGACACATACATAATTGATCATCTTGCCCCGGTAATGACATGTTGCCCATGCGTTTCTGTTGAGTGAAGGGGTCAATTCTTTCAGCTCTAGTCTAAATATCACCGTTATTTTTTTATTTATTTAGTCTGATGATCAAAAAAGTCTAGCACGGCCTTAACCCATTGACTTCTTCTGGCAGGTCCTCTTTTGACACGTCATATTGTATTAGAAAAGCACATACGCAATATGTTTTCATGCTTGTTTCTTTAGGTATTAAATAAGTATGTTTATTCTTTACAGGTGCAAAAGGCAAATGACTTTCAGACCTCCATAAATGGTAAGCCAGGAAGGCAGGAAAAGTGAATTTAAAAGCAACCAGTGATGTATGTACATAAATCCTTTGTGTGTTAGTAAAAAAAGACAGACTGGTGCTTACTGAGGGAAGAAAGAGAGGGAGATTCCCCATGATTATAAACGCAAACACTGCCCCCTATTGGAAAGAAGGCTGCATTTTCAGATATTCACTGTCTTCTTTTTTTTCTAAGTGGGAAAAATGTAAGGGAAATTGGAGTAATGTCTTATTATGTTCCCAGTTTCTCAGATGGCACGGTATTATATGTAGATGAATCGCCAACGAAAGTAAGACGGATTTCAACAATAGTTATTAAATATCTATATGAAAGAAAGTGTGTGAAAATTGGTCCTGGGAATTTTCATTTTCTCCATTGTTAGTTGGTGCAGTGGATAAATCAAAGCAATGGCCTGGGAACGCTGCCGGTCAGCCATATTGGAGAGGGAGGGAGGAGAGACTGGGCAGTTAGGAGTAAAAAGCCCAGGAAAATGAAGTGCTGTCTTTCAAACAGAAATCCCCCATGATGAGAACTCAACCATGTGGCACCGCACCGTGACACTACCTTGTTAGAGACTTTAGCTTAAGACTAGCGCACAATTCTGAAGCTATAAGACGAAACCAAATGAACGGTGAGGTATGGGGCGGGATGGGAGGGGGAATGGGATACAGACTGTGGATCATCAGGCTTGGCTAGTTCAAGGGAAGTTCATGGGAAGCGTATACTTGGGATGGGTGTCATGTGTTTAGCCATTCATGGGTCCCGTGGGTGCTGTTCTCGGACTTCACAGGCTGCTCGACTTGACAAAAGGCCAGAGAGCTTGTCAAATCTGCAGCAGCCGGGAACAGGTTATGAGTAGAAGCACATGTATCACACAGAAAGGGCGGGAAAGTACATACTTTTATTCATCAAACCTATATCATAATTACAAAAGTATGTCAAAATAATTAGTCAAAGTATGACAAACTTGCGATGTTAAGGTTGAGAGCATTGGAATAGCTGCAGTTTACTAAAGTGGCATTAGTAGTTGTACTAATACTAGTAGTAGTAGTCGTAGCACTAGTACCGGTAATAGTTATACGAATTATCTTGTAGTAATAGGAGTAATTGTTGTCAGATGTACTTTTAAACATAGTAGCAGACATAGCAGCAGAAGTAGTAGTTGTAGTAGTAGTAGTAGTAGTTGTGTATTTTGTGTTGAAAAGATAACTTTTCTCATTGGGTTTTCCCTGTATAAATAAATAAAATGAATGAATGAATAGCAGTAGTAGTTGCAGTAGCAGTAGAAGTATAAGCAGAAGCAGCAACAGTAGTAGTAGCAGTAGCAGTAGCAGTAGCAGTAGTAGCAGCAGCTGTAGCAGTAGCAGCAGTAGTACTAATTGTTGTATAATTAAAACAAAAATGTCAAAAGTTCTTGACAATGTTCAACTCCCATATTTAAGTCCTTTTCCATCTGAAGGAGTTGGTCTGGAGAGTCTAGACTTTACGCCTTCAGATTTGGTGGTCGAGTGGTTAAGGCTGCAGCACATATGCCAGGCTCTGTGCAGCCAGCCACAGCGCTGTGAGTTTGAATCACGGCATCGACAATTGTTGCATGTCCTCCCTTCTCTCAGCCCATTTCATGCAAAACTGTCCATGGGCCCAAAAAAAAAAGAATCCTTGAAAATCACTTTCAGATGGAAGTCGAAATGTTTATTTAAAATATTGTCCAGATGACTACCTTTGATACTTTTTCTACGATGGCTCACTCCTGGACTAATGAGAGATTACATACAGTAGTGGTAACAGTAGTAGTTATAGTTATATCTTGTAATGTTAAAACTATAGCAGTAGTTGTTATGTAGTTGTCAGTAATGTAATTCACCCTGGAGAGACAAAGAGACCACAAGAATGGACTGTTTAGCAAGCTTTATTTGCGAGTTATTTGGCGCTCAGACCCCGGCGGAAGACGTTGCAATCATGGGCACTCCATGATCTATTTGTATTAGATGTCTCCCCCCGGAGCCTGGAGACTGGTGGTGGTAGATGTGAAGAGGAGGTAGAGGATGAGGGGAATTTAGAGGAGGAGCTGGGGAGGTGGTGGGTCGCAGTACGGTTTGAGCGGTCGAGCCATCTGCCTGAGGGCTTAAATGTGACCGCCTGGTGCCGATTGGAGCGGGGAGGAGTCACTGGGAGCGTTGATTGGGGATGAGGAGCAGGTGCGAGGGCCATGGTACAGATGCCCCCTGACCTTTCACCCTACTTCTTTGGCCAGGAAAAACTGCATAACCTCTTTGGGATAAGCGCAGAAACCTGGGAGAGTCCATGGTGAAGGAGGGATCTGACTCTCACAGACGGACAGGCGGGCGCCCGCTTGAGTGCGATGATGGCGCTGGGGAGAGGGGTCCTTCCATGGAGGCCTTGATGTAGGAAGGAGTTAGGTCTTCCAGGTTGAATTTACGCAGGCTTCATTTTTAAACATTGTCTTTACTTACAATGTGTAGTAGAATCCTGTCTTAGTTAAAGGTCATAGTAAAACTAGTGATTCCTGTCCAAATTAGTAGTAGAAGTATTTTAATCATAGTAGTTTCTAAAATACACTTTTTGGTTTATTTCATAACACCACTCATATTCACTCACTGCTCACAAACCCAGGAATATAAAGTTTGGTTGACGGCAAAAAAACAACCAGCAATTTGGCCCGACAGTAATAGTCTCCTAATTACCCACAATGCCTCTGTCAGTGAGTGGCCGTCCATGCGGAATGTCCTGAAAAATGTCGTCTTCCGTCTTTGTCCAGATGATGGAGCACAGAAGAAGAAAAATGCACCGTCGGGTGTAATTGCCGCCACAAATGCCAACGTGGCAAATGGCTGTTGTCAAACGAACACAGTTTTGCAAATGTAAATGAGGAAATTAAGTCACGGACAGACTTGAAATGATATGCACAGAATTTCCAAAAGGATTTATACGTTGAGATATACTATGCAATTAGGATGTTCATTATAGAAGGCAAAACAGTTGATGGAAAACATAAAGCGCATTTGTGGTGTGTGTGACAACAAAGAAGACTGCGAGAACAAGAGAGGCGATAGCTTAGATGTAATTAAAACACGGCAAATTGTGGAGCTGAATACATGTGCAGACTCAGATGTATGTCAAACTAAAGTACACTATGTTATGTGAAAATGGAAAATCTTTAAAAGAAGGAAACTAACTACAACAACCAGCTAAATAAACCGTGGGGGGAATATTTATAGCAGTGCTGCCGTTAGCGCGGTGTGGAATGTTTCCCTAAACGCTTGTGAATAGACGGGACTTTCAGCAGAGTATTTGGAGCTAGATTAAGCCATGTGTTTAAGCCTATCACAGAAAATGCTCAAAACAACACAAGCTAAACCACTAGGCTACCAATAGGCTAAAATGTATTTATGCTATGTTGTGTAATTATTTTTTATGTATTTTAAAGGGGCACTATATTCATTTTTTTTCCAGGATGTGTTGTCTAGCCAGGAATGTTCCACAAAATGGCATAACATTTAGCAATCGCCATGGAGACAAGCAGGTTACGCCACCAAATCAAGTATTTTTGGAAATAAAACACCTGTAATTGAATAAATGATCGTTGGAAAAGTGAGTATCATACTGTGGAACATTCCAGGCAAAGCAAAAACATTTGCATGAGACAAGAAGTAATGGACCCACCACCAGAATACTTGCATAGTGCACCTTTAAGAAGCCAAACTTAGTGTCAAAATGTTTAGTACACTGGAGTTTAGGACAGAGTCTATCATAACTAGTTATACAGTGAATAGCAATGACGGCAAATCAAAGCTGGGGTACTTAATTTTCAAAATGTGAAAGGAGGAAGTAGATATTTATATTTGTCCAACAACTTCAACGCTCCCACAAACCTTAAGGCACATCACAAGTATTCATATGCATGGATTTTACAATTTAAGAACAGCTTTTTTAGATGACAAAGTGAATTAAGATATTGCAACGCACGTGACTCTTCCTGATCAGTTTTTGTTGATAAAATGTTTCACAATTAGACACTTTATAAGGGTAAAAACGAAATGTAACGTAATGAGTAACACAGGTTTAATATGTCATTTAAATACTTTCAAAATTGTCAAAGTTTAGCTTAGTGCAGTTTTGAGAAGTGCACTTCCTTAAGCGTTCCCCTCTGCCTCCCCTCCATATGACTCATGGTCTTTGTATAGTCCCTGGACAGAGTCTCTACTTTGATCCATGTGGTCTGCAGGGTCTGTCCTACTTTAGCTGCCTCCCTCTCACCTTCAGTGGAGAAAGTCCAGCGTTAGCTTTAGGTTAATGTATTTATAGGATTGTCCTCTCATACACTGCAGTCCATATGGAGTTCAGTGTGGCCCAGAAATTGGATGTGTGTGTAATGCAACATTTGCATTACAAAACTTCACGCAGGCCTGAAAATATACCATTGGGACAGCTACAAAATAGTGTGAGGGTTCATTCTGGGGCATCTACAGTATAAGTCATGTTTTTACAACAGGACACAAGGCCAAAAGTGAGCGAGGGAACTTTCTGTTAAAAGTTATAAAGGACAATATTTGAATTCTGTATTCCTTCAGCCTTATTTCTTGTTATTTCATAATAAGACAAAAACAACTAGTTCAGCTAGTAATATCAGCGATAACGGCACAGACAAATGACTAGTTAGATACTAGAAACCGAACAAACAAAACTACATTTAAAGGAGACATATTATGCCAAATTGACAGCATTTGATCTTGTTTCCATTCTCATTTACCCCAGATTCTTTCAAGCTGGGGTAGTACCTGATGTACACACCATGAAACTGGGAGAAGGGTTTTAACTCTGTAACTTATTTTAACTAGTTCCTAGCTCTCACAAACCCTTTGGCACATTGTTAATGTTCACAACTTAAGCATTCACTTTCAGGCTCATGCACAACTTTAAAATGGCTTTTTTCTAAGTAAAACTTAGTGGACCACCTTAATGCAGCAAGTCAGAGAGCTTTTTATCTGCTCTTATTTCTGGGTTGATGAGACCTGAAATACTTTATTATTTGATGCAGACCGCTAGTTGAACCTCAGATTCAGGACTTTTTCCAGTCGAGAGGCCACGGTTCTCTTGACTGGAAAAACTCCTGAATACGAGAAAAAGTCTTCAAGTACTTATACACGGGTGAGAAAAGGAAGGACGGACCGTGATATTGGCAGTGATGCGGTTGCTGTATCGGACTTCTGTGGTGAAGAAGGAGTCGAAAGGCAAAGCTTTCGATTTATCTACGTTCCTCGCCACACCTATGGTCATGAGCTTTTGGTAATGATCGAAAGGACAAGATCACGGATACAAATGAGTTTCCTCAGCAGGGTGGCTGGAGGGATAGGGTGAGGAGCTCAGTCGAGGAGCTCGGAGTACAGCTGCTGCTCCTCCACGTTGAAAGGAGCCATCTGAGGAAGATCGGGCATCTAACTAACTAACCGACTAATCATTGGATTTATACAGCCTCATTCACGGCACTCACCCGCTTTACAGTGTGTTGATCATTCACTCCACACTTGGTGGTGGCAAGCGACTATTGTATCCACAGCTGGCTGGGGCAGATCTGTACTGGATGTTTTCCAGACATGTCCCACCAGAAGGAGGCCCTTGGTAAGAGTCAGGCCACTCTGGAGGGACTATGTCTCTCAGCTGGCCAGGGAACACCTCAGGATCACCCTGAAAGAGCTGGTAGACGTGTGTGTGGAAAGGGAGGTCTGGGCCTGCTCAGACTGTTGCCACCGCAACCAGGCCCCAGATAGAGTAGAAGAACATGGATGGATGGATGTGTTGTTTTATGTTTACTGCTGAAAATCACATGGGATTTTGTATACTGAAACCAGATATGTTTTTGCTTGCATGTGTGTAGAGAAATACACAGAATCAATAACTCCGCAGTATTAATAATTCCATGACAATTCCCATTCCTGGTTACAGCCACAGGTGCATCATCTTTTATAGAACTCACACAGGTTGCTCAAAAAACCTGCAAGATTTTCGCAGAGCTTTCAATCACTCTAACAAAGATTTCAGCTTCTATCTCTCCAACAAGTCAAGTTTTTTTTCTCTCCTTCAGGGATGCTGCGGCTTCCCACGGCACACAGTTCGGCTGCTAATGTAAGATAAGGGAGATTGAACGCGCAACAAAGGTTAGTGCGCTCCACATTCTCGCTAGGTAAATAATGATATATGGCTAAGCGCTTCAGCTCTATCCACCTGCTGTATTTCAATATCTCATTATGATATTCGGCGCATACAAACCCGCGGCCGTGTAGCCCTGCAAAGACAAACAGCAAAAACATTCACAGCAATGAAGATTACATTTCATTTTAGCACAGATATGCTGCCATGTTGTTGAATCTTTGAATCTTTTTGAGTGTATGCTAACACAATAAAATGAAACTAACCTGATGAATTAAAGATAGTTGTCTTTGATGTTGAAGGAGAAAATCTAACCTTTACTAAGTGGCATTTAGTGAAGTACTAAGTGAAGTAACAGAATAAAAGGCAGAAAAATACACAAATACTAGCGAATGTAGCAGAGGTACTAATACCATGGAAAGAAAATCAGTGAAATAATACTTAAGTTTGCAGCTTGATATGTTGCTAAATAGTATCAGATAGCAAAAGAAGCAAAAAAAAACAGTGCCATAGAATTTGAACTACTTTTGGTGGGCAGTGGTACTCAATTTTGTTACAATACAATATTCAATAACAATATTCAAGCAAAAATATATGTAGCACATACAAAAATCTACGTTTGATGTACCTTACCTAAAAGTAAATGTATTGCATAAAGATGAAATTAAAATTATGCCGACATTAACAGTAGTTTGTCTGTGAAATCTACGGAATTGTAAGTATATATTTTTGTTTGCTCAAAGCTGAGATTTTAACTTAAAACCTAAAACCCTTCAAACCATAAGAAAAGTAATTTCCATTCCAGTTCAACAGTGGAGTAAGAAGTACACATACCTGCTCTCAAATGTAGTAAGTAAAAGTTATACTGTACGATACCAACAACAACAACAAATACGTCTCATTAAAGGTACACTATGTAAGTTGTCCTGGTGGTGGGGAGGCGGGGTCTACCTGTTTTTGCTCAAAAATACTGAAAAACAGGCATTATCAAGCAGCTCTGAGAAAAGTGCCTCTTTATGGATCCATTCTAGGGAGATGGACAGGTTTAATGCCATACTCTGGAACATGATAAACAAACAAAGTTACACAGTGTACATTCAATTCTATCGAGACACATCTGTTTATTGAGTACATATTATTAATAAAGCCGAGATATTGTCTTTACTCATTATTGGGCTTATGAGCATGGTTCAATGTGATTACAATAATAACCCCACAAAGCCCTGGCATAAGGTTGTGTGCATGTTTCCTAATGCTTCATTTAGGCTCTAATTCAAATTGAAAAACAATATAGGCTCATAGCAGACATGATTTCCTCACGCTTGTTTGTTGGAAAGGCTTCGGAGCTCTTAATTAGCCGATCCGGGGAGCCGCATGTATTCCGACGCACTGAAATGAAAAGGCGTTATATTGTTGGCGAATTTAAATACAAAACTGAAGCCGTGGATTTCTGTCTGTTCCACACACGCCATTTATCAAAAGCCTCTCACCATGAAATGACGCATTATGTGGGGAAAAGGGAGAAATGCCACTTCATTTGTCTGTCACTTGTTTTTGTTTTTAGAAAAATGAGCGCGGCGGTCGTCTCCAGCGGCTTTCTGACTATAGAGAAAAAGTATATCAATCTTTGTTACCAGAAGTTGATTGTCGACTTAACTTTTATCGCATTAAGTTTGTCATGAGTTTTTAAGTACGTCTCACGCTGATTGTTAAGCTAGATGTTTATTGGTGTGAATCAGATTGCCACATAGTGTTAGTAAATGAACAAGAACATTTCGTCGGATTCACTCAATACAGAAATTGACAGAGCATATTTATAAAGAATATCCCCATTTTGCCACCAGATCAGGGCAGAATGGCCTACAATAAGGATACGTTTGAAAATATTAGTTTATTCTAAAGGTGCACTATGGAAACTTTCTGTTGGAAGGTCTGCCACTTGCTTGACTCAGTGGTTATTTTTTTACCTAATGTTTCACACAGAATTGAGATTCATTCATGTCTAATAGTCAATGATCAGCTTGAGGGTTTTTTTTAAATCAAGAGGTCCTCAGCCAATCCTCTGTCAACAGAAGAATGTTAGCAGAGGGTAGACTTCTAGAAGCATGTCCATAATAACAATATAGAAGCCTTTTTTTCTTGGAAACAGAAAATGATCAATATGAGGAATTATTCATTTTCTTGTCCAGCCTTATTGTGAAAAACATGCATTCACACATGGAATAGACTCATCTTTTCACAGATCTGAATTGTGACTTGGCCTTCGGAGTATCACATACTTGTCTCCATAAAGATAGATGAGTTTATTGACATACTATGTTCCATAATATGTTCCAAAGAGGGCCGTACTATAGAAGTCACAGTTTGGCCTTCTACTGGAGGATCCGCCATGTTATTGCTTTACCTGTAATCTGAATCACAATCAGTTTTATTGACAAACTAGGAATTCAAAAAGGTATAACATCTCCAATAGAGACAAACAGGTGGCAGACCCTCCTCCAAGTTACATTGAGGCTTAAGAGAAAGCTGCAACATCCTGATAGTAAAACAACAACTACGGCATCATAACATTAAACTCGATATTTAAAATGCTCCTTTAATCCGAAATGTAGAGGACAAAAAAGCCAAAACAACAAATACAGTTATTAATTAGTCATTGAAGGTCATTTTAACAGAGTCCACTTGTTCACAACTATGTGACTTTGTACCAACCTTGCTCCAAATTACCACCTTATCCCAAACTGTTCAACAACCTCCTTACTTATCTACTCAATGCAGCCCCCATGTCGATATTTTTACTTCCCCTCCAGTTCAAAAAGCCCATTACAATTTTCGTGACAAAGCATGTGATATAAAACAGGAGCTGGGGAGGCCATTATCACCGTCTGGGGCCATGCTGCGGTGCCCTGGTTCAGCTGGTTCTCACTGTCCCCCCTGGCGGTGCCCCCACAGTGACAGGACGTCCACTGCACCAGCGTCCTAGTCTACCGCCAAAAGTCATAAGGAATTAATGAGATGACAGCACATTGTATCAAAAAGCGATGGGGGGCCAGTGCTGCTTTCCACTTTCTACTCATTAAAACCCTGCTAATGGGCTCGGAGGACTTCCAGACCTCCTCTAAACTGCTTGCTCGCCTGTGCAGGTTGTCAGGGAACATTATTTTTGTTTAAGGGTGAACTTGCCATTCAGCGCTGAAATATTGATCGCGGTAAACTTTCAAGGGGACTTAGTGTCTGGCACTGGTATAATTGCAGAGCGGTAGTGAGTTAATGGGCGTTGGAAGAAACTGAGATTGGGACAGAATTTGATGGTAGAAAGCCGGTTTATGGAATGGAAAATAAAAGTTTGAGGATAAAAGCTTGTTCTATAAGTATACATCAAGAAACCACTCACACATTCACACATTCATACACCAGTGTACGCAGACACTGAGGGTGAGGCAGGTTAAGTGTCTCACCCAAGGAAGTGGCCAATGATATTTGTGTCGGGAGCGAGATTCAAACCATTGACCTATTTAACACATTATTACCAGAAAGTGTACCTTAAGCACACTTGGATTGGATTTTAAGATGTATTAAAAAGTAGTACAGTACAAGTCACAGACATAAGAACATTTTGCAACTATTATTTTCTATGCCACAAACAGCTTTTCTACAATCGGAGGAAGGGCCACGTGATCAAACAAGGTGCATTGAAAACAAATACACAAGGATACAAGCTTTTACATGCGCTCTTTTATTCTATTTCCTCCAAAATAAGAATAGCATGTGCATTAAATCTGCCACAGGAGAGCGCGATATTCACTGGAGCTGGACTCATTGTAGCCGGGATATAATGAAAAAGTTTGCACAATCTCTGTGTTGGTTTGTCCGATATTTTTTCAAGAGCCGTCACTAGGCAAGTCCACACAGCTGTAAATAAGAGTGTTACTATTGTTATTATTATTTTTTACTTTTTATTACGAGTATAAGACATTTTTTTGGTGTTTTATAAGAGCTTTTCTATTAAGAGTGTTTTTTTTATTAAGTTATCTGCTCTTTATTATTTACTTCTGTACCTATTTTGTGTTGCAACACTGCAAATAAAGGCTTATCTTATCTTATTTTATCCTATAACTTGACAAATAGTTGTAACGGAGTCGCACTGACGCCACAGACATGAGGAGAGCCACCACAACGAATCTCCTACAAGAATTACTGCTTGGGCCACATCTCCCCGAAGTCATGAAGATGCAAATCAGGCTTTAAATCAGGCCAAAAACCCTCTCGGGAACAGAAGACTTTAGTGGCATTTTTGCCTCACAGTAGAGTTTAACACCTTGATTATGTAGCAATTTTCTCTAAAGACTTTGCATGTTCTCTTCTCTAGTTGGTGTATTTCCTCCATCCGTTTCTCCCATCAGCATAAATAAGACATGCACAATAAGGTAATTCTCCCGCTGATCATGCACCTATAGCACAAGATCTGATGGGTTCAGCGGTTGAGTCGTCCCAGCGGCATTGACGTATGGGTTAAATGCAAAGACTCTCTATAAATATAAGTATGCCTTGGTTGTCATAAAGCAAAGGCAAAATCCCTGATAATCATCACTGCAAAACAACAAAAAAGTAAAAACATTTGTTGACTTTGAGCTGTATCTCTTGGTTTACACATCTCACGTTTAGCACACACAGAAGCTCAATCACAGTCCAACCCTATATTATACAGTAAAGTGTAAAGTACTGCCTTTAATCCCTGTTTCCATGTTTGTTCATTGCACTTTGAAAGCTCACGCCTCAGAAACGGGCCCGGAGCAAGTCAAGATGAATGCTTCCTGTATTAAACATGACAGTTTATGGAAATGCGCGCAGGCGTTGGAACCCAGAGCGCGTAGGATTTGTATTTTTTCAACTCCAAGAAGGACTAATTACATCATTAACCACATTAATATGACTCTGCATTTGAGAAAAGGGCAAATGACTTCTACGGTACGGGGAGCGACTTGTCACTGTGGAGCTGCACTAGGAGATAGTAGAAAATTAAAGATGCCGCTAAATGACATGGTAATTAGCATGACAGTAATTGTGTATTTACTCACCTAATGACTGCAGATGCTTAGCGGTAGATAAAAGGCCAATATGTCCTTAAGGTGCACTGATTAGCATTAAATGAGCTTTTTATCTATGCAGAGCTGGTCACACAGCAAGACATCCTATAGGGTTATCCATCACACACCATTTCATTTTTACTTAAGAGTATGAATTAATAATGGGGCATAAAATGGTGCTTAACTTCGATACTACATTTGCAAGCACCCAAATGACAGACAAGGTCCCATCTCTCAATTAAAAGTAAAACAGGAATGAGGAGTGCTTAAAGCAGGACTTCTTAACCATAGAAGCACATCCTATTGATGTGAGATTGGATTTATGATTATTACAAAAGATATTATGCATTTATATTATTGGCCATTAGACATGCTTTTGAGTATCTTTTGCTTTGGAATATCATGATTTGGAACTTAAATTAATGGCTTCAGAAAACACAATTTACTTTCTTTTTTGACATCACAAGCTGGGGAACATTGAACCAGAAGGATCAGAGTAAGATGACCTCATAAACAGGATAATGAAGAGCGTGAATGAAGCTGAATGAAGAAAAAATAACATGGTTAAAAGCTTTAAAAATTCCATATAATCCAATAAAGTCAAATCTGTTTGCGCTCTATAGTACAGATATCTTATATAAAGCAGCTGAATCTCAAAATGAGACCTTTAAATATCCATTGATCCACAAATCCAGTGAATAAGAATAATTAAATGTATTTGAACTGCAGTGACTGGGGCTGCAGAGGCATTTACAGCACAAAGAGAAGGCATACAATTATGTTTGGTATATTAGTTTTCTTTATTTTTATGGCATAAAACACATACTTTGAAGATGTATAACTACAGTAGGTGACACAACAGGTAACACAACAACCAAATAAGTCATGTAATTTTATCAGCTGGAAATAGAGTAGCTCCTAATGTTGGGTTAGGTGTTCCTTGTACACAAATAAAAAACGTTTCTGCAGCACTCACAAAGCACATAAAAAGCAGTGTGTGTCACCCTGAGAGCAATGTCATGTTACCAGGTTTGGCGTATACAGTCTCCATAATTTACAAACTCATGACTTTTTAATGTGGCGGTACAGGATGTTCCGAACATACTACGGCCTACGCTTTATTTTGACAGAATATAATTCAATTTCGATGAGAGGGGGAGATTACCTGCTGCCTGGATTCAGAAAGGAGAGCCAATGTTATAAAGTGTCAGAGATGGATGTACGAAGTCTGGGCGATCGGCTGTGGACACTTGCAGGTCATGCTGAGGAGGCAAAGACTGCGATAGGATTACAATTTCTGTCAGTCTAAAGGAAAAATGTCGACGAGTTTGACCTCCACCGCGGAGATTCCGGTGACAGTGAAGGACCACTGCGGCTAATCTTCAGAAAAAAGTGTAATGCGTGAATCAGTTTGAGGAGAAGTGGAGGCTGACATTCAAACAGCCTTGTGAGAAAAGTATGGGGACGGAGAGTTACTTTAACAAAAGGACATTTTAGAACAGCAAATGTCACTTTCACTGTGTACAATGTCTAAATTCTGTCAAAGTACTATTAACTGCGGGCAGAAGAGCTAGTGTTTGCGAAAGTTTGTTTTGACATTTCTATAATAAATACTCATATTCAGAAAGGTTGGCGTACTGACCAATCACAGAACTTTCTGCGTAAATCACCATCACCAGACCAAATCCAACACTGACACATATTTATACTTCTGAGGCAAACTTTGGACCAATCTCAAACCTGAATAAGTTAGAGCAGCTTTTCGGAAGATAATTTGATTCATCATATTTTTAATTTCAATGCAAATTTATTTCAACAAAAAAATATGAATTTAGACTATTGAAGACTTGAAAATCTATACGAGAAAAAATAAAAATGTACTGCATATATAGTCTGAAATTTTGAATTAAAACAATTCAAATATGTGTTTAGGATTAAAAATAATGTTGAATGTAATGAAACTATACATCTTCTATAGTTTTCCGTTTGTGTCTATGCTGCTTTTATTGCTTTGCCTGTAATGTTACACACTATGGAATTATCTAACATTTGTTTCATTGTTCCTGTTGCTCCAAGAAAATAAAACGGATTCCTCTCCATAGATCTTACCTGTAACCTGGTTTAGTGGCATGTTGCCTGCTCATCTCATCTTGATCATGTAGATGCCATACTGCGGAACATTCCATACAATCTCCACACAGCAGTACGTCGCACACGTTTAACCATTCATCACATTGTATTAAGCCAAGAGACAAAACTGGACACTTTTCATGCTCTGAAGTGTTTCCTGTGACTGATGTGGAGCTATAACTCTTCAAAACCGCAGTGATCGCCCGAACATACACCACCGCCTCACATTCATCACTCGAGAGCAGGAAACAGCTGAGCTTAGCCTGATATTTGAGGTTTAATCTGGACAACGCCGCGCCAAAGTTACACGTTCAAGCAAAATCATCTGTTCTTGGTAAATGAGATTGGGCAGATGCTGTTATTCTCGCACAAGCTCTTCAGAAACGGGACACACACGTTATTCATTCTCTCGACCGCCTGGTTCAGGCCAAATTACCTTTTTGCTTGGTGTGCAGCTCTCATGTATTTTTGTGATAAGATATAAAACAGCCATCAGCTAAAAGGAGCCACCACAAGTATCTAAAGCACTGTAACAGCAATATTTTATCACATGGAAGAAGATTAATGGGCCCAAATAAAATGAATGATACATAAACCAATCATGGGACGTGAATACAGGCTTTTTATGTGGAAAACGTTGTCGATGAAGTAATTCTAGCAAGTGCAAAAAATGTTAGATACAGAATTTGTTGTATGCCAACAGCTGGCATAGTGTAATTTTAAGAAATATAAAAAGATAGCAGGAAGCATATATATGTATAAGAGCTTGTTTATTATCAGCAAAGACAAGATTTACAAGTCAATGGAAGAGTTAGAAGAGAACAATTTCGATAGCGATATAACTGACAATTAACTTGAGGCTGCTCATTGGTGGCTTTTATAATATTTGTACTTACGGTACTTGTTTTGGGCTTTTTAAGTTATAGGCTCGGCTTAAACTCTCTATTAGTGTTTGTATCCTGCAGTGTTTACATCACTTCAGACTTTAGCGGCAGCAATTAGCCACGATCTCCGTCTGCTTCCACTCGCAACTGAGAGGAAAGTACCACCACAGGCTGCGCAAATATATCCAAATATTCCAAATTTCACATCATTCTGTACATAACAATATATCACCAGCGACATATGGCCCAGTGCTAGGTAAATATTGTGAGAAAAGCATGTGTTTGTGTGTATATATTCTGTTTTTTGTGTAGCATGTATTATTTGCATTAAGTTGGCAAATATTGACTGAAATGTTTTATGTTTCGTGTATTTTAATAGAGACTTTTCAAATATGTTATGCTGCCCCGTGGCGTAGGCAGCTATAGGGACTTGCATAAAAATGAAAACAGCTGCAGACAAGGGAGGGGCCACAAAGGCACAATCCACATAGGAAACGTTTTTTAAAGTACAGTTGCTAAGCTAAAACTGAAAAAGCACTCAATTACAAGTACTGCTAACAAAAAAAAAACTCCTTAAAGTACTAGTTAGTTACATGTTAGTATAATTTTAGTAGCATTTTAGATCAGTAAACTTGATTAAGTAAACCGTTTAAAGCTAAATTAAGTTGTTTTAAACCACAAACTGCATATGAGCTCTGGCCAATCAGATTAGGGATGCAGCCCTGCTTTTGGGACAATTATATTGTAATATACTCAATTACATGTTTAAAATGTAGTAAAATCTACTCAATTACCATATCTTGAGTATTTTTAATTGGTAACTTTCCACTATTAATAATATTTAATGTGATTCTTTATGTTCATAAAATGGTTTTCAACAAAATTATGATTCATTATTCATCACACTTGGGCTGGTAATCACATGGTCGACCACCATACATGCAATAATCCATATTTAGCACATTCATGGCAATATATTTAAACAGCAGCCTGCAATATCGATACTGCTGCATCACCAAATCAAGCATCACAGTACGTCAACTTATGAATGTATTTCCTCCTTCAGTTGAACAAGAGGAACATACATTTTGTATCTGGCCTTCTCACTAACACAGTGTCCTCTCCAACCTTAATCCTAAGCAGCACTATTTTCTCCACACGCGCTTCTCCTCAGTGGAATCACCTCTCGGGCTTTTAGAAAGACGAGAGTGGCACATCCTAAGCTCCAAAATTATGACAAATGTCCTTTATATTTGCTGGACTGACCCTTCTTTTTGCCTTAGCTTCGTCTGCCACTGAAAGCGACTGCTATATCTGAATAAATAAGCAAACATACGCTCATCGCAGCAGACCTCTCACCACGGCATACAGTTCTGAACTCAATTTCACACCCGGCTGCCTTCTCAGACAATTTAGACAGCCCGATGCCAGCAGCAAAAAGTGAAGAGACAATGCATTTATTTATCGACTTTTTTGGCTGAAAAAGGGAGATTTTAGTGCTGTGTGTGTGTGCGTGTGCGTGTGCGTGTGCGTGTGCGTGTGCGTGTGCGTGTGCGTGTGTGTGTGTGTCCACATACCTTCTTATGACAGGGACGTGTTGGAAAGAAGCACGCAGTGAAAAATGTGATTTGGAAAACGGAAAACAACAGGCGTATCTCGGGAATGGTTTTCTTAGTCACTCATCCAGAAGTGTGGTCCCGATGCAACATTCCATGACTGAGGAAAGAGACAAGTCTACAGTGTGGGTGATGACGGCAAAGGAAAACTGTCTTTAAATACAACACAGCTAGGCCTTTATTTGGTTGCCTCGATATGTGCAGGTATTGTGATAACTTCCATGTGTGAATGATGAAGCAGGAGAATGTATTGTAGTGATTGGATGTAAAGAAAGCTGGTGCTAAAGATAAGTGTGCTAAAGATCGTGTCGATGTATTCCAGCCGATGTGTTTCTGGAGTTGGTTTGTCGGGCTGGAAAACATGAGGAAACATTAAGAAAATAATGAATGATGGTAAAGCTATTTAAGAAATCTGTGAGGAAAAAACTAAACTAAAATGACTGACTCGGGGCAGAAGTCATTGTTAACTTTTCATGGAGAATCGTGTGGATTATGTATTTGATATTGAGTATCACAGTTTCACAGTATGGCATTAAACATATCTATGCACAATTTGGAGGAAAACAATCTAATTACAATTTATGTTTTGATTTTAAATGCATATTGACTAAAAGACTGAAATGGGCCAATGAACTGACAAAAGACAGACATTTATTTCAGTGCATGTTTGTACAGATCTAAATGACAGAGTTTGGAATGCAAAATAGGAAATTATGGTACAATTATTTGCCTTTGCGATTTGCTAACTGCGTCTACTCCAACTGCAATTCGATTAATCTTGCAGCCCTAATATCTATCTTGCATTTTTTAAATTATGGGTATTTTTAATTCCAAACATTACCTTAAAAATATGCATTCTTACTGGGTGCAGGCTCTCCTCTCCACAGATCAGACCTGTAACCAGGCCTGGTGGAGGTGTCATTCTAAAATTTGAGAATGATGCTTGTCAGTAGCACCACTATATTCTATCGATTTAAATAGCCAGAAATGTTAGGTTTAAATGTTATCTGTCAGTTACAGTTTGTCGGTCATTTAAGTTAAATAGTTTTTAAGAATGTTTCTTAATGTTTGTTTTTGAGAAAGACAAGTAAATACCTCATACCTGTCATAGTCACTAAACACAACCAATATGAACACTAAAGTTAGTTGACCTCTATGTTTCTCTGCACTGATCTGTTTGCTTAAGTTCATTCGCAGTCAAATGTTGTGTTTTCACGTACACTGGGCTCATATTTAACTTGAAATAAACATGTTTAAAGATAAAGGATAGATATAGCATGTTGGATCTAATTTGTCCACCTACGCGTTGCCATGGTGAGAGACCCATTTAATTTTGTCACAAATTCGGCACTGACTCAAATTGGGAAATCACAGGCGTCACATACTTGCATCCATAGAAATGTATGAGTTTAATAACATACTGTGGAACATTCCAGGCAAAGCAATGACTCCATGGCCCTCCACCAGAAGTTAGTGCAGCTTTAATCCAAAATATATATCATGTCAGTTCCCTAAGAAGTTCCTTACACAATTTCACAATTTAAATTTATTTTCTTTCAGTAATCAAAACACTGAAAGTTGATTTTAATAGGATAAAATTACCTCGCGTATATCCAATTTTAACTGAACAGCTCTATGACCTTTCTATTTGAACTTCTTCAGCAGTGTTTAAATACCCACCACTCCACAAGAGCTGTGGCTTTGGAGACGCTGTGACCCTGTAATTTAGCTACCCACCACAATTTGGCTCATTACGAATGCTTTTACACTATTCCCTAGTTGCAAGCTTACCCGTTGCTAACGATATGTGCAAACTACCTTCATTGGGGAATGTGACCTTCTTCAAATAGAATTTAGTTACCTTATAGTTAAAAGCTTTTGAGTGTATTTGGAGTGCTATTTTGCAACCTGCTTTGCTCACACTTTCCAAAGTCAAGGACCAAACCTTAAACCTAGCAGCGAGAAAACAGAAGAAGACTTGTGTTTTGCCTTGGAAATTATTAAAAATGTGTTGAAAACCTCCACGATCTTGATGCTTATCACAATAGAATTGGACCGATCAAAAAAAAAAAGAACAAAAAAAGAAGAACAAAAAAATCTCCATAAAACTCAAACGTAAGCAGGTATGACATTCTAATGGGCTTCTTCATTAAGTCTCGCAGCGTGGGGTAATGCGTTTGAAATTAACGTGACATTTTCGACTCAAAAGACTTCCATTCAACGCTCATTCCCGCTCGCTGCGACTGTAATCTATGCACAGTTGTGATCTTATACAAAGCGCTGTTTTCTAGCAGCTGAAATCCGACATCTAACATCGAAAACAACATGTAAATATTGGAGGGATTGTGAGTGGTGGGGCGGAGAGGAGAGTGTAGCCAATGCAGTGTGTGTGTGAGGAACATAAAAGTGTCGTTGCATCAAATTATGTGCCGTATTCAATCAAATCCTTGTGCAATGCGCTTACAGTAAGTCACGGAGAGTCAACTGTTAAAATATGAAACAATCTTCCTTGCATATTTCGTAATTTGGACGCTCTAGACGGACAGAGGGAAATTGAAACGCGTATCATCTGGCTAAATGTCAAAACCAAAATGTTTATCGCGTTAATGCAAGTACAGTAATCATGTCACTGAGAGCATATGGGTACAGGGTGAACAATTATTTAGTGCATATGTCAGTAGAGATCCATTTAGCTCTTTCTGTGTATTTTGCATCGTATTTCGTGGTTTTTCTGCTGGAGCTCTCCATGGTGCTGACTCTGAAAAAAATATGCGTGCAATCAAAAGTAGGTGAAATTTCAGATTTGCTGTGAGTAGTTCTTAGATGTATTTATTTAAAGCACAAATAAAAAGTCAAAACATTGTTCATTGAAAACATACCTGGAGTTGATTGATCTTGTTTAGTAAGTCTTCTCACTCTAAGCCTTAAATTTTGTTTTGTTTTTGTTTCATGACATCATAGGTAGAGGTAGGTTTACATTAGCATGTTGGGGGCAAGCTAGGTTTGATTATCTCCCCTATCTAATTCCCTCTGCAGCCAGTAGATGTAGTTCTAACACAACTCCTGACGAGTGAAACACCTGAATGATATGAAGTCATGTGTGAATCTTGTAGTTATAAAACACAAAATGCCAATACAAATACAAATAATGCATAATGTTTAAAGTAAAATTTCCATACTGTGGAACATCCTGGACAAAGCAGTAACATCTCCATGGACAAGCAGGTAGTGTACCTCCACTAGGAAGGTTACATAGTGCACCTTTACCAGAAGAGAACTTGGGGAATGATAATGGTTAACAATTATAGGTGAAAAAAAAATTGTCTCTGTATTTGTCTATTGCTAAAATAACTGATTGACTTCCATTCATTTGCACTTATATAAGATAGTAGATAATTGAAATTTACTTCATGCAAGCCATGCTGTGAGGAATATAACAAGATTTAGAGCTAAGAAATTGCCACAATACATGGTAATGAACATGCTTATTGTGTCTACACTTACTTTAGATTGAGATTTTATGCTAATGTAGAAATGTGTGTTCTTCCACTTACTACATAAACCACAAACAGGTTTTATATTGCTCGATAAGCACTGCTGAGCCTAATGCTACTCTCTCGGCAGTGGTACAATATATCCAGTCAAATTAAAAAAGTAAAGCGGTGAAGAAGGACAAACTACACAGGGGCAGCTGGGGGAACGTGAAGGGAGTCAAACGCTCCTCCTTTGGCTGCGTGCGATATGAAGGGCTGAGTTTTATCCAACACTCGGCACTATTATCGTCATTTCCCACTAAGCGCCGGCTCCCCAGATGTTCCCCAGAGAGCGCCATCGAGCTGTGCCGCCGCCTTTGCCACGTTACCATGGCAACGCTCCCGTGCCAAAGCCCATTACAGAAACAGACAAGTAGACATCACTTTGGAGAAGAAGGGGGTGCTCAAGTGGCAAGATTTTTGTGCAGAAAGTGGACAACATGAAAGAATTTCCATGGCATTTTTTATTGAATTGGTTAAGAATGACAAAGGTAAAACACATGTGTAACATTGAGGCGTATCACATGATAGTAGTAAAACAATTATAGGCATTTTTGCACTTAACAATGCCAAAAATGAAATCCTTATCATTTCCCCAGTCCCTATTTAGGCAGAGGAACCACCCAGTCCCCAAGCTTACATATTTATAGTGTGGAATATATATAAGTATAATTAAGTAGAAATCCTGCTTCTTTTGAGCACTGAAAACCACGGGTATAAAACTGTAATGCACAAAAACAAAACAATTAACAATAAAACACAACCTTTTATCATCATCATTATTATTATCAGTTCATTATTGGTTACTTAGAATTTTAGGTACTACTCACTACTTACTATTAATTTCATTTGTTGATCAAAATAGTTTGTCAAAGTCTGAGAATAAAACATGTTTCCCCATTTCCTTTGTGTGAACGTGCATCCAATTGGAAAGGAACAAAAAAGTACCAAGAACTGAAACATTTTCCTACAGTGTAAATAGAAAAACAACAACACCCCAAGGCAACACTTTAGAAACATTTGTCTTTCTGAGTTGTCACTAGATTCAAAGAAGGTCTATTTCAGGTCTAAACTAGGTCTAAAAGAGGTCTACACCATCTATGAATTTACCCACGAAAGGATTAAGCAAACACTAGAACTGCAGACGACTAAACGTACCTGTCCAATCCACAGTATTATACGGTTTCCAGCGCTACAAAAACAAATACAAAAGAGGCCAAACTCCATTTAACTTCACTAGTCCTAAGCAATAAAACTGGTAAAACCCACCAGAAGGAGCTGAATTTGCCAGAACACGCTTGCCACGCCACATTTTTTTTTACTGTACTGTCGCGTAAATTTCCACAGAAATAGTACTTTTTTGCAAAACAGTTACAACCTGTTACAAATGGTTGCAACCGGTAACAATTAGGACACAATACAGGAAGGGGTTTCATGTTCTTAAATGCCCTGAAGTAATTATCCTGTCTACATTTAAACTGTTGAGTCATTAAATCAAGCGCAAATGAGAGGGATTAACAAACAGCTCCCTGGCAGCCCCTCTCGCGCTGTGTGCATGTCCTCCATCACACAAACGAGCGCCCTGATGAGGTTAAGCATGGCACTCGGACCTATCCCATTGTCCCCTGGTATGGCGGTCGGCAGCGGGGAGAGGTTTCGAGTCTGCCCGCTTCTGATTAAGCTCAGTTTTATGACAACAGCCGTGCCAGGTAATGAGCCTGGTGTGGTTGCTGCTGCTACTATAACCGATATGGCCTTGCTACAGTATAAAATGGTTATAAGTAAAAGACTTGTTTCAAATTGGTTTTAGTTGTGTCCTTAGGAAAGACACTTCACTCACCTTGCTTGTGTATGTACAGTATGAATGCTGTGTGTGCATGTGTGGTGTTGTGTAGCTGATAACCAACAAGTGTGAAGTGGAGAATTAACACAGTGTGGCACTTTGAGAGGCTTGCTAAGCTAAACTGCAAGGTATTATCACTGTTGTAATTATAAAGTCAGGAATAATGTACCTTGGATTTCGAAAGCTCTGAATGGATAACTCTGATTAGATTCATGACAATCAGTCAATTAATTAAACCATGTAATGTGTCCTTTTTTGTCACAGTCAGGCATGAGACAACGTGCATATCCCCTTGTCCTGGTGTACTGTATAAATATATCTATATATACCCTTCTGTGTCATGGAAACAAATGTGCTATTGGGCAAACATAGGTCCCTTTATGACGTTAAATAATAATCAACAGCCACAGCTCGTACATCAGTGCCGTTGCTGTTTAGTGCCGCCCCATTAGCTGGATGACAGATGACTCACCTCTACGCTGGTTGAGGTGAGGTTATCAATATTGACGAGCGCAGTCACAGGTGGACCTTTGGAGATAATACGCATGACTCACGATGGACGCTTTTGAAGGTTTGATTTTTAAGTCACTCATCACTTTTGGATGACCTTTAATTGCGCGGCGCTGGTCTTGAGGGGCCGTGATTAGTTTGGGCTGGACAGGATTAGACGGGTGCTCGAGGGGACTGTTGATTAATATTGGCGTAAAACGTACCTTGATTAATGCGTTGAAATCATAATTTGGACGTTTTGAAAGACAAATACTTCAGATTTCTGCTGGTAAGTGTTTGACATTTCAAAACTAAACTATTTGCAAAACTTTGAGGTAATTGTTCGGCTTTGGACAGTGACTTCTGTTGAGAATACAGAAATATTGGGTTACCTGGAGGGCAAAATGTTGACTGTATTGGATACAGTGAATATTGGCCAGAGGATTAAGTATATAACCGAGCATTATGGTCTCTACTGTAAAGTATTTGTTCTGTGCATATTTTCAGTACTCATTGATAACCAAAATATGGACCTAAAGCAGCTTAGTAATAGAACCAGCTCAGATCCCTCTTCATAGTGACATTTTACTGTAACATGCAGCAGATTGTCATGTGCATGTTTTTCTTTTTAAAAAGTGTCTAGGTGACATTTCAGAACCCGACACAAATCACTCGAATTCTTAATTTTTCAAACAATCACAACTAAGTACGGAGGATGTGACTGGGGATAGGGGGCAGGTGAAAACAGGAATTTTCTGAGCACTAAAGCCTCAGTTGCAGGACAATACAGGGTTATATAAACACACAAGGATGAATCAAGATACAATTTTGAGTAATGATGAGTAAACACTATATTATAACATTATAACAAGGTTAAACGCTCATTACAGTGGATTTTGCATAATATGTCCCTTTTAACAATAAACCAGGAGAAAATAGTTTAGAACATTATGCCACATTAGTCCATCTGATTAGGACTAAATTATATAATTTTGAACCAACAAAGGAGCTTTTTCTTTAGGTGAGTGAAAGCTGTAAAGCTCTGTTCAAACTTGAATAGCATAACAAACTCCAGTGCTTAAAGAAACTTGGACTCACCATGCTGCTTTCTCTCCGCTTGTAGACTCCATTTCCCAGAAGGCCGCAGCAACACCTGTTCTTGCTGAGGCACACATCAAAAGTGACATTTTAACATCTGTCCAGCGCTTTCCCTCACACGCGCTTCGTGCACATGATGACTTCACTTCCAAAGGTACTACTTGAGAGACTCATTAATTAGGCAAACAAAATAGCCATCATTACCCAAGTATGACAAATGTTGTCACAGTGAAGGGCAAACTTATTACATGGAGACTGCTCGTGTTTTTTGGGAACATAAGCAAGCAGCTATTGCCAGAGCTCCATTAAGGGAATTATTTGTTGTTTTATGTTGATCAGCTTTATATCTAAAATTACATACCTTTGCAAAAGAGGGATGCATTGATTTTAAATAGATTTGGAGGCTCATTGAAACTATGTCAAAAGTAAAATTTCGAATGATCCACTCTGTCATTCGACAAATTCTACTTTGTCGGGTCGTTTGTGACCCTCTGCTCCGTATACGTTTCAAAATGCGGCCCTTGGTGAAAAAAAGTTTGGTGTAGATGTTAACATTAGCATAACAGAGTATCTATAACTTCAGAAGCAGCACAGGAGCAGGTTCACAGACAGTGTTGACCCATTTAGATTTTTAGATTAACATATTTAAAACAAACCACTGTAAGAGCTATAATATTTTGCTAGATAAACTACCTAAATGGTAAAGGTGACATAATGCAGCATTTAAATAGGATCAACATTTCATTTTCTTCAGCTTTGGATCTTGTAAAACCAGTTAAACCGAGGCAGTTGGAATACTAGTTTGTGGTACCTGATTTACAAACTGTGTGTAACTTGTTCCTAGCTCTCACAAACCCTTCGGCAAATTATTTTTTGGCCGCTAGCACAGCTTTAGAATAGCTTTTGTCAAACAGAAAAGTGAAGCAGGGAGGACAACGCTTGCACAACACTGCATCAGCTCTCATCCCAAAACCTCATATAGCGACTCTAATGACTTGTTCAGGCAATAGATAAAATTCTTCTAATTAGATGAAGACAGTGTGCAGTGGTTTGCTTTCTCTTGCAATGTTCTGCTTTTACAGTACACTTAAAATGTACTATTTATGATAAAAACGTTAGACACTTTAGCTATAATGATACACATGATTTCTGAGTATAATTTCCAAATACATTCTCCTTCTCATTCAACTTCAGGGTAATAGGATTCGTCCATTTGAACGCAAAATTTAGTATAATATTGCATTAGGACATAAGGATCTATACAAAGTGATAAAATAGAGACTCAATTATCTATGTTTAAAGTTTTGGGGTGGACAGGCTATCCGTTACGAGATTTTGAATATCCTAAAGTTGCATAAAGAAACTGACTAAACAATACAAATCCTAATGAAAGCACAATAAAAATGATGCTTGTAAATAACAGAAACTTTGAAACGTATCATCGTGTAACTTAAGATATCAATTGATCCCTGCTACAGCACAAAGTTTTTTGCAGAGCCGCATCAATAAGTCTGTCTTGTGCGACATGGAAAAACTTCCCAAACAGCCATCGATCACGCTCCATCTCGATGAAAGAGGACGGTATAGATGGAGGAGAAAGAGCGAGCGAGGAGCTTTTGTGTGGCTCCTATGGTGGCTCATGTCCTCAGCGCTCGGACCCATGTGGAGCTCTGTTTTCGGTGTTCAAAGCGACTGCAACGTGCAAAGAGATGGACCACAGGAATTCATACAATGCAGAAATCGGTATCTTGTGGTGGTAATTCATGCTCTAAAATATAAAGTCTAAAGCTCTGTTCAAATCCTTTATAATCATTTAAAGGGGCACTGTGCTACTTTTCTGACAGTTGTTGATAATTCACAGTATAACATTAACAGCAATAATTCAAATTTAACAATATGCATTCTTACTTTGAGCAGCTTTTGAATGTCTTTCTGTGGAACCTTTGCAGTGATATCTCCATGGAGACAAGCACATGGCCGACCCTAAAAGAAAAGTTACAAATGTTCGCGTTCTACTCTCAAATGGATTAACATAAGATAAGATATTCCTTTTTTGTCCACATATTCCATATTATGGAGAAATTTTGTGGGTTAGGGTTAGATTGTGTTACGAATAATTGTTTAGAGCTTTTCACACTTTTCAAATAGCCTAATGTTTAACCACTGTAGATTTGAAGATGCTAAATACTCAACTTAACACTCAAAAGTATTCTGACGCAGTGTAATAAATCTATTTATCAGTAGAGTAGTGACCCAGCTGCTTATCGGGTTCCACGACTCTTTTTTTTCACATTCTTTTTAGGGACAGTTTTAGCAAATGCATCTCTTGGGACGTTTTGCACTTGTTTTGCACAAGCTGCTTTAAACCAATTATTATTATTATTATTATTATGTTGACGTTTTATTACAAAAGCCACAGTCTTTGTATTCATTAATAGAATGAGAAACAGCAACAGTAGTAGTAAAAGTGATGGAACCATGGTAAAAAGTAGTAGCAATAGTGAGTGTAGAATGTGTAGATTTGTGGTATTAAAATAGTTTGGCTTATCTTATGCATGGGTGACATTAGATCGACAATCAAGTTTTCCTTCTTTATAAGCAGAATATTACACATCTTTTTAACTTATCACTCACAAAATTAGGTCAGCCTTCAATTAAGTGCAATTTTCCGCCAGAAGAGCTCTTGTTGTGAGCCATTAAAACACCTGACTAGACCATCAAACCAACTAACAGCAAATAAAGTTCTATATCCTCGGCTCTTGACATTCATTTTGACGATTACTTATGTAACACAATCCCTTGCCAGCTGGTGGTGGGAAGCAATGTGACACTTTTATCACAACTCCAACAATAGTAATTTACTTGGCTCAGTCCTTTTGTGCTTCGCTGGGAAATAAATCATCCAAATAAAAATAAATAAAGGGGCGACCCGCGCGGATTTGACAGTTCAATGTCTTCCAAAGCTCTGCCTGGATGGTGGTTTAGTCTGCACCTCGGCGTTATAAAAGAGGAGATCCATCATCCATCTATGGGACACTTTGGTGGTCCATCGCAGCTCGCGGGACAGCTGGGACCGCAGAGGGGCAGCTGTTTAAGATTCCTCCCTCTACGTGATCAGGTTTGAAATGAAAGGATGGAAAGTCTGAGGCTGTGAGGTGGATTTTGTAGAACGGTTTCCTCAACTAGGGGTACAGGGACTTTAATGTGTTGGGTTTCTAATGAGTTGAAGCTACAAGAATAACATGTGTACCAGTGGATTACAAACACATTGTGATTGACAAATAACGTGTTTGTGTGTCACAACTATATTTAAATTGGTCAGAAATATATTCAAATAAGCCCATTTTCCCCTCACTTCTGCTGCAGATGCTTGGCTGAAGTCACGGTGTCTTTTAGTGGCCTCTACTGGTCGCTGGGCAATACTGCACGGGAAGAATTATTCTTCTTCTCCCGCAGCGGCTCAGTCTGTGGCCGTGTTCAGAGGCCCATTCATGTTCCGCTCTCCAACATGAGCTTTTAGAACCAGAGCGGAGAGCAGCTTGTTTTAGAGGTCTGCGCATACGCTCCGAGGACCACACGGCCTCAAACCCATGGAACTGAGACCATAAACCTGAATAAACCTGTGGGAACCAAGGATGTTTGCAGGTTTTGCCCTAACTGTGCATCTGCGAGGAGAAGCAACAGCAGCGCCAAGTTTCAACAAACAGACTTAACAACTAGTCTTTGTTTGTCACTAAGTCTCTGTTCACGTTACAATAGATTAGACGTTACTGGTAGGTGAAGTGCGCCTATTTAGGCCATTCAGCATCATTTACTGGTTTGGGAGTTTAGCTCAGGAGGATAGGTGTTCGTCCTTCACATGGGAGACCGGGGTACGTGCAAATGTTATCCACTAAATATTGATGACCACCAGAGTCTGCTGGCCCATCCATAAAAGTCCCTTCACGCCGCTGGTGTTAGAATAGCACTCATATCCAGAGATGTTCCCTGAGCCGACATTAAGCACAGATTACACAGAGTCATGTTGGATAAGAAGTTTTTCTGTACAATCACATGGCCTGGATATTTATAAACACACATGTACAAATCCCACATGGAATTAGGGCTGAGTAGCAAAGAGTATATGATTTTTCTTCATATATGTATTTGTATTTAGTTGGATTTATGAAAGCAGAAAATCTAAAAGGCAGAAATACGAACTGTAAAAGATTCAAAGATTTTTTTCTTCTCAAGTGCATCAAAAAAATGGGAAGAGCATTTCTTTTCACATTACTGGAAGCTCTCGCTATCAGCCACACCAGCTTTGAAAAGGTGTCCAAGGCTCCCAATGACTGCTGGGAAAAAAAGACAAGAGCTCCGAAATCAAAAACGAAAGGACTCAATGCTGCTCATTCAGATTTTAAAGTATCCAAAACGGCTACCGGTGCCAAAAATTGCTCTACTACCAATACTACTACTATACCTACTGACTATTGATGACTTCTTCAACTCAGCAAGGTTTGTTCACTTTCCTAACACGGTCCAAGCATTCTCATTCACCACAATGGGTTTATAAGCAACAACTAGCACACTTCCTGGTTTCCACTTCATAATTAGATGCAGACAACACGCAGCGGTCTGATTTTGACCCTACAAGCCTGCACACCAACAACATATCCGCACCGGGGCAACAAAAAGTACCTCAACATGGACAAAAGGTTGGTGGACGCAAGTCAGTAGTGCCACGAGGCCAGATATTACATAGTGCACCTTTAAATTGTAACTCAAGCTCCTCTTTGTGCAACACCAAAATGTTTGTGAGAGGTAATATTAAAACATACCGGTAATACGTCTGCTTCTTAATGAAAACAAAGTACAGCAAACATCAGGCTTGACTTTTCTACATTTCTCATTCTCGTGCGTCTAAAAGTTGAGAGAAAATGAATAAGGTGAGTCACCGCTTGAGGAAATCAAGTAATTTAGTCAAATAGAGTTGCGGAGTTATTTATCGCCCGGCAGTACAAGCTGTTAGTTCAATTTAATTTCGCCTGGAGGAAAAGAAAAAAATAGATGCCAGAGAGGAAATGCGGAGAATGACTTTATTTATGCAACAGGGTGTGTTTATGTCATCTGCATTTTTCAACAACACTTACACCATATTTTATCTTGGACTGACAGGTTCGCTTTTCTACAGTAGACACTTGACTTCCTGCGTGTGAAAAAAAAGATAAATCAGAAATAAATTACTCAAACTTGTGTCTCACTGCTGTATCATGCCACTGAGGTGTCTGACTGTAACAAACAGTAGCTAACTTAAGAAAATGCAATGCAGAAACGTGTGAAATATCAGCATTTTAATGGAAATTAATTCTTTCCAAAGCTTCATTTGGCATTCAAAGACATTTTGTATTCAAATCTTTCTTTATTTCTATAACATCGGCCAGCTCTGGGACTTGTGTGTGAATTACAGTAATATTAATATAACTTGGCACCGGCATCTTCTCCTTTGGCTTTCTCTTGGTTTACGTCTTGTTATGTGAGGTCACTTTATAAAATAATACCATAATACCGTTTTTAATTCTGGTTTTGAACTAAATTCTTGAAAAAGCTTAAGAGTATGTTCAGAATACAACATATTCAGGAGAAAGCATCCCAACGCATTGAAGAAGTGGAGCAGAAAAATACTCAAGAAATAATCATGTTAAATATCTACTCATTACCTATTTACAAACTAAAAGTAACCCTGAAGTAAGATTTTTAGAACTTGTAACGTACCAAATTGTGATCTTAATAAATAATTGTGCTGATTTTTTCATCTACTTCTGTTTTCTCAAAGGGAACTCAAAAATGCTGTCAAAATGTCTCAATAAACATGCTAAAAACATAGACTGCACAGGCATTTCAGCAAGAAAAATGACTTGAACTTTTCAGTCCAGTTCAAAGATGTATTGAAGTAGAAAGTGCACATACCTGCTCTCAAACGTGCTGAAGTAAACTTACAAAGTATCCGTGGTAAAACTGATACTTTACGACACATTTCAAGTCATTCTTCTTTTGTACAGTAGAATTTTAACACGTTTGCCTTTTTTGGGGACTGGGCTTTCCTCATTGTCGACACAAAAAACAGTGGTTAGCGTCACATGATCCACAACATGACCATAGAAAACAGACATTGACAATATTATGAAAGAACATTTTGCCTAGTTTGAAAAAAATCCATTTATACTGCGAATCAACAAACTTTTTTTTATCGTCCAATTTCAGCTCCCACAGTCATAGCCTCAAAGAATATTGTTATTGTCCCCAAACTCACCAAAACAATCCACACTTTAACCTTGCCATCTCACGAGAGTCCACAAAAACACCATCAGGTCGTCCTTTGGGTCCCATCCTGATTGCTTAGCTACTGTAAAATTGAGCATTTGGGACGGAATAGTTTTGACTTTGTCCAGCTGTTCTGGGAGGGCAAATCACTGCTGCACGTTGTTTTTTTTTTTTTTATCAACTGAAAAAGTTTACGGGTTTTAGGTCAAAAGTGTCATACTTAAAGTCACTCGTAAAACTTTTTTCACGCGTTCACCCCTTTTCGTCCTCTAGTATTTGTACCTGGGTTTTATTTAGAATGCGCCTAAATACACCGCTCGGCTCGTCTTACCAGACTTTGCCTTTTCAACAGTTTGTCCTTAGGGGCCACTGTATCAGCCGCAGTGTTTACCGCGGCGATGGCAGACTGTTCAAACGTGGCAAAGAAGTTAAGTGCACTTCCATTACCGGCAGGATTGTGACGATGGGCATTTGCGACGGCGTTGATCAGGAGGATAAAAGTAGTATTTTTCCGACGACAATGGTATTTTATTTAACGTTTGCAGAGGTGACATGAGGCCACTAATCTACAAGGAGCCTTTAACTTTACAAACAGCAGAGGAAAGTTACTCTGTTTAAAAGAGAACCTGGTAGAACATTCTCAAACAGCAAATCTAGAAGTAGAACTAGTAGCAGCAGTGGTGGAAAGTAACAGACCAAAAGTACAAGTACTGCAGTTCAGTAAAATGTCATTACTTTCTAGTCCACTGCATCTGTTGAACGTAGTTGGAGTCATGCACAGGGCGATTTTAAGTGTTCATTGGTGACAATAGGGTTCCTAAAGGTTATAAAATTGGCTTATGTTGATCAAATATCAACACAACTCTTTATCCAAACCACAATTGACCTCTTAATAGTTTTCAAAAATCTGTCTGAAATGTCTAAAAGGGTTAGGTCTGGCTTAAAAGGCAATATGACTATAGAATTCATGTACAGGAAGTATATTAGAAATGTATACTACAAGTGAGGCGCGGTTTAATGTGTATTACCCACTTCCTTTCAAGCAAATAGACTTTTGTTCAAAGAAAAACGTGTAAATGTGATCAAAGCATACAGTGTGTTGCAGATATTTGTCACAACCACAAACTTAATTAAATTGCATTGGCATTTTTTGTGAAAGAGCAACACAAACTGGCACACTATTGTGAAGTGGAAGGAACATTTTACACGATTTAAAAGCAAAATACAATGTCTAATGTAAAACTAACACACGCCACATGACTCTGAACACCCCTCTGTCGAACATGGTGGTGCGACCTCATGCTGGGGGCCCGCTTTTCTTCAGCAGGGACAGAGAAGCAGCTCAGAGAGAGGGAAGATGGAGCCAAACACAGGGCAATCCTGGAGGAAAAACCTGTTGGCGTTTGCAAAAGTCTTGAGACTGCGGCAGAGCTTCACCTGCAGCAGGACAACGGAAATGTATAGAAAATCTGAAAACTGCTGTTCACAAACTGTCTCCATCCAATCTGACTGAGCTTGAGCTGTTTTGCAAAGAAGAACGGTCAAAAGTGTCAGTCTGAAGGTGTGTGAAGCTGCTAGAGACAAACCCCAAAGGACTTTCAGCTGTAAAACAAAAAAGTAATGTAGTAGTGACTCAAGAGGCGTGGATACTTTTGCACGCTGCACTTTTCAGTTTGTTTTTATTCATAAAAAAGTACAATTTTCCTTTCACTTCACAATTGTATGCCACTTTGTCTTGCTCTTTAAAAAAAAAGCCAATACAAGTTTAGTTTGTGGTCGTGACATGATAAAATGTGGACAAAATATGGGACTTTTATTATCCTTGCTGAGAAGGAGGATCTCAGGACAGGGGGAGGACAGTTTTCCATTTGCTTATTTGTCATGAACGTTGTTTAATCTGCTTGGCTGTTCAATTTTCATTTTTTTTTTTTTGGAAAGCCCTGTGAGAAAAATACTGCTGTGATTTTGAGATTTATTTAATACATTGAACGAAATATTATATCTTCGTCTTGTCATTTTTAATCCTGCATATGTACACGAGAATAAAATGTATTAAATTATCCCTCATCTATTGCTAAAAATACAGAAATGATCAAATGAACACTTCAATACTTTCGCTTAAGTAGATTCATAATTGTACACAAAGTAATAGTATAGTACGAGCGATAGGAGTATTAGTATGTTGTGGAAGACTTCAATACTTTTAATTCAATTCGTAATATATTTTGTTTTTATTTTTAGACCAAAAATGGTAGTTGTTGGTGGTTGTAGTAATATGTTGTAAGAATATTTAGCTGTAATACTACAAGTACCGCTGTCAATTACAGTCCCTTTGCCAATATTTGTTAGATGCAGTTCTTATCATTCAGATCACATTTTTACCAACAACACAAGTGTCATCTCACCTCAGAGTCTTTTAGTGGAAAAAAGCCGGTTTATCTGCTCACAGCGTGTCATAATTGCCTTTCTGAAAGCCCTAAATGACAGATAATACCCCACTCTTCACCATCTTTATATCATTTCGCCTAAAGTGGACCCTCTCTTCTCAAAATTATCAATGATACCTGCAGATAAAGCCGGGAATAAGTGACATGGTTAACCCGAGCCTCTCATGAAACGAAGCTTTTAGATGCATAATACCCAGAAGAGAACAGCGCCTTATCATAGCTTTTATTGTTTCCCTTGGGCTTGTAAGTAGAGCGCCGCATCTGCATATAATAACACGCGATGCAAGCCCGGCGGATCATACAGACTCGGAACAAACGGAGGCAGACAATGTCAAGCCGAGAAGATGGTAGTAATTTGGAGGAAAGTGTCAGGTGCCCAAAAGTTGAATTAAACAGATGGGTCGAGGCGTGAATTTGGAGGCTCAGAATAATCGGCTCCGAAACGATGTCGGTCGGGAAATGTAGTGTTAGAACGGCATAAGAGTAAAGTTTTAGAAGCTGAACATGGATCATATCACGAATGCTGTTCGGAAGTGTATCAGCTTTAAAGGAGATTTATTTTTAGATTCATTAAGTTTTGGAAGAGTATTTTCTGGACTATAAGTCGCACCTTTTTTCATAGTTTTGGCTGGGGTGCGACTCATATATCTATACTTATATACTTATACTCCGGAGCGACTTCTATGTGATATTATTTGTTATTTTCACACTTGTAACTGGATTTCATACTCATATGTTTTTTTTCTTCTCTATTATGCATTTTTTGGCTGGTGCGACTTATACTCCAGAAAATACGGTACATAGATTGCTTGTTAACCGGTACATAGATGTTCTTGTTTGGTGGTATTCTAGAACATAGTGAATGTATTTACAAAATAATATAAGTTATGAGAAAAGAAAATGCATTAAATAAATAATTCAAAATAAAATAATTCAAATAAAATAATTTAGAATGCAACGTGACATGGCATCAGTGAGAGCTGAAGTCACCACGGAGCCCGACTCGACCAAACAGAAGCCGACATAATGGAGTAGAAAGTGGGAGAAGAAGGCGGGGCCCACATCTGTGAGGCGGAGCGGCATATTTCAGACAATATGGACGAGTTACGGGAGCTGAAGCCCGAGGTAGTGACACTGCGGACAGAGAACAAGAATATGAAAAGCATCTCAAAACCTAAGACTCATGGGAGTCTCGGGGGGAGAGGAGGGGGACACCACGAGGCCTGATAATGAGGAGAGGTGAATGAGCGCGTCATGAAGACCGCAAAAGTTAAAAGAGACCTCCAGAACAACGGCAAACGCGTCTTCCTCACCCAAGACCTTCCAAACGAGGTTCGGCAACAATGACTGAAGTTTCACCACATCAGTGAGGAATTCAGGAAGAGACAGCCGAGTGTCAGGGGCCCAAATGTTGAATCAAACAGATGGGCCGAGGCGTGACTTTAGAGAATCAGAATCATCGCACAATATCGGCCATGAAATGTAGTTTACGGTATAAGAGTAAAGTTTTAGAAGCGGCGTAGAGGCAGGAGAAAAACTGTGTGGGCCATGAGTTAGGATTGGTGGGCGTGGTCCAGTGGAGGGGCCTCCCACATCCCCAGATCTCGTCCCTCTTGATTTCTAACTTTTGGGGGCACTTGAAGGCCACAGTGTTTCAGGTAAAGAAATGAAACATAAATCATCTCAAGGAACGTATCATTTACACCATCACAAGCAGAACTCCAACTGCGCTGATAAAGATATAACAGTGAAACCATGGCAATCTAGAGCCTAGAACCTAGAGCACAAAGTACAAATGAAAACAGTTGTCAAACATTTTTATTTTTCCTATGTATGGAAAAGTATACCGTCAACTTTAAAGGTGATTTTCAGGAAGAGAGAAAGTAAACATGTTTCAGAGTTACATTTATATATTTCGGTGGGATTACAAAACATAGAGAACTTATTTTTCAATTACCCTAATTGAAGATGAATTTACAATATAATATATGCTGTGTAAATAAATAATTATATTTAAATAATGAACTTTTATATAAATCTTTAGACAGGTGTAACATTGAATTGTAGACAGCTAGACTTTAATGACCCACTTTTAAACCATGCCCACTGGTTGATATGTTAATGTACATAATATTTTGGGTCTTAACTTTTATATAAGTTTTCATGTTTTTCCTGATAGTTACTTCCATTGTTGAGACGGAAGTAACATCAGTCAAGTAGCAGTTTGTGCATAATTATTTTGGGGAGCACAGATATATATATATATATATGTTCATATATATATTCATATATATATGTTCATATATTTATTCATATATATAAATATATATTCATATATATATATATATTCATATATATATATTCATATATATATATATTCATATATATATATATATTCATATATATATATATATATATATATATATGTTCATATATATAAATATATATTCATATATATATATATATATTTATTTATTCATACATACATATATATATTCATAAATATATATATATTATATATATATATATATATATATATATATATATAAATAAATCAAATATATATTAAAGGAATGTGCTCAATACACAAAATTCAAACATCATTTTCTGACAGTTTAAATATTCAAAATGCAAAAAGAAAACAATACAATATATTTTTATTCGTCAAATTATAACCATTTTCTGAATTAGACAAGCTTTGGCCCTTGTTTACAATATGGTTGCTATAGGTAACAGCTATGAAATCACCAGTCAAACTAGGGAAATCTAGGCAACATTTTTTACTAAATCATAGATGTAATGATGTCCACTATGTTTTTATGAGAGGAGTGGTGTAATGCCAACACGTCAAATGCACTTTAAGTTCATATTTTTACTTAATACTTTTCATCTAGGCCTTCAAACAGTCATACATTTAACTTCAACTGCCCCTTTTGCGATGTCGGCACATATTTTTGTCACATATTTTTGTTATCCTCTGTGCCCAACATCTTGTACTGTCAGTAGCTACAGTTCCAAATCGCATCATGACCAAACTGTTATGAAAGAACATAATCACTTTTCTGCCTCAAACATACTCACTAACAAACTGTGGAGTAACACTGCCATCTAGTGCTTGAAACGAAGACTGCACTGTGAAACTGCAGCCACACCACCACCAACAGGCAGCACATTGTAAGTCTTGTATTGACACATAAGAATCAGTTGGTGGTCTTTTTGCCCGCTTTCATTAGCGCCTTGATAGCCCGAGCTCTCATCTCCAGCTCTAACAGTTCCAGTTGTTGGATCGACGGCTGACAAACCCCTCCCGAGGATAAAGGGGGCGCACTTTGGACTGGCAGTGTAGCCTGTGGCGCGCTGACACTTGGCGTTACAGGCTCTGCAGCCGAGAAGGACAGAATCTCGCTTACACTCCTGTCGATGTCACTTTGAATGTCCTTCTTGGGTGCAGTGGATTGGGCCGGGACTGGCTGTTCTGGGACGGGCTGTTCTGCGACGGGCTGTTCTACGACTGGCTGTTCTGCAACAGGCTGTTCTACGACTGGCTGTTCTGCGACGGGCTGTTCTGCGACAGGCGACGGCTTCACTGCAGACTCTTCACTCGGCGCGTCTTTGTTCAAATTGTCTGTCGTTTTTATAGTTTGTTCGTCTTTAGGCGCCTCGATGTCACTGTCGTCTGCATCGGCGTTTATGCTCAGCACGTCGCTTTCTTCACTCGAACCTCCCACTTCTGCAACAACAAATAACTCACTTTTATGACTCAGGTTTTATTGTTCAGCTAGTTTTCCTATTCTGTCCAAATTGTAAAAATCTAGTTGTATTATTTTATTATGGCTGCATAATAATACTATTTGATTTAATTGTATTTTTTAAATATATTTATTTGCAATTTAGCACCAAATCGCCAAAACGCATTACTTCTAGCTTATGAAATTTGGTCACCCATAATGTCAATGAAGTTTATTATCAAATGTGCATTCTTAAAGGGCAACACTGCTATTTACCTTTTGTTTCTTCATTCTTTGCTCCGTCTTTGAGGAAAGATGTTGAATCCACGTTGTTGTCTTGCCTTAATATTAAAGAAGTGAGTGAAGTAAACAACAACAACAACAATACAACAATACACAGTGATGTCTACTCACTGGCTTTCCACAGATTCCTCTGAGGTTTCATTGGAGGATGTCAACTCCTCACCTTTTAATTGAACAGTAAGACATGAAGTTTGTGTACTTATTGAACAGTAAGACGTGAAGTTTGTGTACTTATTGAACAGTAAGACGTGAAGTGTGTGTAATTATTGAACAGTAAGACGTGAAGTTTGTGTACTTATTGAACAGTAAGACGTGAAGTTTGTGTACTTATTGAACAGTAAGACGTGAAGTGTGTGTACTTATTGAACAGTAAGACGTGAAGTGTGTGTACTTATTGAACAGTAAGACGTGAAGTGTGTGTACTTATTGAACAGTAAGACGTGAAGTGTGTGTACTTATTGAACAGTAAGACGTGAAGTGTGTGTACTTATTGAACAGTAAGACGTGAAGTGTGTGTACTTATTGAACAGTAAGACGTGAAGTGTGTGTACTTATTGAACAGTAAGACGTGAAGTGTGTGTACTTATTGAACAGTAAGACGTGAAGTGTGTGTACTTATTGAACAGTAAGACGTGAAGTGTGTGTACTTATTGAACAGTAAGACGTGAAGTGTGTGTACTTATTGAACAGTAAGACGTGAAGTGTGTCTACTTATTGAATAGTAAGACATGTAGTGTGTGTACTTATTGAACTGTAAGACGTGAAGTTTGTGTACTTATTGAATAGTAAGACATGTAGTGTGTGTACTTATTGAACAGTAAGACATGTAGTGTGTGTACTTATTGAACTGTAAGACATGAAGTGTGTGTACTTATTAACAGTAAGACCTGAAGAGTGTGTACTTATTGAATAGTAAGACATGAAGTGTGTGTACTTATTGAACAGTGCCGTGCTCAGAGTGGTCAGTCACCTGTCAGGATCTGGAGGAGATTCTTCTCAGAGATTTGTTCAAGTTGTTCCCAACACAATCTTTTAATTTCGTCTAAATTACAATCCTGTAAATATAATCAGGTTAAAAGCATTCAATGTGAACTTTTCGAAGAAATCAAAACATCTATTAAGCATTTTCCGTTTTATAAAGTAAAACACCACAACACAATATATTTTACGTCATTTGTGACTGAAGGAAAGCCTACATTTTGCACTCGTATTGAACACTAATGCCAGGGTTTGCACTTTTTGTCAGCATTAATGTGACAATTACAAAATGCCTGAATAATAAAAAAGGAGGAAAACAAACTTTGTAAAGAAATACGCTGCAGTTATTATAGTTATATATAGCTCAGTGCTGGTGCAAAAATGTCCAAAAGTAAACCAAAGCTGAGGAACATGCACAAGGTCGTTCAACGTTCTTTCCCATTGTGATATTTGCAGTCGTTTATAGTCATAGTTATTCAGAGGACGTTTAAAAATAGCTCAATGCTTTTTGTTAACCTTGAATTCGTCTGGCAGCATCTTGCGTAGCTTCTTTTCTCCCAGCACGCGGAAACACTGCTGCAGCACTTGATCCCGGTCCGAGGCGTAGGCCGTGATTGGCTGGAACTGCACGGCAAGGTCCAGACCTCCTTCTTCTATGTCGCTGCCGATTCTGTCCAGCTCCGCGTCGGCTAGCTCGTCCTTGGACTCCTTCTAAAGCCAAACCAAACGTGTCACTCGCAGGCAAACGTTAAGAAATCGGAGTCTGAACTATGTGGTTACAGTTGTGGGAGTAAGATCCATAAAATAAACTGAAATGGGACAATTTTAAAACAGTTCCCGAGGTAATTTTGTTCGAATTAAGAGCTTATCAAACACACAAAGACACTTAACACGCTTATTTTAGTGGGTTACACTGTAGTTTAGGGACCACATATTAATAATGTGTTATTCAGGTTACAGGTAAAAGTTAAGAGTTAATATAACACCTTTAAATGTTCATTAATATAATAGTTAAAGATGATGTTCAGCAAAATCCATATGACGCTAGAACATTTTTTATTAAAAGTTAGATTGACAAAAAAAGTTAAATGCTAAAATATAATAAAAAATAACATGACAAAAACACTAACAAAGATTAATTTAACTGCTCAGGTTTCAAATCATTACAAGTTATTCATTGATATGTGCGCCCTTAACATGGTATTGTCATAATTTCTTATAACAGTAACAGATGGAGTCATGAGAAATCGTCACTTATTTCACTTATTCAACAGTCGATCTTCTGTTAGTAAAAACATTAGCAGAGGTCAGATATTAGAGAAAGAAATTTATGTTAAGTTAAAAGCCTGTATAGTTTATGTTCATGAAATCATAACTAAAAGGCATTTGTAAGTTTTTGAAAGACAAAATAAAATAATATCTAAAATCTAGATCATTTTTCCATAACGCCCAGCCTTAAGTAGTAGTAATATAAAGAATAGGGACAGAACAAATGCATGCTTTAACTTTATTTAAGAACAATGTTAAGTAAATTTGTAAAAAATAGTATAGTAGTATAATAGTATTTCCTTTACTTGAAAAATGACATCTATAATAGAAGAAGAAAGAAGTTTGACCAAATGGACAGGCTAAAAATCAATAAAACCAGCTAACATGCACGTCACTTTTAACCACATTTAATTGTATTTCTTTTAATAATGTTTTTTTTTTGTTAATGGGCCTGTTTTAAAGAGCGAACTTGACGTAAACAAACGCACATTTCGCCGTGTTTGTTGAAGTCTGACCTCTGCAGTGGACTCGGCGCTTCTCCTTTTCCTGCTCTCGTGTCTGTCCTCGGCCGGTGCGTGTCTCCTTTTCTTGTCACCGCTGCTCGTCTTCTTTTTCAACATTTTGAGGATTGTTATCGAACGAAAGAAACAGAAATAGAGACAAGCGCCTCATTCGTCTCCGTGTCGCGGATGTTCAGCGTCACACATGCGCCGATTTCTTCTTGTGATGAAAATAAAGCAGAAGCCTGTTTAGGGTTTACCGCCCCCTACTGTTCTTTAGGTCGAAGCAAATAAGGAAACAAAATCATTAATCAGTAAATCAATACGTTTTCCTTTTATATTTAATTTACTTTTAGTCACATTTATTTTATGTATCTTTATGTGTATTTAAATCGAATAAAATAGATACATGAAATAAGATAAGATGCCTTTATTGTCCACACATGGGGAAATTTTGGTGTTACAACGCATCTTTACTTCCAGAGCAGAACCCAATGACACTATACACCAGCGCTCCAACCATTGTAACACTTACTTTTACCTTTTCGTCACTACTTTTTACTTCTAATTAGGCCCGAGCGCCACAAGCTGGCGAGAGGCCTATTAATCTTGTAAGGCCGTGCAAAGCACAGCTGCGAAACGAGCGCGAAGCGCTCGCCCACTTCCAAACACTCACTAACGCACTCCTTCACTCATGCACGCCCCGTGCATACTAATTAGTAGTAGGAAAATGGAACATTACCGTTGTAAACGGGCGAAGCCCGTGCAAAAGTGCGCACTAATCGAGCACTTTACATTTCGCGGTCGTCATCCCCATATAAAGCACTCATTTGCGCTAAGTAGCTCACGAATACGTTCCCCATCTCTTGCATGTTCCGTGCATATAAGCATGTAATGCAAAAATTCAACATTATAACTGTATAGAGGGCCAAAAACACAAAGTGGGCGGAGCCCACTCAAAATTAACGAAAGTACCCTTCAGTGACCAGGGACCCACACCATGAGGTAGGAAAGCGCGAGTGCTTTCCGAAAATGTATAGTTTATGATATTTGGAAAATGGGAAACATTGTTTTCGCATCGGAATATTATTAGGCCCGAGCGCCACAAGCTGGCGAGAGGCCTATTAATCTCGTAAGGCCGTGCGAAGCACGGCTGCGAAAGTGCGCACGTAGTGCGCACGAAATCGAGCGCGAAGCGCTCGCCCACTTCCAAACACTCACTAACGCACTCCTCCACTCATGCACGCCCCGTGCATACTAATTAGTTGTAGGAAAATGGAACATTACCGTTGTAAACGGGCGAAGCCCGTGCAAAAGTTCGCACTAAACGAGCACTTTACATTGGGATGACGACCGCTTCGGTCGTCATCCCCATATAAAGCACTCATTTGCGCTAAGTAGCTCACGAATACGTTCCCCATCTCTTGCATGTTCCGTGCATATAAGCATGTAATGCAAAAATTGAACATTATTACTGTATAGAGGGCCAAAAACACAAAGTGGGCGGAGCCCACTCAAAATTATCGAAAGTACCCGTCAGTGACCTGGGACCCACACCATGAGGTAGGAAAGCGCGAGCGCTTTCCGAAAATGTATAGTTTATGATATTTGAAAAATGGGAAACATTGTTTTCGCATCGGAATATTATTCTTTCTTTCTTTCTTTCTTTCTTTCTTCTTCTCGGGACCAACCCCCCTATTTTTCACCCAGTGAACATTGACGAAAAGTCACAAAAATTTGCACACCTCTAAAAATCGTGCCTCTCTACATTCTGGCTATTTCCCTTTTCTAAAATAAAAAAAATTGGCGCGTCAGCGCCACCAAATGTACCAAAAATGCATTGAGAGATGGGAAATGACCCAAAAAAAATCTGATCGTAGAATCATGAAATTTGGCGCAGAGGTAGATGGTGACAAGAGAAGTAAAAAATATTATTACGGCAATGCCGTCCGCCCAACCAAATGTCGGCCATATTGCTTCAAAAATGGCTAAACATGACTTCGGAGTTTTTCCAAACGTCGTACTTTTACGAACTCCTCCCAGGGCGTTGGCCCTAAAAAGCTGAAATTTGGTGAAAATGCTACTGAGGAGTGGGACATCAAAAGTTATCCAAATTACATTGATACCTCTCACGGTCTCTGAGCGGCGAAGCCGCAAACTGTAGCTAGAATTTCAGAAATCTCCCATATTTAAAATTTCTGCCGTTTGCGCAGATAAAGTCCGAATTGCGTCAAATTAGAATCAGTTGTTAAACTCTTTGCCCTAAACCTACTTGAAGTGAAATAAATTCATTTGGCGCCACAGCGCCCCCTACAGATTTTATATGGAGGTTAAATGTTTAGTTTTGCGAAATTATATGAAATTTGACACACAACTCAATTTTAGCATCCCCATCAAAAAAGTCAATGACTCATGTCATAATTGTTATGGCGTTGCCGTAACGATGACCGAAACCTTTCATGTTTACACTTTAGACTTTCACAAACTCCTCCCAGGGCGTCAGCCCTATTAACCTGAAATTTGGTGAGACTCATCTTCAAGACCATCAAAAGTTATCCACATTTTCATTCAAAGAGTCACGGTGTCTGTGCGGCAAAGCCGCACATTTTGCCAAGAATTCAAAATAAAATAGCTTTTTGATGGTAAAACAAAGGGGAGAAGATGTGACAGCGTCACAGATTCAGCAGTAGGCGTAATAAAAGGACAATTGGGGCTCCTCTTGCGGCGTGGCGGCGGCGTGGCGGCGGCGTGGCGAGGGCCGATCATTGCCGCTTGCGGCTATATTTCTTTCTTTCTTTCTTTCTTTCTTCTCGGGACCAACCCCCCTATTTTTCACCCAGTGAACATTGACGAAAAGTCACAAAAATTTGCACACCTCTAAAAATCGTGCCTCTCTACATTCTGGCTATTTCCCTTTTCTAAAATAAAAAATTGGCGCGTCAGCGCCCCCAAATGTACCAAAAATGCATTGAGAGATGGGAAATGACCCAAAAAAAATCTGATCATAGAATCATGAAATTTGGCGCAGAGGTAGATGGTGACATGAGAAGTAAAAAATATTATTACGGCAACGCCGTCCGCCCAACCAAATGTCGGCCATATTGCTTCAAAAATGGCTAAACATGACTTCGGAGTTTTTCCAAACGTCGTACTTTTACGAACTCCTCCCAGGGCGTTGGCCCTAAAAAGCTGAAATTTGGTGAAAATGCTACTGAGGAGTGGGACATCAAAAGTTATCCAAATTACATTGATACCTGTCACGGTCTCTGTGCGGCGAAGCCGCAAACTGTAGCAAGAATTTCAGAAATCTCCCAAATTTAACATTTCTGCCGTTTGCGCAGATAAAGTCCGAATTGCGTCAAATTAGAATCAGTTGTTAAACTCTTTGCCCTAAACCTACTTGAAGTGAAATAAATTAATTTGGAGCCACAGCGCCCCCTACAGATTTTATATGGAGGTTAAATGTTTAGTTTTGCGAAATTATATGAAATTTGACACACAACTCAATTTTAGCATCCCCATCAAAAAAGTCAATGAGACCCATGTCATAATTGTTATGGCGTTGCCGTAACGATGACCGAAACCTTTCATGTTATTCCAATGGGGAAATCGCCAGAACATGTTTACACTTTAGACTTTCACAAACTCCTCCCAGGGCGTCAGCCCTATTAACCTGAAATTTGGTGAGACTCATCTTCAGGACCATCAAAAGTTATCCACATTTTCATTCAAAGAGTCACGGTGTCTGTGCGGCAAAGCCGCACATTTTGCCATGAATTCAAAATAAAATAGCTTTTTGATGGTAAAACAAAGGGGAGAAGATGTGACAGCGTCACAGATTCAGCAGTAGGCGTAATAAAAGGACAATTGGGGCGCGTTAGCGCCCCCTCCTCTTGCGGTGTGGCGGCGGTGTGGCGGCGGCGTGGCGGCGGCGTGGCGAGGGCCGATCATTGCCGCTTGCGGCTATATTTATTATTTTTCTTGTTCTTCTGCTTTTTGAGCTCTAATTTGACCCCCTGAACATGCTCAAAAACTCACCAAACTTTGCCCAAAATTCAGAATCGGCGAAAAATTTGATTTTTTCTGGGCCATTTTTTTTTTTGTTAAAAAATGGCGCGACAGCGCCACCGACAAAAGTCACAATACATTGCGCCTACGGGAGACGCCCCAAGGTCAACTTTGGCGTAAAGCTACGAAATTCGGGACACGCATTCCTCTCATGCGGACAAAAAAAAAATATTATTGTGGCCACGCCCCCAGACTTACCCTATGGCCGCCATCTTCCTTTGAAAATGAAAACACGCTGTGTTAGCCATTTTGTTCACGTGAAACTTTGACGAACTCCTCCTAGGGCGTTTTGCCCACCGACTTCAAAATCGGCGGACGTCCTCTGGACAAGTGGGGCATCTAAAGTTATCCAATTTTTTGAGATACCTATTACGGTCTGTGTGCGGCGCAGCCGCAAAACTTATTTTGGGATATTGCAGATCTAAAAATTGCTCCCATTTGATCAAAACCAGTCCGATTAGGACCAAATTTGAATCAGTTGTTAAACTTTCTAGTTTGGACCAGTTTATGATGACAAAATTGAAATGGGCGCGATAGCGCCCCCTACAGAGTGACCTTTAAATTAACATTGAATGTCAAAAATTAGTTTTACCAAAATGTTCTAAACTTTACCCAAAATTCTATTTTGCCGTCCCGATCAAAAAAGCTTATCAGACAAATGCCTTAATTTTTATGGCGTAGTCGTAGCGATGACAGAAACCTCCCATGTTATCCCTATGGGAAAACCGCAAAATGTCTCAAATATCCACATTTTTATGTTTCACACTTTAACGAACTCCTCCTAGTGCGTTTTGCCCACCGACTTCAAAATCGGTGTACGTCCTCTACACAAGTGGGGCATCTAAAGTTATCCAAATTTTAAGGATAGCTTTTACGGTCTCTGTGCGACGGAGCCGCAAACGTTTCCCAGAATTCTGACTATTTGGCCTTCAGAGTGGCCTATAAACAATAGAGTTTTTCCAAATGACATGATATTTTGAACAAAATTCTAATTTGCCATCCTGATCATAAAAGTATGAGAGCCAAAGTCATATTTTGTACGGCGTAACCGTAGCAATGACAGAAACATCCCATGTTATCCTTATGGGAAAATCGTAGAATCGCTACAATCACCACATTTTTACGCTTCACACTTTAACGAACTCCTCCTAGGGCGATTGTCCGATCAAGTTCATATTTGGAGAATATCATCTACACAAGCGGGGCATCAAAACTTATCCATATTTTGATTCTAAGTACTACAGTCTTTGTGTGGCGGACCCGCAAATATATGTCAGAAATGGGAAAACAGCGAAATCTCTAAAATGACCACATTTTTACGCTTCACACTTTAACAAATTCCTCCTAGGGCGATTGCCCGATCAAGCTCATATTTGGGGAAAATCATATACACAAACGGGGCATCAAAAGTTAGTCATATTTTGATTTTAAGTGGTACGGTCTCTGTGCCGTGGAGCTGCAAATATACTGTCACAAATGGGAAAACGCCAAATCTTTGAAATGTTCACATTTACGCTTCACACTTTAACGAACTCCTCCTAGTGCGTTTGGCCCACCGATCTCAAAATCAGTGTACCTGCTCTAGACAAGTGAGGCATCTAAAGTTATTCAAATTTTATCGATAACATTTACGGTCTCTGTGCAGCTGAGCCGCAAACTTTTCGCAGAATTTGGACTATTTGGCCTTCAGAGTGGCCTATAAACAAGAGTTTTTCCAAATGACATGACATTTTGCACACAATTCTCATTTGCCATCCCCAAATAAAAAGTATGGGAGCCAAAATCATATTTGGTAAAGCGTAGCCGTAGCGATGACAGAAACATCCCATGTTATCCCTATGGGGAAACCGCAAAATCTCTAAAATGACCACATTTTTACACTTCACACTTTAACAAACTCCTCCTAGGGTGAATACCCGATCAAGTTCATATTTGGGGAGAATCATCTACACAAGTGGGGCATCAAAAGTTATCCATATTTTGATTTTAAGTACTAGGGTCTCTGTGCGGTAGAGCCGCAAATATATGTCACAAATGGGAAAAACGCCAAATCCTTGAAATGTTCACATTTATGCTTCACACTTTAATGAACTCCTCTGTGGGCAATAGCTCGATCAAGCTCATATTTTGGGAAAATAATCTACACAAGCGGAGCATCAAAAGTTATCCATATTTATATTCCAAGTGTCACGGTCTCTGTGCGCTGGAGCTGCACATTTGACCGACATTTGTGTTCATTTGCACTGGTTAAGCACAGGATTGTACATGTCCAATGTGTCACTGTCTTAGTTCTTAGACAATTGCGTTAGCGCCAACTCTGTAAAATGCAGAGAGCAGAGTCGGAAGGCCGGCGGCGCGCGAGGGCCGTTGGATGCCGCTTGCGGCTTTAATTTTTCTCGTTCTTCTTCAGCGCTTTGAACTCTAATTTGACCCCCTGAACATGCTCAAAAACTCACCAAACTTTGCCCAAAATTCAGAATCGGCGAAAAATTTTGTTTTTTCTGGGCCATTTTTTTTTTCATTAAAAAATGCCGCGACAGCGCCACCGACAAAAGTCAAAATACATTGCGCCTATGGGAGACGCCCCGAGGTCAACTTTGGCGTAAAGCTACGAAATTCGAGACACGCATTCCTCTCGTGAGGACAAAAAAAAAATATTATTGTGGCCACGCCCCCAGACTTACCCTATGGCCGCCATCCTCCTTTGAAAATGAAAACACGCTGTGTTAGCCATTTTGTTCACGTCAAACTTTGACGAACTCCTCCTAGGGCGTTTTGCCCACCGACTTCAAAATCAGCGTACATCCTCTGGACAAGTGGGGCATCTAAAGTTATCCAATTTTTTGAGATACCTTTTACGGTCTGTGTGCGGCGCAGCCGCAAAGTTGGACAACTTATTTTGGAATATTGCAGATCTAAAAATTGCTCCCATTTGATCAAAACGAGTCCGATCAGGACCAAATTTGAATCAGTTGTTAAACTTTCTAGTTTGGACCAGTTTAGGCTGACAAAATTGAAATGGGCGCGATAGCGCCCCCTACAGAGTGACCTTTAAATTAACATTGAAGGTCAAAAATTAGTTTTACCAAAATTGTCTAAACTTTACCCAAAATTCTATTTTGCCATCCCGATCACAAAAGCCAATCACAAAAATGCCTAAATTTTTACGGCGTAGTCGTAGCGATGACAGAAACCTCCCATGTTATCCCTATGGGAAAACCACAAAATCTCTCAAATTACCACATTTTTATGTTTTACACTTTAACGAAGTCCTCCTAGTGCGTTTTGCCCACCAACCTCAAAATCGGTGTACGTCCTCTAGACAAGTGGTGCATCTAAAGTTATCCAAATTTTAAGGATAACTTTTACGGTCTCTGTGCGACGGAGCCGCAAACGTTTCCCAGAATTCTCAAATCAAATCAAATCAATTTATTTTTGTAAGGCCCAAAATCACAACAACAGTTGCCTCTGAGGGCCACAGGGAGAAATGAATCAACAATGTCTGTGGTGGCGATGGAGTCAGACAATGTCTGTGGTGGCGAGGGACGATGTCCCAGGGTCCTCTGTCCTTAGACTCTCCTTCTCGGCCAGGAAAAACTACAAAAAAACCTCTTTGGGAAAAAAGCGTAGAAACCTGGAGGAGTTCCAGTGAAGGAGAGATCCGACTCTCACAGACGGACAGACGGACACGAGGAGACTGGAGCTGGACCCACTCTTCAGGCAGATGAGGGACCGACTGAGGCGAACTGGACCCACTCTTCAGGCAGATGAGGGACCGTCGGAGGCGAGCTGGACCCACTCTTCAGGCAGATGAGGGACCGTCGGAGGCGAGCTGGACCCACTCTTCAGGCAGATGAGGGACCGTCGGAGGCGAGCTGGACCCACTCTTCAGGCAGATGAGGGACCGTCCACACAGGGCAGGGACCACTTCACCAGGGGAGGGGCATCTGGGTCCACAGGTCCTCAGGAGTGAGAGAAAGAAAAGAAGGCGGTGAACAGTTTGCAAGTGGAATCAAAAAATAAATATTGTTTGATAGCATAAGTAGTCAGAAGAAGAAGAGGATAGTGCTCAAGCTGTCATACTTCCCCCAGCATAGTTACTCCTAGGGCAGCGTAGCTAAAGCTGTGGGTTTATGTTTCTGTTCCTAACTAGTCTGACCATAAGTGATTTCGAAGAGGAACGTTTTAAGCCTGGACTTAAATGAAGAGACTGTGTCAGCATATTTAACATGGGTCGGGAGCTGATTCCATAACACAGGGGCTTGGTAGCTAAACGCTCTACCTCCTACAGTACTTTTAGAGACTCTTGGCACCACCAGAAGGCCGGCATTCTGAGAGCGAAGAGCTCTGTTTGGATGATATGGTTCTATAGCATCTTTGAGGTAGGATGGGGCCATGTCATTTATGGCTTTGTAGGTCAAGAGTAGAATTTTGAATTTGATTCTAGACTCGACGGGGAGCCAGTGAAGAGACTTCAGCACTGGCGTAATGTGCTCTCTTCTTTTTGTTCCTGTTAGTAATCTTGCTGCTGCATTTTGAACCAGTTGAAAGCTTTTTATGGAGCTTTTAGGACACGCTGCAAGCAGGGAGTTACAGTAGTCTAATCTAGTCGTTACAAATGCATGGATAAGTTTTTCGGCATCATTTTTAGGCAGAATTCTTCTGATTTTGGCTATGTTGCGCAAATGGAAATAGGCTGTTTTACAAGCTTGATTTATATGAGCTTTAAATGAGAGCTCCTGGTCAAACAAGACTCCAAGGTTTCTTACAGTAGAACTGGAGGCTACACTGACATTGTCCAGTGTGACTATCTGCTCAGATAGATTGTCTCGTAGATGCTTAGGGCCAAGCACAATGACCTCGGTTTTTTCAGGGTTAAGAAGCAGGTAGTTTAGTGTCATCCAGGTTTTTATCTCCTTCACACAAGTACTAAGTCTGTCTACTTGATCGCTCTGATCAGGTTTCATTGATAAATACAGCTGAGTGTCGTCTGCAGAGCAGTGGAAGTTAATGTCATGCTTTCTGATAATGTTGCCTAATGGCAGCATATAAAGAGTAAACAGAATTGGACCGAATACCGAACCCTGTGGCACACCGTAAATTACTTTAGAGCTTGGTGAGGAGCTCTGGTTTACATTAACAAATTGGAACCTATCAGATAGATAGGATTTAAACCAGCTGAGGGCTGTTCCTCCAACACCTACATCACATTCTAACCTCTGCAGTAGAATGTTGTGGTCAATGGTGTCAAACGCTGCGCTGAGGTCCAACAGAACCAGGATTGAGACCAGTCCATCGTCAGCGGCTAATAACAAATCATTTGTGACTTTAACTAGTGCAGTTTCAGTGCTGTGGTGGGTTCTGAACCCTGACTGGAAAACTTCAAATAAGTTATTGTCCTGCAGGTGGCGACAAAGCTGTTTTACTACAACTTTTTCAAGGATTTTAGAGACGAAGGGAAGATTTGAAATAGGTCTGTAGTTTACCAATAGGTCGGGATCTAGATTAGGCTTTTTCAGAAGAGGTTTAATGACTGCATGTTTGAAGGACTGTGGAACATAGCCACTTTCGAGTGAAGTATTTATTATATTAAGAATAGGGTCTATAATTAGGGGGAGAATGTCTTTGAGGAGTCTGCTTGGAATGGGGTCTAGGACACAAGTTGAGCTTTTAGAGGACATAATGGCTGAAGTTATCTCTGCTTGATCAACAGCTGTGAACCTTTCTAAGTTTACAGGTGGATTTATATGGGACGTTAGATTTACAGCTTGGGCTAGTTCAGGGCTAATAGCTGGGGTAATTTCATCTAATTTATCTCTGATTGTTTTTATTTTATTGTTAAAAAATAGGAGGAAATCATCAGAGCTAAGTGTAGCTGGGATTGAGGGCTCTACTGCACTGTGACAGTTTGTTAGCCTAGCTACAGTGCTGAAAAGGAATTTAGTGTTACTTTTGTTGACTTCTATTAGATTTGAATAATATCTGGTTTGGGCCTTACGCAGAGCCTGCTTATAGGACAGCAGGCAACTTTTACATGCTTTTAGGGATTCTTCGGTGTGAGAGCGACGAAATAATCCCTCTAACTTTCTAACTCTTTATTTATGTGAACGCAGTTCTTGGTTGTACCATGGGGAGGCGCGCTTTGGCCTAATGACCTTCTGTTTTAACGGCGCGACAACGTCAAGAGCAGACTTCAGAGAATTCATGGTCAAGTCGACACATTGATCACTTAAACTGGGACTAAAACTGTTCTCAGCAGGATCACATGACATGTCACTGAATATTGGCTCTATTATTTCTTTGAATTTTGAGATAGATTTTTCAGATATTGTCCTTTTCATTATAACTTTATTTTGTGGGACTGGATGATCTTTAAGAATAAACTGAAAGGTAATTAGGAAATGATCTGACAATATAGGGTTTTGAGGGAGGACAATGAGGTCACTAATCTCTGTTCCATACGTTAGGACAAGATCCAGAGTGTTCTTGTGAGTGTGAGTCGGTTTATTTACATTCTGAGTGAAACCAATGCTGTCTAACAAGGCGCTGAAGGCATTACTGAGAGCGTCATCACTCATGTTCACGTGGATATTAAAGTCTCTAACTATAACTATTTTATCCCAGGCTAACACTAAGTTTGATATAAAGTCAGAAAACTCTGTTAAAAACTCTGAGTAGGGACCAGGGGGTCGGTGGATAACTATGAAAAAACTTATTTTTGGTTTTTCATATTTGGACATGTGATCGACAGCATAAGGCTTTCAAATGAGTGAAATGCATTGTTAGTTTTAGGGCTCATAAGTAGGCTTGAGTGTGAGATCACTGCCACACCACCACCTCGGCCTGTGCTCCTGGCAGTCTGAAAGTTAACATGGGTGGGTGGGGTGGACTCATTTAGTCTGACGTAGTCGTCTTGTTGAAGCCACGTTTCAGTTAGAGCTAGAAGATCTATGTTATAGTCACTAATTAACTAAGAGCGATTTGGAGGAAATTGCTCTAATGTTTAGCAGTCCACATTTTACGTGTTTATTCATTTGTGTATTTGTGTCATTTGTGATTGTTATTTTCCTTAAGTTATTTGGTCTGACGCCTGAAATATTTTTTCTGAGATGTGACTTTTTGGCATTATTTGTACGAGGGACACGAGGGACACGAGGGACACACACAGTCTCTATCTGTCTTGAATCTGAACACTTCACATGTAACAGAACGGGCGAGAGTTCAGCGACAGAGGAGCGTCTTGAACTGCTGCTCTGCACCTGGGGCTCATCCCTAGATGGTCACTTAACACGACTAAGACTATCGGTCAAATTCCGAACTAATAGGGATGTACCCTCCGAAGTCGGATGGATGCCATCCCTGCGTATGAGCCCGGGCTTTCCCCAAAACGCACTCCAGTTATCAATAAAGACAACGTTGTTTTGAGGGCACCATCTGGATAACCAGTTGTTGAATGCTGAGAGACGGCTGTACAATTCAGCATTGATCCGATTGGGCAGGGGACCAGAAGATATTACAGTGTCCGACATCGACTTCGCTAGGTCACACACCGCGGCTACTTGAACTTTGAGGACCTCTGATTGTCTCCGCCGGGCGTCGTTACCGCCTGCGTGAACCACGACTCGCCGGAAACGGGTCCTACTCTGCTTTAAGATCCTAAGGTTTCCTTCGATGTCACCCATTCTGGCCCCCGGGTAACACCTAACGCTAGCAGCTGGCAGCTTCACGTCTCTAACAATAGAACTCCCGATTACAAGAGTTTCTCTCGTGTGTTCAGCGGGCGTGTGATCGCTGAGGGGAGAAAACCTATTATAGACGTGAAGCTCACGGCGCTCTGAGGTTCGGCGTTTAGCGCCTTGTCCCCTCCGAACTGTCACAAATTGGTCCCTATTCTGTTCCTGGTCTAGTCCCGGCTGCACGGGAGACGCTGAGGGGCTGAGCTCGGCCTTACTGCTACTGCTAATGCTAATGCTACGCCCTGCAGCGCGGTCCGGTAGCCCTCGCTGGACTTAAGCTCCTCTAAACAGCGGATCCGGAGCCTTTTGATGGTAAAACAAAGGGGAGAAGATGTGACAGCGTCACAGATTCAGCAGTAGATGTAATAAAAGGACAATTGGGGCGCGTTAGCGCCCCCTCCTCTTGCGGCGTGGCGGCGGCGTGGCGAGGGCCGATCATTGCCGCTTGCGGCTATATTTTGTGTTGCTAACGCCCAACACCAGACACACAAGTTGCATCGTATAATTACACACACATTTAGACCTTGTACACGACTGATTTGAGCCCAATTTAGCCCTGATGCTGACTTGTTTTGACTCTAGTCTATCTTTTCGGGTCTAGTTCCAGTTTCGGCCCAATTTTGTGTGCGAGCGTGAGCCTTAATTGACCTAAAAGATCAGTTGAAGTCCACTTTTCCGGTCAGGATGGCATTTGCTCTTGTAAACAACATCCTTGCAGACGGCCTCGAAATAAAAAGCCTCCATGCACCTCTTCATCCGGACTGCAGTTATTTAAGGCGTACAGTCCATCTCTCTAATTGGCTTCCTTCACCTTGTACGGCAAATGTGGCAAAGTTATGGTTTTCACAGCTCCATGGCAACAGTTCTGTGCCCATCAGTGCCCTGTTGTTATTCAATGCCCTCCTCCAAATTACGGTGCAGATATGGTGACTGGACGCACGACATGCAGCTTGTTAAAAAGGCCAGAAGAGCTGGAGGGCCCCGCGGGGGGAAAAAGATCACAGAAAGGGAAAAGGGAAAGGGGAGAAACTAAAGCTGTGGCAGTAAATCATCTGTGCTTTTGCCTTTCAGTGTATTATTCATTCAATTTGTGCAATTTTGCTGTATGTGTGTGTTTTTTGGAAGTAAATTGAAGAATATCTTTAAATTGCTTAATATTAATCTTAATTTCAGTGGTTATACTATTAATTTACTTACGGAAACAATATTTTAGTTGTTTGTTAAATAAGTACATAACAAACAAAACAAGGACATTCTTAAGAGTTAAGTTTCATGTTTTTACGATTGAATTGAACTTGCTGTACATTTCACATTTTAGCAATAGAAGTTTCACATTTAACAATTCAAGAATATATGAGAATATGAGAAATATGAGAAACATATTGTAAACTAAATTAAGTCGCTAAAATGTGAAAATCTAGTTCTTTCGCATTTTAATATACAGTAAATACATTTTACTTACCCAATTGATACATTTATCTTCATGTTTCTACCGTAATGTACCGAAACCAGAGAAACATTCTGCATCACATTAGCAATTAAATCTACAGCCAAAACTGCTGAAATCCAGATTAACTACAGGATTGTTTTATTTGAGGGTATATTTCATGTTTGCAGTGCAGATCTTTGACTTTGGCAGATGGATTTAGCTCTGAAAACAGAACCATGGCGTCTGATCTGGCACATATATGTCGCACTTTATCCACCTGCTCAAACGTACAGCAAACGTGCGGCTGGAACAACTCGAGACATGTTGTTTTGAGATGCCGCCGCTTTTTGTGTGGAAATAATTGATGGTTTGAAAATTGAAAATGTCACAAAAGCTTCTGCTTCATTCACAATAATTATGGCTTAATAATGTCTCAGCGCAGGCACAAATGAGTATAATTGCAATCACATTATGTGGGTTTGAACAGTGAAAAATGGATTGGGACGTCAAATATCAAGCTTCTCGGCCACATTATTACATTTAAACGCCTTTTGTTAACAGTACTCTTTAAACTGTAGCTGCAGCTTGAATATTTTCAGACATTCTTCCATTTGTACAAAGGACTAAAGAAAATCTGCATTCATTTTAAAAGCTATTATAAAAAGGAAATACATCAAGAATAAAGTATCAGAGCAAAAATATTTGGATAGATAGAAACATTTAAGCTAAAATACAATAAAAACTATGTTGTTTGCCTAGTTTAAGAGAACAGGTGTGTAGTTGTTGTAAACTTCAGGATAGAATGAAGTGGCATCTTTTGAAGACCAAAAATGACAAAATACCTGTCTCCTCACATAAACACTGGCCAATATACAACTAGAATCAATCATATGAACAGTCTTTGAAAATACCAGATTTTGTGCATTATGTCATGTGTTGTCCTTCAAATGACATTGCTTTAAATGATCAGACAATAATAATAATACTACTCAGATCCCATCGAAACAGTCCATTGACTTCCTGTTCAAAACAATAGAACTGATAAGCCCCGCCTCTTCACACTGACATTTTACTGTAACAATCGGGCGGATTTTCATCTACATGTGACCAAGTGACATTTTAGAATCCTACATGTTCGACAAGGAGTCTTAATTTGTGGGCGGGGATAGGTGCATCAGCATTTTCTGAGCACTCGAGCCTCAGTTGCCTCAGGACACGACAGGAATACTGTCAAAGTACAACGTTGAGTAAACTAATGACGAGGAAACTGTTGTAAAAAAGAGTGAAATGCTCAATAGAGTTGATTTGGCATAATGTGTCCCCTTTAACTGAGCTTAAATACCAATAGTCTTCAGCAGGTCCGTCTGAACCAGAGCAAGGCCTCACTCAGTCGATGTGCGCAGTAATGGAAGCCAGGGATGTCTATTAAAACTCGATGTGTTGTCTCGCGCCGCCGTCTGGAAGCAGCCAGCCGTGATGTGGCGAGCGGACGTCCACAGTGAGAGCGGCTAGACAGATAAATAAGAGGACAAAGTTTGGGACGAGACAAACGTCAAACAGAACTGTCTACGGGTTTAAGAAGAAGAAGAAGAGAGACAGCTATAATTAAAAGGACATCTGGCTTGACATGTGTAATTTAGCATCTGTAGCAACAAACCGGACTATGAAATGAATGCAATTGGCCGAATCGAGCAAGAATTATGGGGGCAAAAGCACAATTATTGAAACTGGATAACAGTCTAAATGAGATACAAACCACTCTTGAGAATACTTGGATAACAATAAGCTAACTAAATGGAAACAGGTGACGTAAACACAGTTTGGGTCAACAGCTTTTGAGCGAACTCTGTGTTGTTGAATATTGAACAGAATCAATCAAGCTTTATTTATAAAGCCCTTTACAACACTCAAAGTGACCAAAGTGCTTCACAATAAAAAAAAATCAAGGCAATACAAAACATAAAACAAAGTAAAACCAAACAAAATAATACAAAATATAAAATAAAGTGTCACTACATTACAGAGTGTTAAAAGCCAGTGTGAATAAAAACATTTTAAGCTTGGATTTTAAAAGGTTAACGTATGTGATGTCGGGGGGGCAGTTTGTTCCAGAACATGAAATGTGCAACAGCAAATCTCCCGGAAGAATCGCACGGAACAGAAACCCGCTCCACAGCTCCACAGCTCCACAGCGGCGGGGACAGACAACTGACAGCGACAGCTGGCATGAGGTGACATCGCCCCGGGAGGAAGAACGGATTGTCCAAAAGCGGGAAAGTGTCCTCGGGCAAGACGCTGAGGCCCCCACTTCCATCTCAAAGTGAGCGTCTTTAGATTGAAGTGTGGACAGGCGGCGGACAGGCCACGCCCGTGTGAGTCTCGCCAGTTTCACGCAAACACTGTGCTGTCCAATAAAGCCAGGAAAAATCCCCAACTTCAACCATTTTTGAGTAACATGGCTTGTAGTGCCACTTGTTGGATTATTTGTCTTCCTTGATTACATTTCTATCTGCAAATAAATACATCTATCAAGGCATTAATGTCATCTCTATGGCTTTTGCTATTGATTCTTTAAACATTTTGAACATTATCCTTTTTTGTGAACATGCATTTTGAGTTATAAATCAGTATTAATGAAAATAGAGGTGTGAAAAAAGTCCTTGTAAGTAAATCAGTCTCAAGTCTTTGGCCTCAAGTTCAGTCCAAGTGTTCTACTTTAAGTTACAAAATTATAGAATACAGCTCACTTTTGCTATTTTAATGTTTAAATAAATGGTTGTATAAAAGTTCTTTTCACAAATAGAGAAGAGGAAGGGACATTCCAGTTAGTTCGTGTTAAACTAAACACTGAAAGTACATCTAACTGTCAGAAAACTGAGAAGAAACATGGAGTCGTCCCAATTCTTAGTCCATTTTATTTAATCCATTTTCAAAATAGTCTGACTCGAGTCCAAGTCACGACTTACAAGTCACATCTCTGGAAAAACAGACTTCCCAGAAAAGTGCGCAGCGAAAAACAAAACATCTCAATAGACAAACTTTTTGACATAGTTCAGCCCCCAGCTCTTCAAACATTTAAAACACGCAGATCAGCAACCATTCCGAGCTTCTTTGCCAAAGTTGCTTCTTTATTCTCCAGCTTTGTTGCATAACCATTTTTGACAAGAACTTTTTTTTTTGAATGACAGAAGCTGAACGCCCCCAAAAGTAGTACGTGCCTCTCACTTTTTCATGGTATTAAATCCAACTAAGGCTCATTTTAAGACTCTTTCTTCCCCTCGTGAGAACCGGCGCACATTTCAACTTCACCCTGCTCTGAAATAGTCTCGACAATATCTGTCTTTTCGATATATATTCCGTACTTTTTTTTTCCCTTTTCACCGTTGACACACTTCGCATAAACCAGTCAAGTGCTGTCAGTCATATTCATATTGGAGCCGGAGCCGGAGCCTCGGCTGGGGATAAGCGCGCGCACTTCTTAGGCGTATAAGCCGGAGAAATTGTGCGGTAAATAAGAAGATAAAAAGTGCATTTCTTCACAGGACGATAAGGTGGAATGTGGCTGTGATGTGTTTCATCTGCACATCTGCTGAGAGAACAGCACGTGGGGAACAGGGAGAAAATCTTTACCAACGGCAAAGGGCGCTACATCAAGACAGCATTTCAGATAATCCTGGCTGTGTTTTTGAGTGAATCAAGGTAAGCATATGTATATGTTTTAATTAAGACTATTTTTTCATTGATTCATAAACTCCCTTTGACAGTTTTACTACTGTTTACATAATGATCTGTATATTCTTATTTCATTTGTTGAAATTAATAAAATAAATAAAATAAATTAAATAAAATTAATTAAATAAATTAATATTCACGTTGGAGATAATATTGCTATGCCTGGAATGTTCCACAGTATTGCATTGAGATGATAACAGGCTTTATTCAATTACTGGTGTTTTATTGCTCAAAAGTACATTCAGAAACAAGCATTCTTACTGTGAGCGGGGCCGCCTCTCCATGGATCTGACCTGTACCTTGGCCTGGTGGCCTTGGCTCTTCTTCTCTTCTCCGCCACAGATGACGGAAATTATGTTAATCAATCAACATTTTGCATTTGATGTTGTTTTGATGAGCCACCTCACCTTTAGTCACACTTGGAACATCCATTTCAGGTCTCTATAAAATAAAAATGTTAAGGTGATGGGAGCAGAATGTTTCCAGAATGTAGTACTTTTGGTAATGCGGGCCAACACAGCAGGAAGCCTCGGGGCCAACAGCGAGCCACGGTTTGGACAGCACTGCACTAGTCTTTTGATTTTCACCCAGTGCGCCGAGGAACACTAGTGTGCCATGGGGTACGGCCATAAGAAAAACACATTTATGTTTTAGCATTTTCTGATCCAAAAAAGAAAGCAAAACAGTCACCGTTGCCGCAATTTAAAAAGCCAAAAAGTGATGTGGACAAAATTTGCTACATCATCTTTTCAATATTTTCAGCGTTCCCTGACTCCAAAAAAATAACAACACTGCTCTAGTCAATAGACAGGTATAAAAATACTATTGATATGGTAAATATTTCACAATAAAAGTGGTCCCAGGACAGAACCTTGAGGAACACCCATGGTTATATCAACACATCCATACATATATAGATAGTTGTGTTCTGTAATCACACTTAAAATGTTATTATTTTTAGACTAAGGTCAACAAAAAGTGTGTGAAAAAGTAGGAAAAGGTGCTATCACAACTCGTGCTCATCACCAAAGAGCAATGAACTCTGAAGCTCCTTTGGAAGGCAACCAGCAGCAGGGATCCCCAGAGTGCTGCTCCGCCCGCATCGGAGCTGACGAGGAACAGGCGCGGTATAGTTGGATTTGGTCTTCTTTTCGCCTTTGATTCCGTAATTGAGGACTAAAATTGGGAAGCAAACCGACAGGCAGCGGACCCCCGAGGCCCACCCCCGCGCCAAAGGGCTGTGACCCCCGTACGTTTCTCATTTAAGGCAGAACAGAAACTGGAGAGATGAGTTCCAGGTTATCAGCTTGCTCTGGGATTGTCTGAGGCTACACTTACCACCTGGCCTTCTGTCTGCTGTCGGCTGGAGCAAGAGCGGGAGAGACAGGGCGCGGGAAGACAGCTATCAGTTCAGACGGGGCACTGCAGGAGAGACGGGAAACTGGTTCAATGACAAAATGCATTCAAAGTTTTACAAAGACTATGGACTAACTATTGCAAGGGCATTTTAAGTTCAAATCTGTATATTTCCAACAAATGAGATGATTAACTGACACAGAAAAATAAGTACGGCGTGGAGAAAAGTTTGACTGAATAGTTAAAAATTAGAAAAATTTTGAATACATTTTTTAAAAAACTTTTTAACACGGTTTTAGTATAATTTTTGATCAATCTTTTGTACAAAATCTGCAGATATAACAGTGAGACAATCAAGCTTTGGGACTTGTGTGGTAGTCAATACTCAAAGTGATTTCAAATGTAACTAATTATTGTTACATGGTTTGAATTTTACTCAATTACAAGCACAATTACATGTATTACTTCATAAAAGTATAATTACCCACAAAACCTACTCATTTACACTAATGTGAGTATTTGTTACCAGTTACTTTCCACCTCTGCACTCACTTAAACATAAAATGGTTAAATATTTACAACAAAAATACAAAAAAAATCATACCCATAATATTCGTATGCAGACATGTTCCAGTCAGGGATTTTACTGATAACAACTGGTTCCCTCGGTCTGGCCCGGGGCAGTGTGGCAACAATAGAACTTACCAATGTAAAATCTATAACAATAAATGCATTATTTTGTGTTTGGTTCTTACACAAAATGTCCAATTAGAAAGTAGAAGGAGGTGTTGCCCGGTGGTCACGTGGTCCAAGCAACAGCACATGCTTCGTGTCGGCCTCAGCGTTGTGAGGTTGATTACCGGCTCTAACAATTTTGCTGAATGTCCTTCATGCTCTTCCCCCTCATTTAATGCCATAACCAATAAAGCCTGCAGGCCAAAACATACTTTTAAAGAAGGAAAGGAGAGCAGAATGAGTGTTGCCATGATCGAATGCGGGTTTTAGTGTCTCAATATAGAGCTAATGATACACAGGGTTGTATGATTCTAGTAGTTTATATAAATACTATGGGTGGTTGATATTGACAGCGATAACGATAGTCAAACAATATTATGTCAGTCCAACGTGTCAAAAGATGTCTGTTGTAGTGCTCGGAATTGTTTTTTTAAGGTCAGACTCGATCTTGTCACTCACTCCAAGGTAACGTGTCCCAAACTTGATTAGTTGTGGACCACTAGAGAAAGTGTGGGCAAGGCTAATCTTGCATGACAGTTAAGGTCGTCATAATCCTAAAAGAATGTTATAGGTTTATTATTGAATTTGGTTTGTTCAATGCATAATAAATGTGTTATTTATTTACACTACATGTTAAGTTTTTTTTATATTTTGGGGCCTCTGTCCACTCTACGTTTCTTTTTTTATCAGGAAAATGTGAAATGACAGTAAAATGAATCACAAAAGTGCAGAAATATCACCTTACACCTTTATAAAACATATTTTTTCTTTTCATTTTCACTGCTAATTTGCTGTTTTCCGTAGCATTTTTTTCTACAAACGATGTACTCAATATTCAAATTTTGCATATCTTCAAAACAACATTGATAATAGTATAATATATTATATTACATTGCCCACTAGAGATGTCACAATTTCAAATGTTAGTGTAACCATTATTGTGAGAATAAACATCATGATTTAACGTTTATTCACCATTATTAACATCACGACCAAAACAACGATAAAATCCTAAATATTCTTTCCTTCTTGTTTTCCGCTCCTCAATGTGTAACCTGCTTTATGAATGATCAATTCGACATGAACATCAAGATAAAAAAGTACTTTGCAATTCGGTTTGAGCTGAGCAGAACGGACTTCATTTTGCTCCTAAAATCGTCACAATTCTTTTAATTGAACTTAAAAAAATGACCTAATTCAGTAAGCTAAAAAAAAAGTCTAAAAATGTCATGATTATAATGTTTTAGTGATTTTTTTGTATATTGTGAACCAAATAATCACAATAATCGATTAACCTGATAATCGTGACATCCCTATAGCCCACCTCTACACACTACCATCCAGCTGAAGTGCACTCTCTATCCATTGCATATACTGTACACTTACAGCCTTCACTTCTTAAACTTCACTTATTTTCCTTGAGGCCAGTAGGAGTCTTACATGCTTCACATTTCTAAGCAGAAGCTCAGTTTGGAGAATGCGAGTCAGCGTTTAAAAAGGACAAGTCTTTAAGCATGATTGACAGCCGCCAGGCGCGACATATTACTGCCGTTTCAAACTGTCAGAGGAATATTTAAAGCCACATAAGCCAGGATTTAACCATGACTAATTTCAAAACAGCCATCTCTCCTTCTCACTCTCCTTCAAATCTTCTGCGTCCGATAACAAACCGACCAAACAGCACATTTAGCCATCAATAAGCAAAACAGCATTCTCAGCCTTTCGGTACAAGCGTTTGCCTGGTGAAAACGGTTGTTGGAGACGTTTTAACTCCATAGATGGTGCTGTTTCATCGCGAAAGGAGCGCGCGTGTGATCTGCTGCCTGGAAACACAAGGGTGGATGGAGTGTGTGATGTCATGCAGCGCGAGAGCTGGCCCAGGCGGTGCAGGAGTCCCACCTGCGGACCGCGGAGATGAATCTGGTCCAGATGAACAGCTTTGGAAAACACAGCAATATTTAACCTGTTACCACCCACCTGTCCGCCGGCGAACATTTTCTATATCTCAAATATTCTCTTACATCATCACTTTTATTTCCGTGGTCGATACCAGCAAGCCATACATCATTTTAAAGCTTATTTTCTCAACAAAACGAATATGTCATTGATTTACATTAAATAATATGCCCCAAGAAGCAATTGCCAATAGTTTGTGAGAAAGTCTCAACTTTTACAAACGCATGTCCTACCTGTTTGCTGTTTATAGCGGACGAAACGGCTTTGATTCTGTACATCCTTGTACTCAGTCTGTCCGTAAGGAACCATTGAAAAACAATATCCACTTGTATTTTTCCTGAAGTTATCCGATTTCGAGATATTGTCAAGTAAACAAACTTTTCTTCGTTTCTCGCCGGACGAGAATGCGCTTGTCCGCCGCATTTCTCCGTCCACAACAAATGACCTGTTTGACTTATACGATAGTGTTTGACATCGATCTCTTCCTTAGACTGTTTCCTACAGAATGAGACCATCCACGATTTTTTCTGTCACCGGGTTTGTTTGCTACAGCCTCCGGAGGAAAAAAATTCGGCGCTTCCGAAGCGCGCGTCCATCTTTGTTTTTAGCCCTTAGCTTCTGCTAACAGGCACGCAGGAGACTCTGAGTGACATATTATTCTAGCCAATCAGGAGACCTTTTTCCTGATAGGCGGGACAAAGGGTTTATTTACACAGAATTCTCCCTGTTCTCGTGCGTAAGGCTCCGGGAAGGCTGTAAAGAGCCAGATTTCTCGGCAGGATTTTGCGCATAACGTTTTTTGAGTTCATTAGCCTTTTGGACGTGCATTTTGTTAGATATATGTATTATTATACCAATACAAAAATAAAATAAAAATATTATAATTTTTTTTTTTTTTTTAACCTCTATATGGGAAATTCATGGGTGAACTCATATTTACACATTTTCACATATTTTTTTTTTAGCGGTTATAATTGCTATTAGTGGCCTACAAAACATCAAAATGTATGTTTTATGATCATAGAGGAGCTAAAATTGTAATAAAACAGTTTGGCACAGTTGGCACATATTTGGATCACTTGTTCCGAATATACTTTTTGATACAAAAAGGTCAACAGCACCAAAATGCCTGTTCCTAGAGATCTGAAACTGTACACAGTTGTTGTCAACAAGATAAACATCATGTACAGTGAACAGCATATGCACACAATGAAATATGTCATGCTCAGGACCATTACAAATTGACAATATTCAGGCGAGACTAAAAAAGGATGTTTTGTTTATGTTTGGGCCTCTGTAGTGTAAGTTCTGAAGCCCTGACAGTGTTCATGTGCACATCTGCAGAAACTAGAAGGCCTAAGCTTTCTAATGATGCATCACACTTGCATGTGGAACATAAGATCCTCTTTTAATAAGCAATGCCATTTAGGTATGTCCAACCATTGTGCACAGGGCGAAAATAGGTGGGTGGTAACAGGTTTAACAGCAGCAATTTACAGAACAGATGAATGAGAATGAGAGAATGATTACAGCGTTATGGGTCGTCTTCTCAATATTGAGCCTGGATCTGGCTTTATATCTTGATTATGTATCTATTTTTCTGCACTTTTTGAGTATGTTTCTTAAAGAAGCAATGGAAGTAGCAGTACTTTACTTTACAATACTAGTACATTGAACTGGTACAATTTTACAGTGGCAAGGCTTTCATGCTTATTGGATGAGAATAAGGATTTCGATTTTTTTTATTTTGAGTGCATCAGAGTGGGTTCCTGAAGTCCATGATCATCTCCGTCTTGTTGTAATTGTCTTGTTCCTTTTAATGGCGCTGGCAGCCAACTGTAAAGGTGCATTTACCATCTACTTTATTCTTTAGACTTTATTCATTTATTCAAGATATATCCTCCTCTCCTTCCGATAGGGACGAGCCTGGTCGGCGTTCATCTTAGCGACGGGGAGGGGGCTTTCGGGGGCCGCGCAGGGCTTTTTAGCCACGCTCGCCTTGTTAGTTTGTTTTCCACTGAAGCTGTGGTCCGTCAGCTTTGATTGTTTAGCTCCCGGAGCATTACCTGTCTTGAGTTTTCCGTTTTTACTCATCTATCCCCGTTTCTTGGGACTGTGTTTGTGAAACGATGATTTTTGAGGCAAATTTTGGCAGAAGTGCGAGTCTCTTGTCCGACATCATAACCGGACGCCACATGGCCTCATTTCCATGCACATATAAAAAAGGACAGGAGTAGTTTGTTTTATGTCGATCAGAGCGAGGTAAAAAGAAAGAGCCAGATGTATGTGTACTGCTGAAGTGTCCTTGAGTGTGCAAAAGGGCCCTCGGGTGCATAAGAAGTGTATCTTTACAGCGCAAGTACGAGATGCTCGTATTGTGTTGAACAGGAGAGAAAGTCTGCAGTGTGGATTTGTGGGATATATTTATGTGGAAATATTAGCTATAGCATTATGGTCTTTTGATCTACTCATGGGGAATGAATGGGGAAAAGTCTTCACAAAATCCTTCAAATCAGGAACGAATCAATGAGGATAGCTCGGTATCTTTGCAAATGCACATTTTTATAGTAAATTATTTCTCACTCAGATTAAGTTTGGGTTAGGATGAAGGACATGTTTAGGAACAGGTTTAGAATCTGTAATAATGTGAGGGCCATTTTTTGGTTCAGTCCTTGGTTCAGTTTTGTGTTTCATATTGGCATAATTAAAACCTAATTTGTTCTGAGACTAAAAAAATTGTAAATTAAAATTCTACATTGCATTATCTGTATACATTCCTTCGTGCCAGTGTAAAAGCTTCTGAAGGAATAAATCCAGCAGAAAATACTAAGATGACAAAAACTGGTGCTGTTTAATATTGATTTAAACATGCTTCATTATCCTCTGAACATGATATTATGATGAGCGCCTAATGACGACTGATTGATGAGTAGAAAAGTAAAAAAAGTAAACATGGTACTCATTATGGGTTACTTTGAAGTTGAAGTACAGAAAGCAGGGGATAAAAACATCCTCTAGGGAGAGAAGAGTAATTTTATGAGTAACAGTTTGGCTGAAACATTTGATTTGAAAGTTTAAGTCAGTGTAGTTTGAAGGATAAAATACTGAAAAATGCATCTGGTGGTCATTTTTGACAGGCGAGAGTACGCTGTAAAATATATTACTCCAGAAGAACTAAATTATGACAGAGAAAAGGTTAAGTGAGGTAAAGGTAACTGTAAGGTAACGTAATGTCACGTAAAGTCAAGTAAAATAAAGTAAGGTAAGGTAATGTCATGTAAAGTAAAATAAAGTAAGGTAAGGTAATGTCATGTAAAGTAAAATAAAGTAAGATAAGGTAATGTCATGTAAAGTAAAATAAAGTAAGATAAGGTAATGTCATGTAAAGTAAAATAAAGTAAAATAAAGTAAGGTAAGGTAATGTCATGTAAAGTGAGGTAAGGTAATGTCCTGTAAAGTAAAATAAAGTAAGGTAATGTCCTGTAAAGTAAAATAAAGTAAGGTAATGTCATGTAAAGTAAAATAAAGTAAGGTAATGTCATGTAAAGTAAAATAAAGTAAGATACGGTAATGTCATGTAAAGTAAAATAAAGTAAGATAAGGTAATGTCATGTAAAGTAAAATAAAGTAAGATAAGGTAATGTCATGTAAAGTAAAATAAAGTAAGATAAGGTAATGTCATGTAAAGTAAAATAAAGTAAAATAAAGTAAGGTAAGGTAATGTCATGTAAAGTGAGGTAAGGTAATGTCCTGTAAAGTAAAATAAAGTAAGGTAATGTCATGTAAAGTAAAATAAAGTAAGGTAAGGTAATGTCATGTAAAGTAAAATAAAGTAAGGTAATGTCATGTAAAGTAAAATAAAGTAAGGTAAGGTAATGTCATGTAAAGTAAAATAAAGTAAGGTAAGGTAATGTCATGTAAAGTAAAATAAAGTAAGGTAATGTCATGTAAAGTAAAATAAAGTAAGGTAACGTCATGTAAAGTAAAATAAAGTAAGGTAATGTCCTGTAAAGTAAAATAAAGTAAGGTAATGTCATGTAAAGTAAAATAAAGTAAGGTAATGTCATGTCATGTAAAGTAAAATAAAGTAAGATAAGGTAATGTCATGTAAAGTAAAATAAAGTAAGGTAATGTCCTGTAAAGTAAAATAAAGTAAGGTAATGTCATGTAAAGTAAAATAAAGTAAGGTAATGTCATGTCATGTAAAGTAAAATAAAGTAAGATAAGGTAATGTCATGTCATGTAAAGTAAGGTAAGGTAATGTCCTGTAAAGTAAAATAAAGTAAGGTAATGTCATGTAAAGTAAAATAAAGTAAGGTAATGTCATGTCATCCATCCATCCATTTTCTACCGCTTGTTCCCTTTCGGGGTCGCGGGTGACTGGAGCCTATCCCAGTGACTTCGGGCCTTAGGCGGGGTACACCCTGGACAGTGGCCAACTTGTCGCAGGGCCATGTCATGTCATGTAAAGTAAAATAAAGTAAGGTAATGTCCTGTAAAGTAAAATAAAGTATGGTAAGGTAATGTCATGTAATGTAAAATAAAGTAAGGTAATGTCCTGTAAAGTAAAATAAAGTAAGGTAAGGTAATGTCATGTAAAGTAAGGTAAGGTAATGTCATGTAAAGTAAAATAAAGTAAGGTAAGGTAATGTCATGTAAAGTAAAATAAAGTAAAATAAGGTAAGGTAATGTCATGTCATGTAAAGTAAAATAAAGTATAAGGTAATGTCCTGTAAAGTAAAATAAAGTAAGGTCAGGTCAAGTAAAATCAAGTCAAGTAATTTGCCCAATTTTACTAAATATGCCCAGCAAAAATCCTTTTCCAAAAGCTCTGAACAGTATATGACCAAGACAAGTATTTTGTGTGGGCTTTTGTGACTTTGAACAAAAACATAGCTGCTGTAAAAAGCGCCAAACACTATATGTCAACGGCTCCTTTAACTATTGATGTTCCCATGCCAGCGGCCCGGCTCTATCCATCACCCGCTCCTGCCTGGCTCTCTTTCCTCGCACCTGTACCGCTTTACAAATGAGCTCCCACGATGCACCATGTCTATCCGTCCGACATCAGCGCTTTTGCTCCATTCCTCACCGTCGACCCCAAAGTGTAAGGGCGCACACAACAGCTCTATATCCTGGACATAATCGGGCGATCGATAGGCCTGGGAGGGATATGAATGCAGACGATCATTTGGGATTGCACTAAGGAAAATTGAAAGGTTTAGCAAAACAATGGGGTGTTTTGTAGGTCCAGCCTGGACTGGGATATGGAAGTAAAGTCAGCAAGTGAATTCTGAAATTATGAGGATGGAAGAGGTTTTTATTCTATATAACTTTTTACCATGTTGTAGAGTTTTTCACTCATAAAGTATATTGGTACGCAGCATTTTGCAGTCGTAAAATGGTAAAATGTGCATATAAATCCATAGAAGTGATTGTGAGAGCTACATTTGAGTTGGGGCCAAGGCTAATGTTTTTTAATTCAGAGAAAATTGGCTGAATGCATGAGTCAGATATAATGCTTTCCAAATGCTCAAAGTAATTTTGCAATTTTGTGCATTATTTATTCCTTCCACATTCAGTGGTGGTTTGCTACATCCAGCCACAGCTGTTCTGGGGCAGACCAACAGAAGCAAGACTGCCATTAGCATCTCCTACCACCCCCAAATGTTCTCACACACCACATCCATGCTCAGGCAGGGCGGGTGTCCTGCCTGAGGATACAACAGAGCCACTGCTGCCAGGGTCAAAAAACAGATATTATTATTAAATATTAAAACTAGTATAAAAACTAGATATTAATTTGAGCACATATCGATAGAAAAAGCAAAACAAAAACAGGAGAAACTTTGATCTTTTCTGAACCTTTAAGAACAAGTGTAAGATCATGTGTTATCCTTAGAAAATATTATAATTATTCAAATGTTTAGTCAACTAAGACGCCATTAAGCCATTAATTGACTAAAGGACTAAAGGATTACAAACCTACTGGAAACTCCTCAAAACAGGCAAGTAAGTGTGACTATGGTATTTGTGAATAAAAAACAATGCTAATAAGCTGTGCTAGTAAAAAAAACAACATTGAATTATTTATCCCATCAAATCACAACATAGTTTTATTATTCGACTTACAGCTATTCAAATTTCCTGGCTTGATACATACAACAGATACAACTCCCCAAACGGTGCGATAAGAAGTGTGTCTTCACATGCAGCGAGACTTTGAATTCACTGACCAATTTTGACGGCTACTGGAGCAACATCAAGGTGTAAAATGCAGATGTTTTTGGTGTGAAAGCGTTTCTGGCAGGTCCACCCCCCGCGGACATCTCTGTTATTCACACACTCCACTCAGTACGTTGCCAGATCTGAAGATGCGCGAGCAGAAAGATCCTCCAGGACTCTACACCGGGACAAAAATCCACATCGGACACGTTTGATGCTCTGTGATTTTTCCCTTTTCCAGTTGGTTCTGCCTCTTGCTGGACATTCAGGAGGAGAAAAAGATGATGTGAAACTAGATGAACAGACTGGATATCTTATTAATGCCCAACCAGGGACGGGAGTTGAAGATTAGCTATAAACTTTGTATGCATCACATCGGCTGCAAGCTTTGTTTTGTAACTATGTATGATTGCATTGTCCCTGTCAAATACATACATACATAATGTATTTGTATATATACATAAATTTTGTATATTTGTATACATACATAAAATAAATAATACATGAATAATTATTGGGAACATGTTATATGTCTCCTCTACTGAATTTGAATTGCAGACTTGAACTCGTAAGTGTTTTATCGAGGAAATAATATAATGTATTCACTTCTATTACAGTGCAGTAATTGTCTTAAACGTTTGATTTTATACTAACTACCGGTACAGTTAGTTTTAATAACCCTAAAGAGTGAACAAATATTTAATTCAATGAACAAATAGTTAATTAAGAAAGATCTAGGTTTAATAACTTCTTAATCAATAAAACTATGTGTTCCTTATGAATGAAACACAGTAAGTCTTTGTTCATGCGTTAATAACTATAATATACTAACTTTATAATAACTACCGGTACATTTAGATTTAATAACCCTAAAGAGTGAACACATATTTAATTCAATAAATAAATAGTTAATTAAGAAAGATCTAGGTTTAGTAACTTCTTAATCAATAAAACTATTTGTTCCTTATGAATGAAACACAGTAAGTCTTATGCGTTATAAAGGCTAATTGAAATATATAGTTTTACACAACTTTACGGTGAAGATGTTATTGCTGTGCTTGGAATGTCCACACTATGGCATTAAACGCATCTATCTCCATGGAGACAAGCAACTGACTTCACAGCACAAAGTTACAGGTCATTTATCTACATAATTGCAATTTTCAAGGTATTTTTAGGGAACAAAAATTGTTCAAGATTTAGTAAGTTGTAGTACTTGGTGTAATTTGACAATGTGAAATAATGATCCCAGTAGAAATTGAAAATATTATGTAAGTAAACAGAAGGCATTGAAAAAAATAAACGGAAACAGATGGTACATTATTTCCTAAATAGTCGTCAGTCTGTTTTATCTTTTTCCAGTTATTCATCTGTACGGAAATCTGTTTTGTTACTATTGTGATTGTAGAGAAATGTGTTTTGCTCTCTCTTAACAATGTCATCCTTAGTCGCAATCCATTTGTGTACTTTGTGTACTTTGTGTACTTCATGTAGCTCGTATGAATGAACTTTTCTGTATTAATGCTGCACCACATGACATGATTGCGTTCGACGGTCTGACAACGTTGGCATTTTGGGACTATTTTTTGCAACTGAAAATGGACTGCATTTATTTGAGATGCAATAGTGTATGATCAGGGATGCGCTGTCATAGTTACTCCGGTACGTTTGTTAGAGTAAGGTTATAATGGGATTGTAGGTTTCAGACATTACACTTTTACTTAAAGGTACACTCAAAATCTGTGTATTATTATCAGATTTTTTTAGTTATGAGATTATTAATATGGCATGGAAACAGCAAAAACAGCAGATTTCTTTGTGATCATGGTCAGTCGCATTCATTTTGCAGTTTGCATGTTAATTAAATATTCATGTATGTCCAGAAATCAGATAATGATCAGAATTGTGTGCACATGTAAATATAGCCACTGTTAATTATATGAATGAAGAAGGTTTTATGTTGACGAAAGTAAATGATCTGAAGGTTTGTTTTTCTTCCACTGCTCATTCAAATATATTTAATTTGAGTCATTTCTGTGGTTTACCTTATTTAATGTTTTCCTCTTTGGATACACTTTATATTAAGTACACCTTAATTAGCCTTAATTATGTATGAACAAAGACCTACTTCATAATAACAACAAGCTCAGATAATGTATTAAAGCTTAGTAACTATTTTATTAAGATATCAATGTTAGGAGTCATGCTTAAGGTATTAATGAATTTATTATGAATGAAGTCTTTGTTTATGCTTTATTATTAAGACTATGAAGTGTTACCTGATCTTCCAATTACTTTAACTTCAAATAATAAATCAGATGTTACTTTCAGACAGTTACTCCTTTTTACTCTGGATTTTTTTGAATCATTTCATGGGTTTCAGACATGAAGATCACTTCCCGAGTTGACAGATATAACTAGGCACATCAAAATATTTTATCTTTTGAACGGGGAAAGGTCCTCAAAAAAATCCTTCAAATCAAGAAGGAATAATTTGGCTGAAGCCCATGAATACTTTCTACGTGCGTGATCATTTGAGATCACGGTTCTGTTACTTGGGTGCAACTTCTAGCCACTTTACCCTCCTCTGAGTATAATCATTAAGCAGATGGGCGTGGTTTGACATGTCACGCTGCGTTTTGATGAAACAACCTCACCTATGTCCCCGTGGCCTGGGCCATTTGGCACTGATGAGGGTCCCGAACCTGGCCATCTGTCCCGGGTTCACAGTTCAGCGCGGGCCCACTGCTCCACAATGGGTTGCTACGGACCCTCGCCCCCGTCCCAAGAAGCAGAAGGTGACATTCCTCCCAAAGTTTGCTGCTGGGGTTTGTTCTGGGAAAGGTCCAAGCGATCCATCACTGCTGCAGACAAACAAGGTGTTTACCTCAGCTTTCTGTAGTCTAAATGTAATGTACAGGTTTAGGTTGGCAAAAATAAATAAAAAAACATATGTATTAGTTGTGTTTGGACTAATGTTTTCAAATGGCTAACATTGTAACAGTTGGTTTCAAGTTTAAGTCAGATCTATGGAGAGTCTGCTCAAGAATGTATGTTTTTCAAGGTATTTTTGAACATTAAAAACACCAATAATGAAACAAATGCAAGATAAATAATTAATGCTATACTGTGGAACATTGAAGGCAATAACATCGCCATGGAGACAACCAGCTGACCCTCCACCAGAACAGTCACATAGTGAACCTTCTCCAACATATTGATTTGAGTGATTTGTCATTTATCTAATTCATACATATTTCATCTTAATTTGCAAATTGAATTAATCTCTTTAAAACACACATATTCATTTTGGAGTTTTACTTTGGAAGTTAGCAGCTTTTGGCGCATGTTTGTCTCCCTGTTGCCAAGGATCGAATTATGGAAACATTGAATTATGGAAACAACAAAAGGGCAGGCTGTCGTATTTGTTTATTTTGCTCACAATATGGAAAATATGCATCTCCTTCCTTTGAATATCTCGCTGTAGCGGACACAGAGAGGACAAGATTGAAAAATAAGTTTCTTTCTTTATGTTCTGCTCCTTCAAACGCCTTTTCCAGCCTCCATAGACACTGGATAGAGTTGAGTCTAGCACAGCATGACAACGTACTGTGTCTCCGAGTCAAAGCTTAGAGTCCGGAAACACTGCAAAAAACAGAAAAGGGCGATAAATGACCGGATTTCACAATATTTCTAAGGAGTTTTGATTTGTTTGGATTCAAGTAGTATTCAAAGGATCAAATTGTAAAAGGAAGAAGCAGGTATTTACATCATTCTAACTCCTTCCTGGTTCTCAGAAATCCTTTGGCACATGGCTAGTATTCATATATTGTTGGACTTATGCACACGGTCTTGAACAGAAACATTATTTTAGCGACCGATAACTCTAAGTTCTTTCTTTTCTCGGTTTGCGATTGATAAAAGGTTCAACAGTTAGTTGCAGGAGGAACACAGCAGCTGAATTTGAGGGCTGCTTTAGAAATATTCTCAATGTGGGTGAAAAAAAAAAATAAGAAAAAAGTAATACAACAATAAATTTTGAGACATTTACAAATTTGAGAACTAAATATCTTACTCCACGGACAAATTTTTTTACCTGAAATGAGAGAGAAATAAGATTGATACTTTTTTTAGACCAACTAACTAAGTAAACTAATAAAAACTAGACAGCCAGAGAGACTTAGCAGGAGGATTGGTCAGGTATAGGGTCAGCAGATTGTGTCAGGGCAGTTTTAAGATTTAGATTTATTAAATGCTGATTACACATACATTACATGCTCATCCTGAATCGCGTCAATCACAACATCTGAAAAAAGACAAAACAACAGCTCCAGGTAAAAGACATGTCATGTTTTCTGGTCTTGCTCCAGGGGAGTAATAGATCTCAGGACAAAAGAGTCCACTGTGTCCAGCAGCCCAAACATCACAGTCAGTGTCCGAGGGGAAACAACAAGTGAACTTCCACTCTAATGTTTCGGGCCATTCCATAAAAGTATTTCCTCTGGACGGTTTTCTGCTGCGTATGGTGTAAACATATCTGTAAGCGGTCCATAGCTAGCTCCTTAATCCAAGTTATTTGAAAAAATCACTATAACTTTTCTGTCGGGTGAGTTTGCTACCTACTTCCTCCTGGAATATTGCAATATTTACTCAATAACACGTTTTTTATGCTCAAAAACAAGCCTTCTTTCTATGAGTGGGCTCGCCTCTCCACAGATTTGACCTGTAACCAGACCTGTGTCGACTTTACGTGTCTGCCTAACTGTAACCATCTCATGTGTCACCCAGTTTGCATATCAAGAAGAGCGCCTGGGACCGGATCATAAATCTGCATCCGGGGCCCAGCAAACTGTTAGCGCCCGTAAAATGAATTTCACAACTTAATCACTTCTGTTCTCCTCCAGAGGTTCGTCTCCCTTCAGCCATACTTCAACCTCAAATGGATCAGATAAAGAATGATGTGGTGTCCGAGGGAAAAAAAGAGACCTGGTTTAATTTCACCTGCGATTACACGATGAGGGATATTTACGATCACTGACAGTAATGAAAGGTTTGACGAGAAATGGAGCGGGTTTGTGCTCAAGAACAATTTGTACAGACGGATGGTTTCAGCTCGCTCTAATGAGGCTGGCAATATTGACAAAAAGGAAAATCTCAACATTTTCAGGGGATTATCTTGATATATTCAGACATTATTATTGCAATCCATCAGAAATGTGTGAGATTATGCCTGTAAATGTTTTGGTGGAGGCCTTGTACAAAAGTTGAAACCTTATTTGACATAAGTTTTTAGATATTTTGCTACTATTATTTTTAAATCTGTTAAATATTCTATAATATCTATTTTTTGCTTATTGTTATTATGTGGTTATGAATGAGCTACTGTGTTCAAATAAGTTTCCTTGTGGATTAATACAGTGAGTCTAAGTCTAAATGAACCTCAAAATAGCATAAATATCACTTTTTATCTTTGTTTAGAAGATGACACTGTAAATTTGATTATTTTCTCTTTTAGCTGCATTTTTCAAGCATTTTTTTTTTTTTATTTAACTTAATTTTTTAAAATGTCATTACATTGCACATAAATCATGGCAACTATACGGAAAATGTAAAGGAATGTATAATTTGTTCAGTCAATAAAGTGTGTTTAGTTCCCATGGCATAAAAATATAGTGTAATAAAAGTCTAGTATCGTGAAATCACCATAATTTTACAACTAAACTATAGGTTTATTAGCACAGTTTTACATTTCCGGACGCAACGGACGCTTGAATGTATTTACGCCAACAAGATTTAACGCCAAGTCCAGTATATTTACATTGCATTCTAATAATAAAATCTACTTCCTTTCATTTCAGCATCAAATGTGAGTCACTGCTACAGAAGTCCACAACACCAGCATCCAGAAGCTCTCACTTCTCCTCTCCACCACCAGGGCCCAGTGTTGACACACCCGTCCTCCTGCCGTTCCCTCTGAAACTGTGTGTACTCTGGCGCAGGCGCTCACAGCGGGACTCTTCCCCCAAAACATGCCATTTCCAAAGTGATTATGTGAAGTATACAAAAGCACAGTGAAGGCAGGGGATGTTCTGCTGATGGCTAATACTGGTAATTTATAGCCCAATTCTACCGCTAATCTCATCACAAACAATACGCTGTCTGCTTCAATATTTATGACACACTCCAGTAAAGGAAGCTATCCCATCTCTGCCCACCGCACAGGATGGAGGGAGCCATTTTGGGGCAGTGCAGTAAACACAAATGAGACAAATCACATAGAATGGTAAATAAGTTTGGAGATAAAAGGAGGGAATGTAGCCTGCATGTGCTACGATCGCGACTGAGCCCGTGTTGCCAGTGTCTCTGTAGATAGAGGACATATCTACGCTTTCCTCCTTCTCAGTTTATGGACGTGTCTAAATCATTCTTGTCCCCAACTCCTCATTCGCAACATTGTCCGACAATATTTAACAGGTGTCTGGGTGGTAAAAGTCGGCTAAGCTCTGGAAAAACTGACAGTTTATGGACAATTATTAAACCTGCAAGTTTTAGTCGAAAATTGATTTTACAGCAAATATCCAAATGGACAGGATTATTGAGGTTTTTGCCTGGGATTGGAATCTATTGATCTTTTAATTGCACAAGTTAAAGTAAGTGACTATAATGACTGTGCTGGACATTCAGACACCACAATGTTTTTGTAACAAATCCACATTATGATTGTCGAAAGCTTTCTATTCAAACGTATTTACAGTTCAAATCTAGACAATTAGATCAGATTTTTGGTGTCTCTTTACGTGCACAAGAGAAATCTGATCACACAGAATGATTTGACAGTTGAAAGACAAAGTTCCGATGAATTTTCAAGTAACTTTTAATCTTTAACATCTTATCGTTCATGTTTGTCTTGTCGTGCCCTTTTTTTTGTAACATAACCTTTCCGTCTCTCTCCCTCCTGTTTTTGCCTCCAATGACAAACTCAAGCCCAAGTTCTATATGTGAGGTTTCTATAGCAACCGTCTTAGCAGAGAACTCATCTGTTAATTTCCCTGAAGACTGTCAAAGGAAGAAGGCATCAGGTTGACAGTGTGTGGGAGAAGTTTATAAATGGGCAACGTTTGTGAAATATGTGTTAATAGTAAAAGGCCGTATTTAATGCATTTCTTCTGCCGTTATGCGTTTTACATAAAAGATTCACTGCGTAACTTTTCTGGTTTAGGGTTCACCACCTGCTTGTTATTTTTTCTTTGCCTTATAATGTTCCACAGTATGGTATTAAACATATCCATGACATATTTTGTTTTAATACAGAATTTAATGGAAACGTATACGATTAATGTCATACTGTGGAATATTCTAAGGAGAGCAATAACGGGGAGATAAGGAGGCTTCATTTTCTTGTGTAAAAATGGCAACGAATACGATAAAAGAAAGGAAAACATATAGATATATCACAAGGGGACAGAAAATGGCTGCCAAATCATTGGACAAAGCAGAAAACTATGAGAAGTTTAATTTAGTTCTAAATAAAAGATGGCCAATGAGCTAATTTGTTTCACATTTGTCACTGAAATAAACAAATCTGATGGCACGGTTCCATCTGAGTTTGGCTCGAGGCAAGATGGAGGAAAGTGTGTATTCTAATGTTTGTATGTTGTGTTTGCTGCAGAAATGAGGAGAGTTGTTTTCACTCCTATACTAACACAAGTACATCCGTTGGCGGTCAAGTAGTATAGTATATTTCAAATCCCAGGCCAAAACATGATTCAACAGACGGACTCAAGAAGTTTGAGCTTTTGAAAAGGCATTTTTTTTTTTTTTTACATTTAACAGTTTGAATTCCGTGTCCACTGACTGAAGAGAACCGATGGGCTCGTGGTTTTGTCGGAGCTGTCACACACCTAGACACCTGTAAAAAAAAAGACACTGTGCTCAAAAGTGAGTTAGAGCGTGTGGAGATTCTTAGGTCCAAGGTAAGCACAAGGAAGTTATTTAATCCTAACAATGTTTAGAATGGACGAAGCAGCCACAAAAATCACTGGTAAATCGCACAAAACACCTGAGGAGGAACAACTGCATTAAACATAATCTTTTTAGAGGAGCAAATGTCACTTTTCTGGTGGATGCTGGTCAAATTATCTTCAGACCAACAGACTAACACCTCAAACCATTATAATTGTGTTATAAACTAAAAAGGTGTGTATTATATGACACAAAACTACAAAATAGTAGTTTAAACAATGATGTTTTACTACACAGATAATAATCAATACTAAAACTGGTATTTCCTGCATTCCGGTGCTGCAATGTCGCTCCCCTCTCTCTTCTCAATTAAATGAATAAGTAAAAAACTAATATTGTGATATAGTGATATGATCATCACAGGTCTCACAATAATATCATAAGCAGTCAGTACATTTCAATGTAAGCTTTTTTGCATTGTTTTGTTAAAGCAACAGCTAAAAAAACAGAGACCATGATCCTTTGCTCCATTTTGTTAAAGTAAAACAATTTCATTCTGTTCTGAAATGAGTAATGCAGTATTCATATATCTATATCATTGAGATTTTCAGTATCCAGCTTTGGTATCAAGCTTTGAGTTATATTATTATAGTTTGTTTGGTTGCATGTTTATTCAGTGCTCGGTTTGTTGCGACTAAATGATGTTTCTGATGTTAGTTCCACTTTTCCAGAAAGTGAGCCAAAGATCTGAGAGCTTCTGAGTGCAGAGCACAGGGCAGAACCTGGCTGGTTAATGTCTCCACGACTGCGGGGGACGAACACACGCTGCCCTGGCATTGATGGGCATTCAAGGGGGTCGCTCCCACAGCTTGAAATCCGGCAGCTTTTAGGCTCTGGCTGTGGCTCCAGAGGTCCTCGGAAATGTCAATTACTGTATGTGGCCCTGGGAAAGCACGCTGGGACCCGGGTTAACAACTCACTCGGCCCTGCGCCACACCTGCTCGCACAAACAGCATTGGTCTACCTAATTTTATAGTATCATAAAAGGAATAGAAGTGTCAGTATTTAAAATGATTGTGTTAAAATATTGTGAGAATAAACGTCACCATTTCATGATGACCAAAACTGTAAAATAATTAATTCTCTCTCATTGACATACAAAGCCAAAAGCAAATTACATTTAATTTGCGATTATAATTGTTTTCTTGTAGCCTGAATAATCACAATTATCGTTTTACTTAACAATCTAGACAGGCCTGATCAAAATACACTTCCCCTCTCAAGTTTAAATCTACATCTATGTGTTTTTCAAGTCCATACAGTTCGACCAGACTAGCTCAGAACATGTCAAATCAGATTTACTGCACTATAATGGATCTCATATTGTTTTTTTTTATACTTTTTTTGTTGTTTTTCAGCATGTCACAAAATCTGGTCTTTAGGCTGTTGTGCGACTACATACTAAAAACTGTGCCAATGCAACCTGTATGTGTATGAAATGGACATACAATGAACTAAATAATCTTTGCGGTAGGTTTTATTCAGGAAACCAACAATTCAAAATCCCCTAAACAGAGCCGGAGGGACAGTCAGAAGAGGCATCAGAAAGCACTCAACATTGCGTCTGTAATGTCATTTTCATAAAAGCTCCAATCAATTACAACTACAAAGCCATAAAGAAACTAAAAGTACTTTAAACTAAGCTGGCAATAAACTGTACTGGTAAAACTTAAGCAAAGTGCCTGTCTCCAATAATCCAATATAAAATGCATTTCTTGCTGTTTTATTGATTCTACCTTGTGTCACATTTTTCCATTTCCCCAAAGCTGACGAGAACAAACATTCATTTGGCCTTAATCAAAATCGCCTATTTGTTTTTCTGTATCCAACCATTTATAACATGATTTAATGCAAGCCAATCATTTTATCTTGGTGTGTAAACATTTTTAAAGATCAGAAATGGGCTGTGAGTGCAGGTGTGGTCTCATAAGTCCAGGTGGAGCAGCCAAACATCCATTTGTGCTGCAGATAAACAGAGCAGCTAAAGGTTTGAGCAAAGCCAGTGCCAGTTATTACAGCCGCCTCGATGAAAAAAGGCCACTGCTTAGGACATTTTAATATTGGAGATTTAACTAGGGAAATATTTAAGGTCAAAGTAATTAAAAGTCTTGAAAATCGACAAAAACAGCAACAAATACAGTACTGTGCAAAGGTTTTAGTGGGAAAAATAGATTAAGGTGAGACACTGCAGGTGGATAGGAAGAAAACATACTGTAGATTTAGAGTACTTTTTACAGTACAGTAAAACATATTTAGGTGCAGATAATGATAATGATAGATAATGTTGTTTACATGAAAGCTCTTATGTTGAGTGAGCAAACGGACCATAAAAACCCCCATCATTTTATTTTATTTTAACAAACCATTCCATTAACAAGAAATATAAAAATAATAACTTTTGGTTGATTCTGTGAAATCTGTGATTATTTCTAGCTCAATTTAAAGGGCATTTACGCTTACTTCAAATATATTTCGGTTTAAATTAAGTTTTGGGTGCCATATATCGTTACAATTTTCAAAGATAACCTCAGCAAACGTCAAGGCTTCTATTGACGAGTTCTTTTGAATTTACTTTTAATTGACAAGAGTCCATTTTCCCATTCAGCTGGCCAAATTCTAAAATAATCAGTTTTTTGACCAACCATTAAGCCCTTCAAGGTTTTTGTCAATCCATTTTGCTTCTCTCGAGATCCTTGAGAGCCTCTTTAGTGAGCTCAGCAAAATGGTCTTAAGCAGTATGGACAATCAAACCAATTCTACTATAAATAAACTATCAAAATAAGTGCAAAAAAGGTTAAATATGTCTTGCCAGTTGATGAAAATCTAAGCAAGATGGTCCTCTTTACCCCACGCTTGTACGTTGCATCTGTTTACTAAAGCCGCTCTCTTTTATAATAAATGGGGTCCTGTCACACTGCACCAATTAGTAAAAGCTCAGGTTCAGATAGAAGCCATGTCTGCCATTCATCTTCAACACCACTCACTTTCCAAAGTAAATCAAGCCTGTGTTAAGTGTGCAGTACTTTCAGTTAGGCAAAACTCGAGCTGGAGAAGTGGGTCCAATATTCTCCTCTTGAGCCAAGACAGCCATTCAAACCAAGAAAAACAGACTAAAGAATGCCAGCAATAATAAAGTGAGGCAAAAGCTTCTTAAAGGTACATTATGTAACTTTTCTGCTGGTGGGTCTGCCAGAAAAGTGTCCATAAATCAGGACTAAAATGGGCTCAGTTTACGACCAAATATTAATAAGTGTGAACGCAGTACATTGCAGAACGTTGCATTTATGTAAGGTGGCCTTGTGGTGTGAGCTGCTTGTCTTCACGGAGGTTTTAAGTAGGATTAATGGAAAAGTTACACCGGCACACATTGGCTTGCACACAGCAGGAAGGTGGCCGGTTAGACTCCCTGGCAGGTGTGGCTGTTACGTGTTTCTCCTCGTGTCTGGGTGGGTTTCCTCTCGGTGCTCCAGTTTTCCCCATCAACCCAAAATATGTATAATAGGTCAAATCCTCAAGTGACAGTGGTCCTGACCGAGCCGAGACCAAGATCTGGAGATTGGTCCCCAGGCTCCTGACAGTTTGCACAGCAACACTGAAGGATGGGTCAAATGCATAGGACAAGTTATGTGAAGTGTCCTTAACCTTAAGTTACAACTAAGTAAATGACCCAATAACTGTGTCCTGTTGGCATTCATTCATTATTTATGTGATAGCAAGCATATTTAGCAAACCATTTAAGAATATTTTTTGTGTTTGCAATATTGAGAGAGATTCTCTCATGATAATGTTAACATAAACATAAATAGTTTTTTGCCACATATTGTTTCTAAACAAAAAGGAAACATACATTAACTGCTCAAATTATCAGTATTAAATACATTTTAGGTGCCGCAATATTCGAGTGACTGCCATAGATATATACAATACATTTTCCTGTTCTGACCTTAGTTCACAACAATAATGAAGAAAGTAATTAATTTATTAAATAGTATAGTAGGTAAGATCTATTATAGATACGTATTTAAAATCCAATATATCAGTATCTTCAAACCTATAAAACATGAACGAGAATAGGGTAAAAGCAGTTGAATTTTCACATTTATATTCAAACTATTTCTTCAGAGCTAGTTCAGAGCCCGGGTCACTCTGGGTAAATGCTTTGACATTGTCACTGGGAGATGAGAAAATAAACAGTCAGTGAGCGGCCATGACACGGTCCTCTCTATCAGTCGCACTGAGGATGGAGCTGCCACTCAGCGCGGCGCCACCTGTCAGTCACACGAGGTAGCGACATATTAATGACCCTCATTAAATACCAGCTCCATATGGCACAAGTGCCCGCACACACCGCTCCAGAAGCAGACTGCTCCAGAGACGAGGCCAGGCCCTGGTCACCGCTACGACCTGCTCATCGCCGCAGCGACGCTGACAGAGGAAATATGGCCGCCGCGCTGGGGGCAACTATAATAGAGTCTGTGCATCTGCTTGAAATGTCCTCGCAGATGTCCCCTTGTGTCCAGCACAGGGCAGAAAACAGAAAGAGCAATGCCACAGCTCACGCCCAGGTCTCAACGGGATTCTGCGGCTCTATCACAGCTCATCTAATTGTAAATCAAATATTACTTTATTGTGAAAATTCTCTATAAAAAATATTATCTTGTTGCATTGTATAGCAACTATTAGCAGGCTAGTAGACAACTATGTAGCCTTAAAAAAAGCGTGATGAAAACTTATTGACTGATTCATGCTTAGTAACAAATCGATTTATTTTCCTAACCTGGGATGGGACGAGATCGCGAGCCACGAGAAGATAAATCTGCTGGAGTTATACAATGCAATGCTACTGGAAATGTTTTGTAAAACATTTTTCTCACAGATTTCAAATAAATGGTTCCAGTCTTTATAATGTTAATAATTTCCTTGTGCATTCAGAATGACATCATGAAAGATATATATATATAGGCTGAACATACTTTAACATTGATTTGTATAGGGCAGAGCACTTTATGTTCTCCCAGAGCTTTTACCTTTTCTACTCTGCACTAATGTATATTACCAGAGATATCCACGCATGAAAGCCATTTCCAGTGCCGTAATCACCCAGCATTTGCAATAAGGTATAGAGGTTTTCAAATCTCAAGCTAATGCATACCTTCTCAAACCCAATTTGATAGACGTCTTGCTTTGAAGCCAAATACTTTTTCTCCTTTTTCCATCCCCTCACCAAGACAGGAAACCAGATGTTTTTCTTCCATTTGGATGGAAAGTAGACAAAATTGTGTCAAAGCACATACAGAACACCAATGGCAGCTTCTTTTTTGCGATCAGTCGAGCGATAGGAGTGTGATATCTGTCTGCCAACTCAATGTTTATTTTGCAAAAAAAAAGTGGGATGCAGCTGAAAATCCTGGCACACACCTCTGTTCCACATGCCACGTTTGGTTTTTCAATGAAGCATCCTGACACTAATATTTAATTATATTCAAAATTCACATTTACAGCCAGTTTGTGCTGTCATTTGCACACAACGTTCAGCTTAGGGAGATGGTCTATTTTTGGAATATTTCAGACTTCTCTTCTTTGTCTGATGATATTATATTCTGACTGGTAAGGGGACTGGATTCTTTTGTCATTCTGTGAAATTTCCAGGCAAAGCAATGACATGTCCATAAACACAAGCAGATACCAAACCATCCATTTTCTTCCACTTCATCCTGGGCTGGGTCGCAGCGGCAGCAGTCTGAACAGGGAGGCCAAGACTTACTTTTCCATACATACCTATTCCACACCTATGGGTCATTTTGACCGCTTGTATCCACGATCTTGTCCTTCCGGTCCCAAAGCTCATGACCATAGGTGAGGGTAGGAATGTAGATTGATCGGTAAATCGGGAACTTTGTCTTTCGACTTGGTTCCTTCTTCACCACAACAGTCCGACCGCATCACTGCAGACGCTGCACCGATCCACCTGTCAATCTCACGTTCCATCCTTCCCTAACTCGTGAACAAACCCCCGAGATGCTTGAACTCCTCACCTTGGGGCAAGGACTTCCCACCCACCTGGAGAGGGCCAGCTACCTTTTACCAGTTGAGAACCATGACCTCGGATTTGGAGGTGATGATCTTTATCCCGACTGCTTCACACTCACCGTCCCAGTGTATGTTGCAGGTCCAGGTTTGATGGAGCCATCAACTGCAAACAGCAGAGATGAGATCCTGTGGTCCCCAAACTGGACTCCCTCTGACCCTTGACTGTGCCTTGAAATTCTGTCCATAAAAACAGTGAACAAAACAGACGACAAATGGCAGCCCAGGAGCTGAGTCTAACATGCACTGGAAACAGGTCTGACTTACTGCAGGCAATGCAAACACAGCTCCTGCTCCATTCATACAGGGGCTGGACGGCCCTTAGCAAAGGGCCTCGGACCTCAGGACAGATCTCATCTATCCCCGGAGCCTTGCCATCAAGGAGCTTACCAACAACCTCAGTGACCTTAGCTTGGGTGATGGACGAGTATGCCAGACCAGTGTGGAGTCTAGCCTCTATCTAAGATAGTGGTTCCAGAATCCGAGCTGTGCATGGAGGTGAGGCCGACTATATCTAGCCGGTAAGGCTCAACCTCCCGCGAGGGCTCTTCCCCGCCAGCAAGGGGACATTCCATATCTACAGCATTAGAGACCGTGTGCGTGACTTTGGTAGCCTAGGCACCTGCCCCTGACCATCGCCCAAAACAAATTGCACCTGTACCTTACGGTCCACGGAAGGTCCGTCCATGTTGCCTTCTCGGGCTGGGCCCGGCTGGGTCTTTGCCCATGGGTCTTTGCACCAGGCGCTCACCTGCAAGCATCCACCCCAGGACTTGCTCCAGAGTGGAGCCCTAGTAACGCCATTCTGGGTGACCTAATAGACCTCGATTTTTCACACATCATAAGGGTTTTGGAATCACACTTGGTCTGGCTCATCAGCTGTCCAGGGGCATAAAGCCCCAGGAAACATAGCTCCTAAGATCACCCAAGCACTCAAACCCCTCCACCACGTTAAGTTGGCAGTTCAAGGGGGTACCAAACCCCTCACCAAAAGGTTACACATGTAGTGCACCTTTTATAAAGGAGATTGAAACCTAAGACAATTATAGTTCCAATGTTTGCCTCACCAGTAATGACAAATCAGACAATGGCAGAGGAAATAATAGTAATGTAGCCTAAAGGAATTTTGAACGCAATAACCAGTATATATAAATATCTTAATGTATCAACTATCTTTTCATTTCATTTTTTAGGTCAAATGATAATAGATTTTGAAAAAATCCTTTCACCTCTGAGACAAACTCAAATCAATACTGGACTTGATCTCAGCCACCTCTGAATCTGCAGTTATGCTTAAATTGAAGATATAATTTCTCTGAAGAATAGGAACAGAAGAGTTTATTTGAAAAGAAATGTCAAATAATTACAATATACTCTTTGTCTAGAGGTGTTGTCAAATGCCAAATCTATTTTAGTGCAATAACAACTTTATTCCATCACTTATTGAGCTAATTCCCTCAACTATAGTGTTAATAATAATATCTGTAGAAGATGGTATTAAAAAGAAGACAAAAACTTTCAAAACAGAAAGAATACATTTTTGCAAACTGTTCTTACATAAAACCCATTCTTTATTACCCATGTGGTTTGAGGAAAACCACATTTGCACAATTCAGCTGATTCCCCTTTACCTAAATGCATATATATAATGTTCCTATAAATACACGACTTGCTCCGAGAACAAGGCGCCACGAGCATTAAACTTGTCACTCCGACCGCAGCCTGGATTTGGGTCGCGGAGCTCACGTCCCTTCCATTGGCCCCGACTATCTCCTCCACCGCCTCTCTTGTTTCCTTCCAGGCTTAAAACGAGGTAAGACAGCTTGAGGAACTGAGACGAGCCAATCCAAAAGTCCATACTCTGACTTCGCTGACTGTCCGGCTTTGAGGAGAGGGTGAGAGCGAAAGAGAGGGAGAGAGAGAGACTCAGTTCCCTTTGCCAAAATTCATCCAGTCTTCAAGGGCTCTCATGCGAATATTTGGTTAGGGATGGAGGACAGTCTGCTGCTGCTGCCGCCGAGGAATCTGCCGGCGGCATTTCTCACAGTTCACTGCTTGGGTGATACCGTCATAAAAGACATAAGGTGACAGAGAGGGTTGTGTCTTTCAAATAAAGGATGAAATAAGGTCTTTAAATGGCTGTGAGAACGGTCGGGAGTGATAATAGTCGAGAGTTAACGTCGATTTGGTGCTGGGCGGTTGAACTGACGACTCCAATGTCTCTTGTTACAAACTTTGAGCTATTAACGGCATTATTCTGTTAAAACGTAACATATGGATCAGAAAAGTTGAGAGGGTTCATTTATCTGCTGCTGCGGTGGGGATGAAAAGATCTGACAGCAAAAAGGGAAGGAAAGAAGAAGACTGACAGCAAGGAGACAGAGGAAGAGTACAGAAATATTATGTTTGTAAGGTTGATCTAGTTTTAAATTGTATTCCTACTGACATTGTTATGTACATTATATACAAGTGATTATTCATATTTCTCAATAAATATAAGAGGGAATTGAAAGTCACTGTTTTGGAGTGAAAATGGAGCACTTGTTGATAATGTAACACTAGTTTTTGTGTGTATTCGTTGTGTTATACTTGTAATAATGTCATGGGTGGAGAAGGACAGCTCAGGAAAGCTTTTTAATCGCTTCTCTCTTTCTCGAACAATCCGAACTGCCTTTCAATCAACCCATGTGACCTCACAGCAATATCATTACGCTCCAACAATAGTTCCATCCAAATAGAAATTACAATGGTATTATGGCATAAGATCAGTGGTTAAAACCCGGCTCGGACCAGTTACAGTCGATGAGCAGGATGCAACTTTTTCATGTGCAATACCGTCATATTCATGTGCAATTACTGTCATACTCACAAGCAATTAAGGCCATATTCATGTGCATACAACTGATGTAGATAAGAGTGTTTACTTACCATTAGTATTAGTATCATTTAGGCTTATGGTATTGTTACTTTACTTTATTAAGAGTTCTTCTATTAAGAGTGTTTTTCTGTCCTTTCCCCCTGTATCTACTGCGTTGTAACACCGAAATTTCCCCATGTGTGGACAATAAAGGATTATCTTATCTTATCTTATTCAACCTCAGAATGGCAGCCTCGCTTCTGTCCCTCAACCCAAGGGCAGCTGTGGCTACAATAGTTTAGAATTGCTAGAAAAGACTAATGCATTATTATTACATTTTCAAAGCAGGGCAAAACATTTTTGCCCAAATGATTTCGTATAAACAACTAGGTGTTACTATTAGTCACGTAATTGTTTCACATATGGATCTACATGTGGTCACAATGCGATGGCTGATTGTATAAAGCTACTTCAGTCACACGTCAATGCTGCGGTCCATCAACATTTTGAATCACACATAAGGTAAAGACGATTTATATGAAACCTTGTCAAGCACCATCACGCCAAACCTTGGATACGTCTACCGTCCATATGCCGAAAGGTATCGAAACGCCACAGCACATCGCAGACTCTCCCTGTCAACTGCCCGCCGTCCGAGCCTCTCCATTTGGCCGCCTTAAGTATTCACAGTGCACTTCCTTCACTGTCAGGCTACAGAAGTGTTTTTGTCGGGGGCTTAGGCGGCACGTCTGGCCCCGGCGGACATTTGAATTCACAGACTGGAGCGCGGAAGCCTACAGAGCATAAAGCAGCATAAAGCAGCACGCCCCAAACGCTCCCTTTCACCAAAGCCGCTAAGCCCCTCGCTGATCAATTGGCCTGGCCTTTTCACTGGCCACGGACACACATGCGCCGCCAGTGCACCATTGTTCGCGACACGGCGTGCTAGGTCTGAAATGGCAGGGCTGTAGTAGACAAGCAAATGTTTATAATCGCACAGGCAGGTAAGTCATTTGAGCCAACACTAGTTTCTATGGCGACCGGAGAAGCTGCCACATACGGCACATGTTAATCATATATTGGAGCCTTGCATCCGCTTAAAACAGCCAAGCGTCCCCATGGCAACAATAGCGAGGCGGAGTTGTCAAATGAAGTGCGATAAGTTAATTTTAAAGGTCGGCTGTTGTGTTGCCACATGCCACGTCCGACTTTTTCTGAATTAAAACTGAAAAAGGTGAAGTATAGACGGGCATTTTGCAGAAATTCAAACTTCCCATTTTTTATATTTTGTTGTACATCTTGATCGCTATAGCAGCAGTCCTACTTTTTTCATCATTCTGAAACCCATGGATTACTATTGGTTAAAATATATGAAAGTCTAGAGCTGTTTCTTGATGTCATTGGTGTCAACAACTTTTTATTTAATGGTGCACTGTGTAATTTTCTATCTGAGGGTTTGCCATCTGCTTGTTGCTATGGAGATGTCATTGCTTTGCCTGCAATGTCCCACAATATGGCATAAAACGAATACCTTGCATTTATACTACAGTTGATTCTATTGTAAAAAATGATCTCCAACGATCTGACTTGTAACTTGACTTGTTTCCATGGATGCAATAACATTTCCATGGAGACAAGTAGGTGACAAAACTTCCATGAAAAAAGTTACACAGTGCACCTTTAAATTAGAATTATTTGCACAGATGCAGTGCCATTATCCTCCAGAATTTGCAATAAAAAATACATAAATAATGATAAGTACGTATATGACATCAAAATGAAAGATACAAATTGTAAAATGGGCCAGCGAATAGAACTTTTGACGATACAAACAAGCATTCTGAAAACAGTCCAAAAGTTGCAACTGGAAATCAAAAGCATTTCAGCGTTAACACAACCCTCGGAAACCAAGTTCTTTTTCTGCTTTTAGCTTCCATTGCAGCTCACGCCACATGCACAATAAAGCAGTCACCTTGGTTATTGTTTCATATTTTCCAAACGTTGTTCAGGATTGAACTTTTCCCAAGGTCAGCCGTTTTTTTTCCCTTGCCCTGGCTACTTTCTGTTGAATATAGCGATAGTAAACACATTCGTCCTTCTTTTCCGTTTCGTCCGTCTGCGCTTATCTGAAAACGTGTACAGAACTGATACTGCCGGTTTGAAGTGCTGTGCCACACTATTCAGATTTGGCTTTCAAAACAGGGTGCTCTTTTTTTGTGTGCGCCTATTTTGTATTCTGATGGAGCTAAGGTTGCTGCTAAAAGAGTGAAAGAACCCTCTGCTTTGCATCGTAGGAACCGTAGATAGTGGCGGATTTCCACTGGCGGTCGTTTCATGAGGAGCTCGGAGACTGGAATGTTGGCAAGGTGTTTCTTCAAGCTCGGCCCTAAAGGACTCCATCAAAAATAAAGGTCCGGGTGAATTATCCGCCGCTCAATCACTCGTTCTGATCAGTATGCACCTGCAGTAACAAGTCCGCCGTGCATTAATTGGCTGGTTCTTGGCTCTCGTTTTAACCTCTAACCCTGCGCTGCATAACAATTCCGACCTAATCATACGTTGTGTCCTATTCGGCTCTGGAGCTTGAGATTTTAAATGAGGGTTAGCGTTGGTAGAAAAGTTTTAAACAAAGGGATCTGTGAGAATAAAGCGACTTGTTTCTATATCTGTCAAGGTCACATTTCAAGTAAAAGTTTTTAGAAAGGTAAATGTGAAATGTCAGTTGTAGATTGTGCGCATATTAAGTATTTCGTTTTTTTACTTAAGCATTTTATTAAAGCTGTGACTTGTCATTCTTTGAAAAATTAAGACTCCAGGTCAAACGTAGCCATTTTTCTAAAATGTAAAATGTCAAGGACAGCTACAATAATTCACGGTGTCGGGAGCAGAAATTCAGTTGTGCAGATTTGAATATAAGTCTATGGACCTGTTTATATATTTGTTTTTTTCAAATGTACCCGAAATAAATATGTGATAGTTTACAGTAACTAAATGCCAGGAAAAAACAAAACAGCATAAAACATTCCAAATGTCATATTATCCAGTGGGCTCAGCTAACACAGTAAAAGTGAAGTAGAACGTAGCGTGATTTCAACGGAGGAATTGGGATTGACCTCTGAAAATCACATATGAAAAGTCAAGATGGTTTTGGTAAATGAAGAGCACTCGGATACATGTAAGTGATATCAGAGCCTGGTTTAAACACATCAACTATTGTATTTTACGTTATTTTTTCATTAAATAGAAGACTATTACAGACACTTTTTAAGTAAAATCCGGATTTTTGAGTTTTACTGGACAAATACTTACAGAAATGTGGATCCAAAATTGTTTTTAATTTTATCTTAATCTGTATATTAGATACTTTACCACTTATTATAAGTTCTGCGAAGCTCAAATACAGTTTTCAGGCTAGAAAGTAGTATTTTGTTCATTCTTTTTTACTGGGAATTCAAAATTGTTGCTTGTTTTTCAAAAACATTTGTCTTCTTTTCTCTAAAACACAAGCCTCCAAATCTTGAATGCTGTCATTGCCATCTTCTTCCTGTCCTGCCTCTCTCATTCTAATTGCATCCATGTTTATTTACAGTCTCCTTCCTGTCGTCAGTCGGCAACAGTAACTAAGTTGGCCCCACCACAAGGCCGGGCGTCACCGCTGGGTCACCAAACCCTGTCAGAGTGAATAATGAGGCCCGGGCTGCTGGCAGACCAGGTAGGTGACGTGCTGAGGGCAAAGCATGCTGGGTAACGGCATGCATCCTCTGACAGGAACCGCGGCTCTCTGTCATCTGCCAAGCGAACTCGTGTGTGTGTGTGTCTTTGCACTCTTCTCTTTTGTTTGTGATGTTATTAGTTTAGAAAATCAGTTGGATTGATAATTTTTAATTTAGTTAATTTTATTGTATTTCTGTTTCTGTAATTTCTTTGTGATTTGAATGCATTTTTCCTGCTGTGAAGCACTTTGAATTGCCTTGTGTATGAAATGTGCTCTACGAATAAACTTGCCTTGCCTTGTGTGTGTGTTTATCTGAGGAGGAAAGTCAAAACTCCTCACCATGTCGGATAAACACTGAGGAGTGGAGGAGGAAGTGAAGTCTTCCCGGCGACCAGACAGATTGCAAAGCGCTGGGAGGGATCAGTCTGTGGATGGAGGATTTCATTTTTGGTGAGTTCCAGAGGCAAAAACAGGTGGTGAGGATTGGTAAGCTGACAAGTTTCTTTAGAACAGTTCAGATTGATTTAATTGATTAGATTAAAACGTGCCATCATTTCATCACACAGGCAAATTAGGGTTGAAAGTAAAAAAAATAATTGAGCGTTATTTGAAAAATCTTACTAGGCCCAAACTACATGAAGACTAAAAACATCATGCAAACAACTCAGACCTCAACTCAATCGGATCCCATGCAGTCTGAGGAGATACGGGGTCGTCTTATGCAAAAGCAAAGGTATAAAAACATGTTCATATCTCTATATTGTCTATAAAAATAATCAACAACAACGAGTGGTTTGTAAGGTGTGTTGAGCCTGAATAACATTACACACTGCTTAAACAGAGTGTGATGTTTTTACAGTATGTTGCCATTTAATATGTTGTATATGTTTTAGAGTACGTCATGTCTCATCTGTATACACATGCTACTGACCCCTGCTGAAAGACAAAACAGAAAGACACTTGAACATGTGAATAGATGGCCGTTCCATGAGGTATGACGACACAATCCCAAGCTCTAGTGTTAAGTGTTAATTGCTACGGCAACAGTGCTGGATTTTAATAGTTAGTAATAAGTTCTGGACTATTACAAGAGTTGATGTCATTTATTTTGAAACAGTGAATCCACAAACTGATGTTATTGCACCGTTCTTCAAAGCGAAATTAAACTAATTTCTCTCAATAGTTTTGCCAATTTTTAAGCTACCTGCAGTGGATGTTTAGTCCCTTAAGTTTAGAAACAGTTTGTCTGGTTAAGGTTAGGGCTTTGGGACAACTTTACTAACCGGGTCTTTGCAGAACTGCGTTATATGACGTGCAGTGGACAGGAAGTGGAGGACGGCATTACAGCTGTCAATCATTTGTCTTTCAGGAAGCAGTTTTTCACCGTCACTAATACCCCACTACCTGCATGTAAACATATACAGTATTCTCTGTTGTTGATCCACCAGCTCACATTATCATCTTGATAAAATGACAGGAGGGTCATTAGAGCGTCCCCTCCCACTCCTCCTGCTGAAGTAGTCCTCTTGAACCGTCCCATTAGACTGTCCGGGGTTGAAGAGGCGCGCGGCAGCCAGAGCCGCCTCGTTATTTTCCTCCACTCCCATTGTCAACAGGCATCGCCGGTGCCCTTTCAAAGAAAGTGCGAGGCTTTTCAAGACAAGCTCATGTACAAAGACGAGGCGTGCTGTTGAGACTTCAAGGCACCTCTTCACAGACACGGCACAACAATAAAACAAACCAACTGGCCGGAGTCACAGGAGATAGTGTGTGTGTGAAGGAAAGAAATACAGTATGATATAAAAAACACACAAGGGGAAATTATTATGTTGCCAAGATGAGCATTTGTTGGCTTTGTTTTGATTAGGGAATGTACAAAAGTCAATTTAGTCCAATTAAAACCAAATTAAGACAACTGAGCTTGGACGTAGTTGCAGTGAAAACAACTAGGGATTTAAAATGGTTCAGTTTTCAAATAAAAGTGATTATACAGGTGACAATTTAATCTTGAGAACTAAACAAATATAATAATCACAACAAGCTAAATTAAGTCATTTCAATTTGATCTACAGTCTAAAAAGAAAATATTGATTAAAGTGCTGTTTTAAAACCTATTTATGTCATTTAGAAAGTTTCATTTCATAAAGCTGGTCACAGCGGGAATGAAATGAGATTTTATTAATGGATTTCTGATTATGGAGTCAAAAACCATGCGTCGTTGGAAAGTTGTGATGTTTCTTCTCAGAATAAATGCAATACTAAAAATCCATATATTAATCCATATTCCAGATACTAGAAGGTTGGCAAACTCAGCCGTTAATTCATTTGCATAAACTATGGTTTCTGTATCAACATTTTCATTTGTTGATCAAGTTTGTCCTCAAGCTTTTTCTTTACTCTTTAATATGTTTTTCATCTTTTTCCCTCTGTGGACTTTTCTCTTTCCCATGAAATAATTAAGTCTAAAGTGTCCCACGGGAGACATGATGTCATGGTTAAGGATTGGGAAAAGATTTTATTGCAAAGGTATCTGAAAATAAAGCTCCAAGCTAGGACAAAGCCAGATTGGTTTGGTTTTAAATGTAATTAAACCAAAAGACAATGAGTCATTCCGAACCTAAACCCACATTCTTTTTCTAAATACAGGTCATAAAATTAAAGAAATCAACATTTTCATCAGCGTTTGGAGCCTTTTGTGCATGTGTACCGTCTTCCTATGCCAAGAAATGCTTCTTTCTATTTGTTTCCAACATACAAAAGCAATAATAGCAGTAAAAAAGTCACTCAAACGCATGCACTTTCAAATTGGGCCAACATAAAGTAAGAACATGAATAAATGCACCTGATTTTGCACATCACAAGACAGATGTGCCCAGACTGTCTCACTCACACCGCTGCGAAACCAGGTCAAAAGCCTTTTTCAAACAAGTCATTAAATATTACACATGAGGTAAAAGGCTGTATATTTGTCACTAAAACCTCCCGGTGTTTTCATGCTTTCCCTTCGAGCTGAGGTAAAACGCTCACGTGCGACATACTGATCATAGCGACGCGCTCCAAGACAGCGATACATCCCTTTCCCGTGAGAAAATGGGAATTAAAGAACAGGTTAATGCGAGCAATAGACTATAAAAGCAAGCTCGGTCATAACTCTGCGCTGTTATGTCATATCTTAAACTGGGGGGAAAAAAAGAGGGAAACGGAAACACAGGGTTGTATTTCAAGACTTTAAATCAAAGTAGGACAAGAGACAGAGACTTGGCACGGCCGTGTAGAAGTGTCAACGAAGGCAATTAACAGGAGGAAGAGGAGAAGCGTTTTCCTCAAGGCAACACAAGCCACTGAGAGACTTTTAACGCCAAGCTGGAGACGGGGTCATGCACCGGGGGGCGACGGCGAGCCAGGGAGCCTGTTACTTGTGCCAGAAAAGAGCACAATGGAGAGGCCAGAGCCAAAAAAGCCACGGCCGGAGTTTCAGACGAGGCTAAACTGTGACTACATTTGACACTGACAGATTCATGCAGCTAGAATGTATTTACTGAATGTTAATAATGCGTAGAATAATGAAGATATATGACATTTAGAAGGAAGAAAGTTGCTGCTCTAGTAGTGGATTCTTAGTTTTAGCAAAATAAGGGTAAATAACGGCATTTATGGTCCGTTTCAGGCACTAAAAATGACACAAAAAACACTGGAAAAACACATATTGCTGTTATGATCAAGGACAAAAGCACTGGAATTCGGTTTGTTGCTTTGGGGTTTGTCTCTGCCCTGGTTTAACTTTAAAAAAAAAGACATATTGTGTTTGCCATCATATCACCAGTGGTAGTTAAGGAGCATAACTTTGGGCAAAAGTTTAGTTTTTCTTTGCACATTCTATTTTGTTTCGTTCTTTCTGTAAAACTGCTGCTGCAATATCTTTGCAGCATAAATATCATAAATAAAACACATGCAATAATGAAACAATTACAACAATGTTTAATGAGTTACAAATATTATAATTTTCATAGATTCAGGCTGCCTTCTGTTTTCATAGAAACAAATAGACATATTACAACAAACAACAAAACATGTTTTTCTTATTATGTATAAAAAATTCTAATCCGGCTATTTTAGACCTCTTCAAACAAATTATGAATGTTCCGAAATGCATAGGACTGTGACCAAATCTGATGTATTTGCACATACAAGAAAACAAAGTGAATCGTGATTTGAAAACTTAAAAATCAAGAATCTCAATGTATATTTTGCCAAATCTGTGCAGTTCTATAGTGCTTTCAATAATATGAATGAACATAAATCAAGTTATTGACCAGGAGAGAAAAAGGTAGAGAAATAGGTCATATATTTTTATTTTTAGCAGAAACTCGTACTTCCTGTGAGTACTATGGGCACTTAAGACACTTAAGATTTGTAGGAGATCTTCTACTGAAAGTGTTTTTCAGACTTCCTATAAGTGATCTGTTCTTCTGTATCTACCTCTGTATCTACCTGCGTTGCACCAATGAAATTTCCCCATGTGGGACAATAAAGGAATATCTTATCTTATACAACTTGCAGTAATACAATCCAAGCTTTTAAATACCAGGAAGAATGTCCTTTCCCGAGGCTGTACGAAATATTAAAAGGTTCACGAGGATTTAAAAGAACATGAAAATCCATTTCTGTACAGGAAGTTTTCATTTCAGGTCTCTCATTACCCTCAGAGTGCCCTCAAAACTATTCGGTGAATCAATAGGAGAAAAAGGAATGTTTCGTAAATCCTCCACCAATAAAGTGACTTGATGGACTCATATTCAGGTTGTGTAAAAGAAATCTATAGAAATAATAATAGAGATATTCAAAATTGATGTTCAGTTACAAGACAATAGTAAAAGTAGTCTTAAAACTTGATATAGATTTTTTTTCATATTGATAATGTATTGATAATGAGGGAGGGATAAAACTAAAAACATACAAAAAGGACAAAGTTGGAGCTTTTCTGAATAGTTTCACAATAGTCTTGATCTGTATCATAACTAGCAGAACAAATGGTAATATTCAAGAAAATATGATGTGCAAAATTGTATTCCATTGCCTAAAAAAAGGGCATTTTTACTGATCAAAGTGGTATAAAATCAGTATCAAATAAGCCCATCGAGCCTTTTCCTCAGTTTGGAATTGCGTTTGTCGTAAAGAGGCAGTTTCATATAATAAAATATTTTCAAATTAAGACCTTATGACAGCAGTCAGACAAGCCTCTGAGCAGTGGCTAATGTTCTTACCTCAACAAAGCCACTCCACCAATTACCACGTCTGCTCGGCTCCTTTAGCGTTAGCCTGGAGCCAGAGCAGCAAACTCTGAGCACAGTCACAGATTATGGGCTGAAATCACGCTGGAAGCTCACCTGTCGAGCACATCACTGGATCTCCTCGTCTAATCGCCGCGGTTCCCACTGACAATGCTTTTGATTGTTCTCCTGCACTGGCAACCTGTCAAGTCGAGGAGGAGAGAGGGTTGTTAGGAGTGCGGGTATCAGCACATTATTGAATAAGAACGCTTGTTTGGTTGATTTAGCTCGAGGCGAAAGACTTCTCTACAAGAAAAGGGATGCAAAATGAGGACTGATGAAGAATGGTTTCAATAGTATAAACAAGTGAAAACAAGGACGGTTCTAATAAGGGCTGTGTGCAATTACAACTGCAGTACCAGGAATGGTCACTAGAGGCTGTATTCAAAAACTATAGATCCAATAATATGCAACATTTACTTTGTTAAGGTTTAAGTTTTCATTCAATTTCTGGAGATTTGAATATGACATTTCCTGTCTAATATAAATCAAATATACTAAATAATACAGGAAATATATAGCAAGGATAAAAAAAAATCCCTCATAATTGCGCAGGATTAGATTTATAATTGCAGTTGTTTAAACAAATCAAGCCAAAAACCTTTAATTCTGATCAAAATATAAACTATTGTGATAAAACGAATAAACTGTTAAAGGTGGAATGGACGATTTTTTTCAGCACATTTTTTATCATATTTCCTTGTGGCGTGGATAAATCATTAGTCCTGCCACGTATCAATCGTAAAACGCACCTACCGCTCACCTGCAGCTGCGTCAGGCTCGTCCCCACGTTTCCGCGTGCCTAAGCGCATGGATCTATCATAATATAGTTCCCTCAGTGACGGGGCAAAATGAAGACGGAGAAAGACATTTCGAGTTGATGCAGAAGTGGACAGAAATCTACGGGAGACGAGCGATGCGATGCGATCCGTTGCGCTAATAAACAAAGGCACGTGTGTGTTGTATCAGTTCGCACGGGGGAGGGGCACGCGCACTTTCACCTGCGTTCTCAAATCGCCGAAAAATAGTCCATTGCGCCTTTAAGCTTAGCAGTAAGTGACAATGATGCTAAATGTTTGATTGGAGGTAAAGTGTGATTTAATATTGCATTTACATAAAGATGAAGTGGTTGAAAAGACGCTTTCTGACAAGTTTAAGCCCTCTAAGACTCGAGTACATGTTACTACATGACCACGCATACAGAAGAGGAATCATTTGTCACAGTAATACAAAAGATAAATATGAAAGAATATATTAAAAAGGAGTCATAATTTAGTTTTTTAGGAAAGCACATACAAAATAAATATATATAGAAACATAATACCACCAATGCCAATGTCCAGACTTCAAAACTGAATTTGATGAACTCCAACTGCCTCCTTAAATCCTGCTCAGTGCCAGAGTGAGAATAACACTGGAGGAATAATGGAACAATGTGGTGAGTAATCTTACCTTAAGATCAGGCTTTTATGAAGCCTTCTCAAAGTCCCATTTGCTTCACCGCGTCTGGTGCTGTGCCTCGCGGTCCGAGGCGCTCGCGGAGGGAGAAAGAATTCATTTTAAACTAAAAACCAAGCACAAATATGTTTCTGTTTTTGTTTTTACCACAGATTAGACACATTTCCTGACACATAATCACAAATTTCATCAATAAAGTATTCTATTGGTAAATAGTCTCTATCTAGAAGCGTCAAGTCGCAATAACTTACTCTTTAAATGTATTTTAAAGTCTGAATTTACAATATAAATAACCCTTTAATAATAATACATACAAATCTACTGAGGTCTGTAATTTTTCACTTCTTCTTCATTTGTGTCTCCATGGAGATGTTCTTGCTTAGCCTGGAACGTTCCGCTGTAAGTCACCAAACGTATCACCCAGGCCAAGTTACAAGTCAGATCTGTGGAGAGGCGACCCTGCTCACGTAGAATGCATGTTTTTCAATGCATTTTTGAGCAATAGAACTGAGGAACATCTCGGGCAAAGCTAGAACACCATAAAGATAAGCAGAGCACAGTTAAAGCTGCATTTACTGCCTTATCATTAGTGTTAGTCACATTCATTTAACCTTTGCTGCTAAGGCTTCTGGGGCCTGACCCTGCAGCTGTGAGGGTTTTCAGTCAGGCACAACATAGACACATCTGACTCATCTTCAACTATTCACAGACTGTATGTCATGGTGCGGATTTTCTATATTGAAATTGGAACATGCCTTATGTGTTTTTTGTAGCTAAAAAATAGGCAATATCTATGTGAAAAATCCTGTGTAAAAAGTGTAATTCTATTGTGGGGAAAAGATTGATATTTGAAAACATCTACCTATATAAACCAGAAGTGAATAGATCAATTTGATTCTTCCATCCACACTGTAAATTGCTGTTTGGCTTGGCTATAGTTTGACTCCAAAGCATCATATTACGGGGCTCTGCAGGACTTTGTGGAAAAAGTATTCCTCAATAACAGTGAGAAAACAATTGCTTGAACCGTTTGTGCTCCGGGAGAGTAGATTCTTTAAAAAGCAGGATAAATAAAATGGAATCTAAAACTCAATCTTACAGTAAGAAAGACCGTGTGATAGTTTGACAAGAAAATGAATTTACGGTACGAGGCAACTGGCAGACAAAACGACTCGTTCTGATAAAGAGTTAGACACTCCAACTAATAAGAAAAAGAAAAGCTTACCCACACGCTGCCGTCTGTGTCATGGAGTCCTCAGTTAAAACAAGAACTGGTTTAAGAAGGATGAAAGTAAAAGCTGCACACAATAATTACTCTCCCAGCATTAAACCACAGCTCGACCCGGTTTGATAATCTGAGCACATTTAAATATGAGGCTGTTCAGAAGACAGATTGTTACAGTTGAAAAGGCTGGAAAGAGAGCAATAAAGTAATTCAATTTATAAACTGGGATTATGAAGAACAAAACGAGGAGGAAGGAAAATGGTCTGAATATTAACATGAAGAGTATTTTAATTTGTAAGGAGCCGTTTAGAGGCGAGCTAACTTGAACCTTGAAATTGAACTTTTGTGTATATTATTGTGGGAAAATCAGTTAAAAAATAGTCCTTTTATTGACTTTTATTGTTCAATGCACACGTAGTTTATAACATAAAAACAGAGTCATGGGCAAACTTCTTCCACTCATTGTTACAACTGAACAGTTTAGTGTTGGAATGACACAGATTATACTTTCTTAAAGATCCCTCCATTATGATTTTTCCAAGAATGCTCCACAGTAGGGCATTAGACGTAGTTATCACCGAGCACGAGCAGAGTCACACAAGAATGGCATGTCCTTATTTTGAATTTTCTTTGCTATCCTATTTTTTTTTTAGAACATAGAACAACGAAAACAGAACAAAAACACGATAACAACTGAAAAAAACAGAGAACATGAGTTAAAAATAAATAAAGTAATGGCATCAGAAAAAAAACACACACAAAAACCTGAATAATTACAGCGTATTAAGTTCTAAACAATTGTCCTGTTTTGTCCACATACACAAAAAAACCCTGTATATTTTCAAGTTGAGTCCAGAAGTGTCAGCGGTTTGAGTAATCCATTTTGAGTGTGTTCCAAAGATGCACTGTGTCCATGGTGGGGGTTTTGAGGCCCAATACAATATGCACGGTGGCAAAGGCGGATAGCGCTCTTGCACATGATCTCTCTGGGTGGAGTCTGCATGTTCTCCCCGTGTTACCATGGGTTCTCTCTGGCTCCTCCCACTGTCCAAAGACATGCATGTGTTAGATGACTCTAAACTGGCCCTAGTGAATGAATGTGAGAGTGAATGTTTGTCTGTAATGTCTATGTCTCTGTGTTGGCCCTGTGACGAGTTGGCCACTGTCCAGGGTGTACCCCGCCTAAGGCCCAAAGTCACCGGGATAGGCTCCAGTCACCCGCGACCCCGAAAGGGAACAAGCGGTAGAAAATGGATGGATGGATAAAAGAATAATGTCTAAAGAATAAAGTCAATGGCGGTAAAAGCATCTTTGCAGTTGAATTCCAGCCACAACAGCAACAACAAAACTTGAAAAACATGGATGCTTAGCAAGAATGCACGTTCTTCAAGTCAATTTCTAAGCATGTATAGGAAAAAACACATGTAATTGAATGAATACAAGCAAGAGAAGGCCATATTGTGAATGTCTCAGGCTATGGACTCTTGACAGAAAAGAGATACTGTGAATTTGTGTAGAGATTTCGATGAATAGAACGGCCTTTAGTGCCTTCACGATGATGATTCACTTTATTATGCAGTCTATGTAAAACTATCATTACAGCTAGGACAAAAAAGCAAAACAGCAAAAACAAAGTACTCAACACAAGGGATATCACGAAAAGAAATGTCAGTCTTAGTAATGTGAGAAGAAACATCAAAATGTCACGATTGTTGGCATCATGACCAAACAACAGTGGAATCCTGCATTTCCTTTCTATTGGATCACCGTTCTTTGCAAGCTTTATGAAATCAAACTTTCTGAATGAAAAACTAATTATACTGCCACAAAAACAGCCAGATAAGAAGTACTCTGCCCATATTCATTTACTATTTCGGTGTAAACATTGAGACACAGAGATTACTCCTTGTCACAGCCTAAAATGATACGGTTACAATGGGTTTTTATTGTTATACTGCGACCTGAATATTCTGGACTTTCGATACACCAAATCATCTTGTTCTACACTTATGAACGACAGCACCTCGGTAGTCAGCGCACTCCAAACGTTCCTTCATTCGCATGCGCCCCGTGGTTCGACGCTCCACTCCTGTTTGTTTTACAAGTCCAGCCAAAAAAATATCCGGGGGCCATCCAGCGCTCACATTCATAATATCAATTTTTTTAAACTGTTTTTCAAGCCATCAGAAACAGACCGCGAGCAATATCAGAGGATAGGATTTAGGGTCGACTCATGATGCTGTGTTTCTTTCACTGGTGATTATTTACCAGTGCAGAATTATGTCAATGCAAAAGTAAAAGTACAATTCTCTGTGGATAGGGTGTAATAACATACTAATAAACTGCCTTTTCATTGGTTTATGGCAATAACGAAGGTCCTCGGTATCTTTTGAATGGGGATAGAGCATCACAAAAGCTTTAAAATCGGGAGGTTTGCCCGACAACACTGACAATAGAGATGAAGGACAGAGCAGACATGTATGGAAGGATTTGATGTTTAAGTTGAAGTCTTTTATGGTTAATATCGCCACATGATCCACATGAAAAATAAAACTGTCAGGAAGTCAATCTAGTCTTAGTTGTCTAAACGTTATCTTCTCATCTAGGTACCAATTTATACACAACCACACCTCAATTAGTCTTATAAAGCATGAACACATACTTTATTAAGAATGATCCAGGCTTAGTAACTATTTATTTAAGATACTATGGTATGAATTGAGTAATTACTACGCCTGAATCATACTTAAACTATTTGTTAATTATGAATTAAGTCCTTTTTCATGCTGTATTGGTTGTTTTCAGATAACAGCTGTAAATAAGAGTGTTATTTTTATTAAAAGTATACGAGTTTTTCTACAAGAGTGTTTTTTACAAGTTATCTGTTTTTCATTATTATACTTCCGTACCTACTCTGTGTTGCAACCCTGTAATTTCCCCATTGTGGGACAAATAAAGGCCTATCTTATCTTAACTTATTCTAGAAAGTAATTTGTCATGCTTCCTGACACATTTTCCTATTGATTACATTGTATTTTGCCATGAAATATCCAAAAGGTTTAATCTGATTTCTACAAGTAAGTTGACCCTTTAGTAACTGCATTTGAACAATATCCAGTTTAATTAATTACAATGCCTGTCAAAAACAAAACAAAAAAGTCAGCATGGAATAAACCAGTCACACGCTGTAATATCTAATTGGACTGTGTGAAGTTTTGATGACAGCACACGTTCACAGTGGTGTTCCAATAAGCTTCTGCAGTGTCAACAAATTAATTTCATTCCAGAGTAACACTTTATAGTAATACATCTTATATTGATGATGAGAGAGTGATCGCTGCACAAAGCCTTCTCCAGCTCCAAACACTCTCACTGGGGTTCAGATCTCTAGTACATCAGTTTCTGCTTCTCCTGTGTTTTCTCTGCTTGATGCCAATGATTTGACCCTTCTCAAACACAATGACATCTCATCCATGACCACGGGATTCGTCTTTCCACATGGTTGTTTCAGAAATGTGGTTTCAGTTGGGTTTAAATATTGTGCTGCAGCTGAAAGGTCATCACCTGCAGCAGTTATCCAGTAGGAGCCTCAGACCTGTCTCCTGACACCCAGCAATTAAAGTTTATTAAGGTTTTATTAGTTTATTATAAAGTCTACAAAGTCTTTCTGCCATGTGGATAGGCTCAGTGTTACAGAACTATCAAGTGGCCTTGTTCAGTCAGATGGTTTTCCTCTATGATGGACCCATTTGAGGGTATTTGGTTTGCGTGAGTTTTATGATAAGGTCGGTGAGGATGGGAACAATCTAACATTTCTGTGCAAACTTTGCCCAGCAAGTTTTCCCTCATGTTTTTGAGAATATACTGTGGGGCTGAAAGCTGCAACTGCTGCTAGTGTTGACTGAATGGACAGCAGGCTTTCCCTTCAATGTGAATGTAAATCCTGGTTGTGTAAAGATTAAAAATTGTATTTGAAGATGAAATCTGACACATATTTTCAGCAATAAACTAATAAAATAATTGCTGCCTGTGGTTGTACATCAAATCAAATCAAATCAATTTATTTTTGTAAGGCCCAAAATCACAACAACAGTTGCCTCTGAGTGCCACAGGGAGAAACGAATCAACAATGTCTGTGGTGGCGATGAAGTCAGACAATGTCTGTGGTGGCGAGGGACCCAGGGTCCTCTGTCCTTAGACTCTACATGGGCTGTGGAAATAATTTAGAACAATTATTGCATAATATTGAAAAAAATAACTAGTTCATTTTTGGAGCTGTGAACTTTGAATTATGAACTATGAACTGAACTAGTTAATTTTAAAATGTATGAACTATGAACTGAACTAGTTCATGTAGAAAGTGAACTTTCCCACTGTTGGTTTGTACATTTTTATTCAAACTTGCCTTTATAGCAGTGTTAATGAGGCCACTGCCCTGCCTCTGAAATTAATCTTAGCCATGACTAATGAACACAACCTACACATGAGTTTCAGAAATATTGTATCTTTTAAATGGAAAAAAAGCTCTCAAAACGTTGCTGTAAACAGAAAGCTGAAAGCCACGACTTGAGCAACTTGTCCTTATAAATAGAAAAGAACAAACTGAAAGACTAAAATGGTGATTCAGAGCAATGCCATACCTTGTAAGTGAAGAGTTTCTGGAGAAAGTGGACCTGAAGGTACATATTGAGGCCGCGGTTGTCCAGAGGAGTTATCAGGATGACACACTCACATTCACGGCCATGACAGTTGCAAACAGCCTCCTTCTATTCAGCTGCCACAGACTCATGTGCATGAAGACACACACAGCAACAGCAACAGACCAACGCTTAGAGGAACATTTTTACTCTTTAAAGTTGGTCAAATGAGCCTAACCAAACTTGAGTGGCTTACATATGTGGGTACATTGGTGGTAGTAGTAGTAGTAGTAGTAGTAGTAGTAGTAGTAGTAGTAGTAGTGGTAGTAGTAGTAGTAGTAGTAGTAGTAGTAGTAGTAGTAGTAGTAGTAGTAGTAGTAGTAGTAAGATAATCCTTTAATATCCACACAAGGGGAAATTCTGTTGTTACAACGCAGTAGAACAGGAGGAGAGGACAGATTATAGGAAGTTTCAAAAACACACTCTTAATAGAACTCTTATGAACAAAAACAAAGCTCTTAATAGGGAATGGAGGGGGGGGAAATAAAATAAAATAGATAAATAAAAAGATAAAGATAAAAATAAGATAATAATAATAATAATAATAAAATAATGATAATAGAATAAAATAAAGTAAAAATAGCTAGCACAAGTCTAGGTAATACTATTAAGATAAGATAAGATAAGATATTCCTTTATTGTCCCACATGGGGAAATTTCATTGGTGCAACGCAGGTAGATACAGAGGTAGATACAGAAGAACAGATCACTTATAGGAAGTCTGAAAAACACTTTCAGTAGAAGATCTCCTATAAATAAATAAAAACTCCCATAGACAAATAAATAAATAAATACCATTGCATGTGATCCCGACAGTAATTGCACATGAATATGTGTCACGACAGCACATAGATTGCACATGAATTTCACAGTAATTGCACATGAATTGCACATGAATTCCAACAGCAATTGCACATATGACAGAATTGCACATCAGTATTAGGTTAGGTCAGTATTGCGACGGGATAACGTGACGATCTCCGGGTAAGACGACTGTTCTCCGCAGTTTCATGAGTTCCTCCTTTGTGGAAACGCGGTACGGCACCGGGCGGGGGGCCGGAGCCGGGGGGCGGGGCCGGAGCCGGGGGACTCAGAGCCAAGACACATCGCAACGACACGACGAAAACACTCAATCCAGCCGAATAAAGTCAAAACAAGTTAATTTAAAGCGATTTCAGTGCGTGTCCCGATCGTTCGTGAAGTTCCTCTTTCATATAAACGTGTAAATAAACGTGTACCGACGACACGCCGTACTTTAGCGCGGCCGGAGGGCGCGGGGGGGGGGCTGGTGGGCTCGCTCGGAGCTAGCTCACGTCACAACAACACAACGAACGCAACGAAAAACGCTCAAATCCAGCCGAAAAAAGTCAAAAACAGTTGAATTAAAAAACTATTCCACCGCGTGTCCCTATCGTACAGTAAAATAGAAAAAATATACTAACTATATTTACAAAATATAGGAGATAAAGCACAATAAGTGTGAGAAAGAAGAGAGAGCGTTTACACCGGGCTGCCAGCTGTACCAGCGCCTTAGCAGGTAAGTAAATAGAATAAAAACAAAATAGAACACTCTTAGTAGTAGTACTGGTAGTTTTATCCATCCATCCATCTTCTGCCGCTTTATCCGGGGCCGGGTCGCGGGGGCAGCAGTCTTCCTCTAACTCCTCCGGGGGGATCCCGAGGCGTTCCCAGGCCAGCCGAGAGACATAGTCTCTCCAGCGTGTCCTGGGTCTTCCCCGGGTCCTCTTCCCGGTGGGACATGCCTGAAACACCTCCCCAGGGAGGCGCCCAGGAGGCATCCGAAACAGATGCCCGAGCCACCTCAGCTGGCTCCTCTCGACGTGGAGGAGCAGCGGCTCTACTCCGAGCTCCCCCCTTGTGGCCGAGCTCCTCACCTTATCTCTAAGGGAGCGCCCAGCCACACGGCGGAGGAAACTCATTTCGACCGCTTGTATCCGCGATCTTGTTCTTTCGGTCACTACCCAAAGCTCATGACCATAGGTGAGGGCAGGAACGTAGACCGACCGGTAAATAGAGAGCTTTGCCTTTCAGCTCAGCTCCCTCTTCACCACAACGGTCCGATGCAGCGACTGCATCACTGCAGCCGCTGCACCGATCCGCCTGTCGATCTCACGCTCCATCCTTCCCTGATTCTCATCCCAGCCGCTTTACACTCGGCTGCAAACCGTCCCAGTGCATGTTGCAGGGCCGGGTTTGATGGAGCCCAGTGCATGTGGTAGTTTTATAGTGGTAGTTATTTTTAGCTCTAACAAACATACACAGTTTTGGTGATAATGCATTTGAAGTCGCAGTAGTAACACTAGAGATGGAAGTAGTATTTATGTAGGTAGTAAACAGTGATGTTAAAGTGCACTGCATTTTTGTTTTTCAATATTCGCTGTCCATATAACAGCTGTAAATAAGAGTATCACTATTGTTATTATTATTAGGCCCGAGCGCCACAAGCTGGCGAGAGGCCTATTAATCTCGTAAGGCCGTGCAAAGCACGGCTGCGAAAGTGCGCACGTAGTGCGCACGAAATCGAGCGCGAAGCGCTCGCCCACTTCCAAACACTCACGCACGCACTCCTTCACTCACGCACGCCCCGTGCATACTAATTAATAGTAGGAAAATGGAACATTACCGTTGTAAACGGGCGAAGCCCGTGCAAAAGTGCGCACTAAACAAGCACTTTACATTGGGATGACGACCGCGAAGCGGTCGTCATCCCCATATAAAGCACTCATTTGCCCTAAGTAGCTCACGAATACGTTCCCCATATCTTGCATGTTCCGTGCATATAAGCATGTAATGCAAAAATTGAACATTATTACTGTATAGAGGGCCAAAAACACAAAGTGGGCGGAGCCCACTAAAAAGCTGAAATTTGGTGAAAATGCTACTGAGGAGTGGGACATCAAAAGTTATCCAAATTACATTGATACCTCTCACGGTCTCTGAGCGGCGAAGCCGCAAACTGTAGCTAGAATTTCAGAAATCTCCCATATTTAAAATTTCTGCCGTTTGCGCAGATAAAGTCCGAATTGCGTCAAATTAGAATCAGTTGTTAAACTCTTTGCCCTAAACCCACTTGAAGTGAAATAAATTCATTTGGCGCCACAGCGCCCCCTACAGATTTTATATGGAGGTTAAATGTTTAGTTTTGCGAAATTATATGAAATTTGACACACAACTCAATTTTAGCATCCCCATCAAAAAAGTCAATGAGAGCCATGTCATAATTGTTATGGCGTTGCCGTAACGATGACCGAAACCTTCCATGTTATTCCAATGGGGAAATCGCCAGAACATGTTTACACTTTATACTTTCACAAACTCCTCTTAGGGCGTTAGCCCTATTAACCTGAAATTTGGTGAGACTCATCTTCAGGACCATCAAAAGTTATCCACATTTTTATTCAAAGAGTCACGGTGTCTGTGCGGCAAAGCATTCAAAATAAAATTGCTTTTTGATGGTAAAACAAAGGGGAGAAGATGTGACAGCGTCACAGATTCAGCAGTAGGCGCAATAAAAGGACAATTGGGGCGCGTTAGCGCCCCCTCCTCTTGCGGCGTGGCGGCGGCGTGGCGAGGGCCGATCATTGCCGCTTGCGGCTATATTTATTATTATTATTATATAGTATAAGAAGTTTTTTATAAGAGTTTTTCTATAAGTGTTTTTTTTTATTCTTCTTACATCTGTGCCTACTTTGTGTTACAACCCTGGAATTTCCCCATTGTGGGACAAATAAAGGCTTATCTTATCTTATGCATTACTTTTCTGGTGTCGAGTACACTACCGGCTTGTTTGGGAATGTTCCACCCTAATGTATTATTATTTCCTCTATTTTTATGTGTGCATTTTCTCTCTTTGTCATTCTTATGTATTTGTGTTTTAACCTGTTTGGTGTGTGTTGTGTTTTATTGTTTGGAAGCACTACTTTTTAAAGATCTATATAAAGAAAATTTTGTATCATTATTAAACACACTTTGGTGCAAAGCGGGTTACGGGTTTGCTCTGTGGAGAGGCAACCCTGCTCAAAAACCGAACAGCTATGGAACATTGACAACAAAGAATTAAGATCTTCTCAAACACTAAAGGTAAACCATAAATATTCAAGAAAATAATGTAATGTAAATGTTAATATTTTTTATTACTATTATTACTGTTATTTGTTTCATTGTTGTTTTCTGTAATGAACTCTGAAGATGAACTTAATGGACTAACTGCTGGGGAGGGAGGGATGGGGAGAAGAACTATTTTAAATGGTATAAACTTATGAACTGAGACAGGATTAAAAAAAAAAAGTATTGAACTTTTGATTAGATTTATTTCTGTATCTCTGTCATGTTAAATTAGAAAAAAAAGAAAAATTAAAGAAAAAAAAAATCTACATAAACACAAGCAGGTGCACAAATAGTTGCAAAAAAAAACCCCAGGTGATACAATTTGATTACTTTGCCTCGAGTCATTTTGAAAGAATGTTTTAAAGAATCTGAACTTGTCATTCAACCGTATCCGCCAGGTTCTTCACAATGCCATTTTGACAAAGTGCGCTTGTAATTTTCGCACTTGACAGTGGCCTATCTGAGCTAGCCAACCATGCTAAACTCATCATCTTCGCCTCTCACAATGTTGGCTCTATGTATTTACCCAGTCATCCATTCCCCACACCAGCGTCACGCGCCATTGCTGCTGAGTGGCATTTCCTTAATACCAGATGGATACAGCATTAATTACATTACGCAGGCAGCGTTTGGGTGTTTATTTGAAGTCCACCCAGGCAGAACGGGGGAGGGAGAGGACGTCCAATCACCCAATTAACCTCTGCTGGCTATCACAAGGCTTCTGCACAATGTTAAAGACTTTCACATATATGTTGACCCACTGGAGAAATCTGACGCCTGGCACTGACATACAGGCGGCCTTCAGACTGTTTTAGGACAATTAGCCATTCTAAGGTTGTGGTTGTTAAGTCAAGGTGTCATTTTGTTTGTAGCACTGTTGGTTTTCTTAATATTAGATAATATTAGATAATAGTATAAGTAACTAATTACAACTAGGAACAGGAGGAGTGAACACATCTAAAAGTAACAGTAAGCTAGCACTGGTCAGAGTTTATGTTTTAGTCATAGCTGATTTATCTTGAAGAGGATTTTTTTTTTTTTATTTGAGTTGTGTTACGGTCTCCCTTTTGGGTCTGAAATGCTTAAATACAGTGTTTCAATTATAAAACCCAAAATAAGAGCTGTTTCCTTTGTGGTTGATCCGTACTGCATGTGCTTCAAATTTGTAAGTTTATATTTTATGAAATTGTGAAAATGACACATGAAGTGTGTGCCATGCAACTTTAATTTAGTAAAAAATGGGCCACAGTAAAATTACTGGGGAATAAAATGGGTCAATGAGAACAGCAGAGAACCACAGGCAGAGCTAAACTGAGATGGAATCATAAATATAAAATACCAACTTTAACACAGTTCTTTAACAGTATAAAAAATACAAGCTGTGCTTGTAATAACCTACAGTTTATTACAGTAAAAGTGTACCAGAAATGTGTCATCTTTCATTCCCCAGACTTTACAACCCACCCCACGGCTCCAATGCACTTTCAAGGAATTTTTAAAGTGAAGATGAAAGTTAAACATAGTGATATTAACAGAAAAACTCCACATTTACAACAACAAATATGTTTGAAGTGTTTAATAATCATAAACATTAAAATATAATAAAAAAAATAATGTAGCTTTTCCTTCTCTGTGAGCACAATATGTACATTAGCAGCAAATAAAACATATTTTGGCTGCTAAAATTACATTACCGTAGTTCATTAAAAGTAGCAGAAAAAAAAGAGTGTAGATATAAATATACATATTTTCATTACAATATAATATATATAGTAAAAACATAGTGTAAAACTGGTTTCTTCTGGTTTGAGACAGTATCGGCAGTGCATTTGGACAGAATTGTTACATGTGGAATCCTAACTACATTACTCGTTATTACATATTTGAGATTCAATGCATTGTAATAGAAAATGATTTTATTTATATATAATTATGTTAATTTCATAAGGAGTACAATAAAGGCAAAAACTACAAACTTAAAATCTCTTAATAAAATACAATGAAAAGTAAATTTATTTCATATAATCATATTCGGAATGTGTTTTGATTTCATTTCACAATGTGCAGAACATTGAAAACAATGTTTGTTTGTAAACTGTGAAATAGAATTAAAGTAGTGGATTATTTGGTTATTATTTAGTGTGAGCAGGGATAATGTGCTGTAGTCTATGTCTGGTCATAGATGTATGTTTTGACATTGTCCACGTCGATGGTCTTCACAGATTGCAGAGGCATCTCGTCCGTCGTGTCCACCACGTTGTCATAAGCTGCGTCTTCATGTTGGTGCTTGGCAAAATTCACAAAAACCTGCAAACGAAGAGAGAAATATATTTTAGAATCATTGGTGACCAAGTTAGCCAATGTTTAAAGACCTTGTACTGGTACTCAGCTTTGGAACCACACTTCTAATAGTCTAATAACACTCTAATGCTGCACCATGATAAAGAAACAACAGATTATATCATGTTTCATTAACAATGTGCCTAAATGGACGGACAGGAGCATCTCGCCTGGTTGTCATTTCATCTCATCCAATTCAATGCCTATACAATGCAAAGGCAATATCATACATGCATCATTTTAAAGTAGCTGCTCTTATAACATAGTGTACAGGGTGTTTTCCTAAAGCCTTAGGGTGCTTTTACACTTGCACATTCAACACATCAGAATTGGGACTAAACCAGGGCTAAACACAAAAATAAACCTGGACTAGATCATGACTAAACCAAGTCCACAACAGGACTAAAATGGGCTCAATTTAGAATGTGAACGCAACCTTAAAACTCAGAAGTGAATTATGTTGGGACAAATATCTGGGAGAGTCAGCTCAGGTTTTCTAAATTCAATCCATGTCACTTTCCTCACAGTATAAAGCAATTCATGACAAATAATGTATCTAATAAAAACTGCCAATCTCCAAAAATTGCCTTTGTCTGTTGATATTACGCTTGCAGTTCTCTGTCAACAACACATTCAAATCACAACTTCATTATTCAAAGTGCAGGGGCTCACTTAAGAATAAAATATGGCATGGAACTAAATAAATACATTTGACACATATACATTCCTCCACACTACAGCAAATCAATGGCCTCTTCCTGGTTTCTGGTTTGGTCTATACGTATTTTACATGTTCTGTGTCCCATTGAGTCAGTTAGAGCTAGAGTATTCAAGAAAATGAGTAGTTTTCCCCCCCCGTAGAGTATATGACAAAAGCAGCAAAATCGCAAACCTGGAAGAACTGTTTGCGTCGCTCTAAAACTCTTTGGGATGAAAGCGACTGCACATTGGCGCATCCGCCCTGCTTCGCTTCACCATCTGAAAAAGCTGTTCTAAAACCGCGCACACGCCTGAAAAATGCATGCGCGTGATGATTTTGCGAGACATTCTTTTGTTTTCCAGAGTTTTTTTTTTTTTTTAAAGTCAGTTTTCTCCCCATTGTTTTGCCCTGTTCTGCTCTCGTCCCGACCATCAGCTCAGGCCTGCTGTGGATCAATAGTAATTGTGGAACAGGTCGGCCGGTGCACCATAGGTCAAGCCTCTTCTCTATAAATCACCAGCTGAAAGGTGACGCTCCGGTCTTCACAGGTTTCTCACGCCACCCTCTGGATTTTAATACGCTGTCCAGACGCACCGCAAATTATTTATTTACTGCCTGGATTTGGTAAATGTTGAGCAGAGATGGGTCAACCTGTCCTTTAGTTAAAAGTTACAAACAAAAGGTCAGGGATAGAGCACCAGTAATACGCCTTTCAAATACAACCTACATGTTTTGGTCCGGTAAACTTAGCCAGAAAAAAAGTATTCATTATACAGTAAATTATGTCTTGTGGTTGAAATTCACAAAAATAATATCTATATTGATATTATTTGGATTATCCCGACTACAATATTATCACAATCCGTCAGAATTAGTTTATCCTAAATGTAAATTGACTATACAGTTGACTACAAAGTTTAAAAACATGACTTAAAACCCTTTTTTGAAAGACTACACTGCAAATATACTTTATTTTTTAAATTTTGCACAACTCAAATTAATACATAGAAATAAATCTGTATGATTCATTGTTTGACATCGCCCATCTCTAATTATATCAAACTTAATCTGTGTGATATTGCTTTTATTTCACAATTTAAAGTTTATTTAGTATTGGACAACACATTGACTTTGCTGAACCTTCTCTTGAAGCATGTTTTTGTATTGGTTAGTGAAGGCTATCCAAAACAAAGACAAATATTATGATAATCTATGTAGGGTTTCGCAGCCTTCATAGTACAAGGTGAGCACTTCTTTTCATACTGCCGTTTCCCTGTAGCAACTTTTCATTTACTGTGTTTTTATCTCAGTTACGACAACATTGCTGAACCCTATGTGTTTGACCTCGAATCTTGATGCCTTAAATGCAAAACAGGATAACAGAAACATGCATGAATCACTCAAAATACAACTATGAGGGAGCTAATGATGAGGGGAAATTAATATACCATGGTTAAAAGCTCTTAAAAGTAGATTTAGCCTAATACGTCTCCTTTAAATCAAATCAAATCTAAATATTTAAATCTATTGTATCTGAAACTTAAGTTTAAATATCTTTTGTGTTTAAATACAAAATGACCAACATCTTTTCTCAGACACAAAATGCATGTATAATTAGAAACGAGGCCTGTGTAACGTTTCAGACAAATCCTAAATGTTGAAATTTGTTCAATTGTAACGGCCAAGACTTCTGATCCAAAACTTGCAGAGGAAAAACAATCATTGATACAGGCCAGTGGGTTGCTGAGGTTATCACGGAGCAGTCAGGCTGTTTCCACGGTGTCAATGTGGAGCGAGCGTTGGGAGAATAGGTGCAGAATATAGTGGACAAAAGAGTCATTCCTAACTCCAGCTTTTGTGGTTTACACAGAAATTATGCATCGTGTTCCTTCTTGTGTGACTTTGGCTAGTATTGGACTGATGCTCACTGATGCGCTAGGTTGTTTTCCTCATCATATTCAGAGAGCTGGGATTCTGGGAGGGAGAGTTTGCTGTGGGAGTCCAATGGAGTAAAAGAATGTATCGGCTGAAACACCATTAGTAGGATTTGTACACACGTGGCTAACACTGAAAGTTAGAGGATTAGTGATAGTATTGGTCATTACTACTGACCTAAAACCGCCAAACACTTTCAATTAGACATATGCAGTCATGTATTTTTAACTTTGTTGGATCATTTCAACTTGGGGTTTTATTCATCATTATGTGCTGATTTTTTTTTTTATTATTTTGTTATGTCCAAAAATGTTTTACTTAATATATAAACCACTAAATAATCTTGTTTAAATGTAACCCATGGTTTTCAGAATTATGAAAAATTAGGACTGTTGCTGACAATTTAAAAATACATATTATATATTTTGAATGGGAAGATGTTCTCAATAAGTCATGAATAACAGTAAGACATTTCAGAAGCTAGTAATACCAATAAAACTGTAGTAAGGAGATGTTTCCAGTATAATAACGTAGTAAAATTAAAGGATAGCTACGTAACTTTTCTGGTGGAGGATCTGACACTTTCTTGTCTCTAAGGAGATGTTACTGTTATGGCTGGATGTTTCACAGTTTTGCACTACAAACCCCATATTCAAATTAAGATTGCATGTTTTTCAAAGTATTATGTTAGCTATGAAAATGCAAGGCAAATGTATTTGAAGGGCACAATTCATACACAGGGTACAGTGCTTCAAACAACAGGAGAAAAGCATTTAAATCACAAATAACAAATTAAGACATAAAATAGCAGATATAAAATCCTTTTAGTCATATGCACTGCCAACCAAAATAGTTTTTAGCTTGGATTTGAACATCTTCAGATTTTAGCTGCATAAAACTGAAATGCAGATTCCCCATGTTTAGTCCTGACTCTGGCACCAGCAGGAGGCCGGTCCATGTTTAGTCCTGGTTCTGGCACCAGCACTAAACATGGACCGGCCTCCTGCTGGTGCCAGAGTCAGGACTACACGTGGACCGGCCTCCTGCTGGTGCCATAATCAGGACTAAACATGGACCGGCCTCCTGCTGGTGCCAGAGTCAAGACTAAACATGGACCGGCCTCCTGCTGGTGCCAGAGTCAGGACTAAACATGGACCGGCCTCCTGCTGGTGCCAGAGTCAGGACTAAACATGGACCGGCCTCCTGCTGGTGCCAGAGTCAGGACTAAACATGGACCGGCCTCCTGCTGGTGCCAGAGTCAGGACTAAACATGGACCGGCCTCCTGCTGGTGCCAGAGTCAGGACTAAACATGGACCGGCCTCCTGCTGGTGCCATAGTCAGGACTAAACATGGACCGGCCTCTTGCAGGTGCCCAGAGTCAGGACTAAACATGGACCGGCCTCCTGCTGGTGCCCGAGTCAGGACTAAACATGGACCGGCCTCCTGCTGGTGCCAGAGTCAGGACTAAACATGGACCGGCCTCCTGCAGGTGCCCAGAGTCAGGACTAAACATGGACCGGCCTCCTGCTGGTGCCAGAGTCAGGACTAAACATGGACCGGCCTCCTGCTGGTGCCAGAGTCAGGACTAAACATGGACCGGCCTCCTGCTGGTGCCAGAGTCAGGACTAAACATGGACCGGCCTCCTGCTGGTGCCAGAGTCAGGACTAAACATGGACCGGCCTCCTGCTGGTGCCAGAGTCAGGACTAAACATGGACCGGTCTCCTGCTGGTGCCATAGTCAGGACTAAACATGGACCGGCCTCTTGCAGGTGCCCAGAGTCAGGACTAAACATGGACCGGCCTCCTGCTGGTGCCCGAGTCAGGACTAAACATGGACCGGCCTCCTGCTGGTGCCAGAGTCAGGACTAAACATGGACCGGCCTCCTGCAGGTGCCCAGAGTCAGGACTAAACATGGACCGGCCTCCTGCTGGTGCCAGAGTCAGGACTAAACATGGACCGGCCTCCTGCTGGTGCCAGAGTCAGGACTAAACATGGACCGGCCTCCTGCTGGTGCCAGAGTCAGGACTAAACATGGACCGGTCTCCTGCTGGTGCCATAGTCAGGACTAAACATGGACCGGCCTCTTGCAGGTGCCCAGAGTCAGGACTAAACATGGACCGGCCTCCTGCTGGTGCCCGAGTCAGGACTAAACATGGACCGGCCTCCTGCTGGTGCCAGAGTCAGGACTAAACATGGACCGGCCTCCTGCAGGTGCCCAGAGTCAGGACTAAACATGGACCGGCCTCCTGCTGGTGCCAGAGTCAGGACTAAACATGGACCGGCCTCCTGCTGGTGCCAGAGTCAGGACTAAACATGGACCGGCCTCCTGCTGGTGCCAGAGTCAGGACTAAACATGGACCGGCCTCCTGCTGGTGCCATAGTCAGGACTAAACATGGACCGGCCTCCTGCAGGTGCCCAGAGTCAGGACTAAACATGGACCGGCCTCCTGCTGGTGCCAGAGTCAGGACTAAACATGGACCGGCCTCCTGCTGGTGCCAGAGTCAGGACTAAACATGGACCGGCCTCCTGCAGGTGCCAGAGTCAGGACTAAACATGGACCGGCCTCCTGCAGGTGCCAGAGTCAGGACTAAACATGGACTGGCCTCCTGCTGGTGCCAGAGTCAGGACTAAACATGGACCGGCCTCCTGCTGGTGCCAGAACCAGGACTAAACATGGGCCGGCCTCCTGCTGGTGCCAGAGTCAGGACTAAACATGGACCGGCCTCCTGCTGGTGCCAGAGTCAGGACTAAACATGTACCGGCCTCCTGCTGGTGCCAGAGTCAGGACTAAACATGGACCGGCCTCCTGCTGGTGCCAGAGTCAGGACTAAATATGGACCGGCCTCCTGCAGGTGCCCAGAGTCAGGACTAAACATGGACCGGCCTCCTACTGGTGCCAGAGTCAGGACTAAACATGGACCGGCCTCCTGCTGGTGCCAGAGTCAGGACTAAACATGGACCGGCCTCCTGCAGGTGCCCAGAGTCAGGACTAAACATGGACCGGCCTCCTGCTGGTGCCAGAGTCAGAACTAAACATGGACCGGCCTCCTGCTGGTGCCAGAGTCAGGACTAAACATGGACCGGCCTCCTGCTGGTGCCAGAGTCAGGACTAAACATGGACCGGCCTCCTGCTGGTGTCAGAACCAGGACTAAACATGGACTGGCCTCCTGCTGGTGCCAGAGTCAGGACTTAACATGGACCGGCCTCCTGCTGGTGCTAGAGTCAGGACTAAACATGGACCGGCCTCCTGCTGGTGCTAGAGTCAGGACTAAACATGGACCGGCCTCCTGCTGGTGCCAGAGTCAGGACTAAACATGTACCGGCTCTGGCACCAGCAGGAGGCCGGTCCATGGTTTAGCGAAGGTGTGGCCCCAGCCCGCCACAGGAGCAGACACGGAGAGCGGGGCACCGGCTCCACCCGGAGAAAAGCAGCCCCATACAACCAAGGTACAGCCCCGTTTCTCTGCTTTCCCCGCTCCACAGACGGGGGCGATCTGGTCACAAAACTGGACTCAAATGCGTCTTGATTGGGCTAGAGCAACGTCTGGTATGTGGACTGCCGCTTCTGTCCCAACGTCTTTGTTTTGTTAGTCGTTTCCATTGTTTTGTTTTGTTCCCGCGTCTCTGTGTTGTCTTCTGTCTACATCCCTGTTCCTTAACTTCATCGGACATTACTGCACCGTCCATCGCTCATCTCCTCCCTCACTCCTGGACTATCTACTGCCCTAGCCGCCAGCTAACAGCTGGCTTAACACCTGCTGAGGTCCGTCATGGTATCGCGGGGCCTCCCTGCCGTGCAGACAAGGTCTGGGGCAACCAACGCCACTCACTCCACCAGCTTCAACACCCGGTCCACTGCTGCTTTTTCACAACTCTCTGCCCACCAGCTTCTAGTTAACCAGCCTCTAGCCACCGCCAACATTCTAACTGGATTACTCTCATCTGCTGCTACGTTCCATCTCCTCCTCGGACTATCACTCCCGCGCCTCCAGGCCACCGCTCCACCAACTTCTCGCCTACTCACCTACACCGCTGCTGACCTTCACCTCCTCAACCATAACCACCGTCTCCCAGCTGCTGCTGCCTCTGCAGCTAGCTCAGCTGGGATCCTTCGCCGGCCCCGCTACATCCACAGGGGCTCTGGTCTCTCCCATAACCAACACTCCAACGACGGCTCACCTATCCCCTCACTCTGGACTAGTTTTCGCCCCCCCGTCACCCCCACCTGCCGCACTGCCAACCTCAGCAACCTCCGCCCCCCCACCCCTGCGCCCCCATCCATCTCCGCGCCCCCATCCATCTCCCTTGCACTGCTGAACTGCCGCTCCCTCGCCAACAAATCACCTGTTATATCTGAACTGCTACTGGACAATAACATTGATCTGCTTCTCCTCTGTGAAACATGGCAACAGCCCCTGGACTTCTATGCTCTCAACCAAGCCACTCCCTCCAACTACACTTACACTGCCAAACCCCGCCTCTCCGGGCGTGGGGGAGGTCTTGCTGTTATTCATAAAAAATCTACATCCATCACTGAACTGAACCTCAACCTTCCATCCATCTCATCATTTGAATACCTCGCCTTCTCCCTCCCCAACTCTATCACCGCTATCCTGATCTATCGTCCCCCAAAGCCCCACCCCTCTTTCCTCACTGAATTGTCTGAACTCCTCACCATCGCATCCTCTCTCTCTGCCCGCCTCCTACTCACTGGTGACTTCAACATCCACATTGACTGCCCCAACGCCCCACTGACATCCGACTTCCTCTCTCTCCTGGACTGCTTCCATCTCACCCAACATATTGACTTCCCCACCCATACCAAAGGCCACACTCTGGACTTAGTCTGTTCCTCTCTCCTACCCATATCTAAGCCCCACCCCCTCCCCTTCCCACTCTCTGATCATCTCTGCATCCTTTTCTCCGCCCCCCTACCCTCGCCCCACAACCCCAAAAAACGCACCATCACCTACCGCAATATCAAGTCAGTCAACCCCCTCACGCTCTCCCAGCTCATATCCTCTGCTTTCCCCCCTGACTCCCCCCCCTCTTCCCCCGACGACTATGCTGTCATGCTCAACACCACCCTCTCCGACTCCCTTGACTCCCTAGCCCCCTGGAAAACCTCCTCCGTCTCATACATCAACCCCGCCCCCTGGTACACCCCTGAACTCCGCACCATGAAGCAGACTGGCCGCCAACTCGAACGACTCCTCAAAAGAACCCGCCTCACCGTCCACGCCGAAGCTTTCAAATTACACATCTCCTCCTACCGTGACGCTCTCCAAGCCGCCAAATCTGCCCACCTCTCCACCCTCATCAACAGCTCCCACCGGAGCCCTCGCACCCTGTTCTCCACCGTCAACAAGCTGCTCCAGCCACCGGACATCACTCCACCCTCCTCCCCTGACCTCTGCAACTCTTTCCTCCTTGCCTTCAATGACAAAATTTCCAAAATCAACAGCTCCATGACTGCCGTCTCCATTAACTCCATCACCAACCCCCCCCCCCTGCCCCCCCCCCCCCCTCTCCCTGACCACCCACCCTTCCCTCCCCGCACCACCTTCTCCTATGTTAACTCCTCTCATATCATAGACCTCATCACCGCTTCCAAAACCACCACCTGCTCTCTCGACCCCCTCCCAACGACTCTAACCAAGGCCTGCCTCCCTGCTCTCATCCCCCATCTCACCACCCTCTTCAACCAGTCTTTATCCCTCGGCCATGTTCCTTCCATCTACAAACTGGCCTCCATCACCCCCATCCTCAAAAAACCCACCCTAGACTCCGCCAACCTCTCCAACTACCGCCCCATCTCCAACCTGCCGTTCCTCTCAAAAACGCTGGAACGCATCGTCGCCGCCCAACTTCACACCCACCTCCAGTCAAACAACCTCTATGAACCCCTCCAATCTGGCTTCCGCCCACTTCACAGCACTGAAACAGCCCTGGTCAAAGTACTCAACGATCTCCTCACCTCTGCAGACTCCGGGGCCCTCAACATCCTGTTACTACTAGACCTCAGCGCAGCCTTTGACACTATAAACCATTCCATCCTCCTACAAAGGCTGCGCCAACTGGGTGTTGAGGGCTCTGCACTTGACTGGCTCACATCCTACTTCACCAACAGGCAAGAGTTCATTTCCCTCTCCGGTCACTCATCCACCCTCTCCCCAGTAACGCAGGGGGTCCCCCAGGGCTCAGTCCTCGGCCCCCTCCTCTTCATCTGCTACATCTTCCCCCTTGGTCACATCCTCCGCCAACTCAACCTGGACTTTCACTGCTACGCTGACGACACCCAGATATACCTCACCACCAAATCCACCCAAAACCCTCCCCTCAGCCACATCGAAACCTGCATCTCTACAATAAAATCATGGCTCACTCTCAACTTCCTCAAACTGAACAGTGACAAAACAGAGCTCCTCCTCATTGGCACCAAATCCACTCTCAATAAAACTGGTCCCTTTTCACTCAGCATCGACACCACGACCATCACCCCCTCTACCCTTGTACGCAATCTCGGTGTCATCATGGACCCCACCCTCTCCTTCACTCCCCATGTCAGCCACATTGTCAAGACCTCATACTTCCACCTCCGCCGCATCGCCAAAATCCGACACTGCCTCACCCTCCCCGCTGCTGAATCCCTCATCCATGCCTTCATCTCCTCCCGCCTTGACTACTGCAACTCCCTCCTCACTGGCATCCCCTCCCATTCCCTCCATAGACTCCAAATGGTCCAAAACTCCGCTGCCCGCCTCCTCACCCACACCCGGTCCCGTGATCACATCACTCCCGTTCTCCGCTCTCTCCACTGGCTCCCCATCAAGCAGCGCATAAACTTTAAAATACTCCTCCTCACCTTCAAAGCTCTTCACCACCTTGCCCCCCCCCTACCTGTCTGACCTCCTCATCCCCCACCGCCCCACCCGAGCTCTCCGATCCTCCTCCTCTCTCACCCTGACTGCACCAACATCCCGACTCAAAACTTTTGGCGACAGAGCATTCTCCCGAACAGCACCCCGACTCTGGAACTCCCTCCCCCAACCTGTCCGCCACTTTCCCTCACTCACAACATTCAAATCCCGCCTAAAAACATACCTCTTCGCCCAAGCCTATGACCTCCCCTACCCCTAGCCTCCTCTACCCCATTGCCTACTCTTCTACCCCCTGTTACATCCCCATCTTTTTCTCTCTACTTCTTCTGTCTTGTTCATTTTATCTGTATATTAATGTGTATTGTACGTGTTGTCCCCCCTGTCTGTAAATACCCCCCCCCCCCCCTTTTTATTATGTTCAGCGTCTTTGGGTCACTGAAAAGCGCTATATAAATAAAAGTTATTATTATTATTATTATTATTTTCGCTGCGTATCAACTGACCTAAGGCAGCATGTAGAGGTTGAACAGAAAGGGACCCAGGACTGACCCTTGGGGCACCCCACAGGTCAGGGTTATGTGGTCTGAGACACAGCTACCAATTTCAACAAAGTACTTCCTGTCTTCCAGATAGGACCTTAACCAGTTTAGGGCAGTGCCAGTGATGCTCACCCAGTCCTCTAGTCTCTGTAAGAGGATCCCATGATCGACAGTGTCAAAAGCAGCACTCAGATCTAACAGAATTAAGACTGAGGCTTTGCCCGTGTCAGTGTTCAGACGGATGTTATTTGTCACCTTGATAAGAGCATTGTCAGTGCTGTGATGAGGTCTAAAACCTGACGTGAAACATCGAAAAGCTGTTTATTAAGAAAAAAGTCAGTGAGCTGTTGGTTGAGTTTAATGCCTACTGTGGAATATTCCTGCGAAAGCAATAACCTCTCCACAGAGTTAAAAAAGTGGCAGACCCCCACTACAAGATACATTACACAGTGAACCTTTATTGGAAATTCAATTTTATAATTCAAAATGCATATGGCTAACCCATGCTGTGAGAAGCCATGTATTGTATTTTCTACCAACGTTTTAGAGCAGTTTATATACAGCGTCAAACATCTGCACAAACAGAAAGTATATACACAATGTGGAGAGGAAGGATGAAATTACTGTAAAAGAACCATTAATTGCCCTCTTCGGGTGGGTGGGGAGTTCTTGCCCCAAGTGGAGGAGTATCTCGGGGTCTTGTTCCCGAGTGAGGGGAGGATGGAACGGGAGATTGACAGGCAGATCGGTGCAGCGGCTACAGTGATGCAGCTAACTTTTAATTAATATAACATTTTAGCCTAATAATCACTACTGCATTGACTTCTCCGGACTGTCTGGAGTCAGCTCCGCCCTCGCTTTTCCACTGCTTAACTAACGTTGAGCTAACAGCAGCCTGGCAGAAGCATGCTCTCATGTGTAAGAGCATGATTACATCAAGTCCCTGGGGTCATGTGAAAAACAGCAGCAGCTCTGTCCTACAGTGCCTGGTTTATCTCACCGACCAGGGTCTGGCCGGAGCACCTAGACTCATATAGGTGCCAATTTTAGACTGGAGATGCTGGAGGAGATGTACTCGACACTGCACTGGGCATTCGAGCAGCAAATATTATTAGATTTCAATTTTAAAATTCATCCCACAATGTCATCATCAAAACTTCAGGAATTAGACCTACCGGTATATTGAACATTGTGAGACTGATATTGCAATATTTGTTTGCATATTGAGTTGTTTTTATTATTTTACTGTGCCCTTTGCACGTGTTTTCCACTGATTTAAAACTATATACTGTCCATATCATATTCAGTTCATCTTTCACAAATGAAATGACAGATTTGCTATTTTTGAACAAGCAAAAATCGGAAAGGCACTGTCCAAAATAAACATCAATAAAGAAGCTGTACGCCGAAGCTGTCAAGCCGTAAGCCCGAGATGAAAGCAAGTATGTGAAAAAAGTTATACTGCCTTTCTAAAACATGATAATCTGATAATTTGCGAGAAACAGCACTTGAAAGTAGACTTCAAGCTGACAAGGTAAAAAGTGTGATTGTTTTACATCACTGTTTGTGGTCGTTTACCCTTCTCATGCCTGTAAATAAGACATATTTGACATATTCTAATATTAATTCAATTGAAACTATTGAAGTATGATAAAGATGTATTTTATGCCAGGAGCCTTCTGGACAGGACATATCAACACCAGAGCATAGGTTATTTATTTTACTTGTACCGCAATATTGACAAAAAAAAGTTGAGGCTTGATTATATTATTATCAAATGTGATGTAAAATGAATAACAAAAGTGCTAAAAATATAATCTTATGCCCTTATTAAAATCCCATTTTTTGTTTATGTTTTACTATAAACAATATAGTAGAAATGTAATTTATCCAAATCTTCAAAACAACATTCACAATACGGTGATGGAAACAGTGAATTCCTATTATGACACGAGCGCCTTAACAACTGTAAAAAGTGCTGTGGGAAACACTACATTTGCATTCCTGTAATTTGCAAACTTAAATGAGTCTAGTTTGGAGATAATGAGGCTCCCTGCGACACAGCTCTGCTCTAAATGTGGGACTGGCTCTCACCTGGTCCAGCGTGGTCTGGGACACAGAGTAGTCGTCGATGGCCAGTCTGCGTTGGTGCTCAGTCAGCTGGATGAAGATGTTGGCTAGGGCCCCGGGTGTGTGTGGAAGCTGGTACTGCAGTGTGTTGTGGTGCTTCTCTTTCAGCACGCTGCCGGGGAATCTCTGCGAAACAAAGTCTTCGACAGGCTTCAGGGTGGGAAGAGCGCCCCCTACCCGCACGATCAGAGTGTAACCATCACCGAACCTGGAACCATGAAGGGAAATAACATGGTCAAAAATTGGACTAAAGCAGGTCTAAAACAGGACTAAAGCAGGACTAAAGCAGGACTAGGGCAGGTCTAAAGCAGGACTAAAGCAGGTCTAAAACGGGACTAAAGCAGGACTAAAGCTGGTCTAAAGCAGGACTAAAGCAGGTCTTAAGCAGGAGAAAAGCAGGACTAAAGCAGGTCTAAAAGAGGTCTAAAGCAGGACTAAAGCAGGTCTTAAGCAGGAGAAAAGCAGGACTAAAGCAGGTCTAAAAGAGGACTAAAGCAGGACTAAAGCTGGACTAAAGCAGGTCTAAAGCAGGTCTTAAGCAGGTCTTAAGCAGGACTAAAGCAGGACTAAAGCAGGACTAAAGCAGGACTAAAGCTGGACTAAAGCAGGTCTAAAGCAGGTCTTAAGCAGGACTAAAGCAGTACTAAAGCTAGACTAAAGCAATTTTCGGTCACAAATTGCACCAAAGCTTACTGTCATTAAATATCACAATGAAATGCAAACAATGGGTAAAAAGTCTGTTTATGTGATGTTGCTGTGGCGTGTCTTGTTAGCTGATTTACACAGGTTTTGGCGCCGTTGTCCTGACTGGATTAAGGAGGCAAAAAAAATACGGAAATGTGTCCACGGGACTATAAATCGGGACAAGCGGGCCTTTTTACTCTCACACACCGGGGATACAGCCTTGAAACATGTCGGACTGCAGATGGCACTGTCGTTCTGCCTCTACTTGCAAGAAAGCAACACAAAAAACCTGTGTAAATCAGCAACATCACATGACACTCTGAAGAAGACTCGAAACGGTCAGATATGAGAAAATACGTGGTCTTTCTTCCGGGTTTACATAAGTTACATAGTCATCTTACCAGCTTTACCCAGCCTTAAGACAATTTGCAAAAATGAGACACAAAATCTCAAATCTCATTGTAAAAAAAATACTAAAAAGTGTGTCCCTACATTGTAATGGTACAGAAAATAGTGCATCTGAATGTAGAGAGTAAATACCATAAACTTGTGTGGCGTTTTAAAGTTTAAAATCTGAGTGTGTTGGACTACAGAGTTATTATTAGTTTAAGGAGAAGATGCAGACATGTGGCCATAATGTTCCAGTCTTGGGAGTTAATGCAACCAATTTTCTGTCGGATGAAAATGCAATTCTTCTCATTTCTACAGATTCAAAGAAAGTAAAGCACTGCGCGGCTGGTTTGCATAACTCGACATGCCACATTTGATAAACAGTCGGGTTTCTAATATTCAAACATTTCAGCGTGTTTTCACTTTACGCAGCGTTCTGTGTATATTAGAATTCAAAAATGTTGGTAGGGATGGATTGTTGAACATTACCCAAGCCCATCTCGGACCCCCTTAGCTAAGAATCTACTGTTTGATTTGTGTTTAGTTTGCTCTCGTTTCTCTCTCGTTTCAAATAGCAGCAGGCAGCTTTTCATTCAGAAAGAAAATAAAAACTCAGATAAACTGATAAAATATGTGCTTAAACTCACAACAACATAAATAAAGGAATCTCAGGATGTTGCACAAACTAAGAGCTTATTGCTTATTGGGAAGCTCAAATCAACCAGTTTTAATTAGAGCCAGGAAGTTGGAACATTATTGGTTCCACAAGCTGAATTATATTTTCATATTTTTTTGTAATTGTTGTGTCTCCATGAGTGATGAACAATATGTCACTTTTCCATGGCAATTAATGACTAAAAAACAAATATATCTTTCAAATGGTAAAATAGAAAAAAAAGATATCTTTTGAATAGTAAAAATTGCTCAAATGGCGTCTAAAAATGAGAAAATTGAGTAGAAAAATTATTGGAATTGCAAATAATCTTACAATGGGAGAAGTCCAAAATGATTTCATACAAACTAAATAAGGGTGAATTTCACAATACAGAACTGCAACTCCAAACCGACTTGTAAATGCTCGATCTCATGTCATCACTGAGGCTGAGCGTGGTGGGGCCTGGTTAGCACCGGGATGGGACACAACACTGGGGAATTTGGCGGCTTTTAAGAGCTGCTGCAGGTCAAAAGTATTGTATAAACTTTATAATAAACCTAATGAAAGTCTGTGGAACTTCTATTTGAGCATGAGAGAGAGAGGAGGGGAAACCCTGTGTACAGTGGCACTCGTAATGTATCATGATGCGTGAGTGATTAAATGGTGGTCGCCGGGGCTTACCACCACTGAGTTTGGACAAAATGAATTATACACACAATTGTAAAACAACTCCAAGCCTCTCGTGATAATTACTACTTCGACTTGTAGTTCAATAAATGACAGATGGAACAAGTATTTTTGGGGTTCAATATTTATCGTGGATACTTTTTCTTTGCACTAGCGGAGGAGTTTGTGTTATTTTCTGTACTACGATTAGATTTAAGCTGTGTATTGCAGCTTGTATTTTTGAAAACTATTTGTGCATTTACAATAGCTTTTTGGGGGATAACCCTACTTTGAGTTATTGTTACTGTGGCATAAATATATTTCTTTATTACTGTGTATTGCAAGTAATAACACTACATAAAACAAATGCTCTATTATTAATTTCACTCCTGGACGAATGAGAGATTACACAGACACAGACACATTTTCCAAGTCTTCAAATATATTTTACAGCATTTAATTCAAAAATTGCTAATATTTGCATTTCCAGCAATAACTTTTTTGTCTACAGTTTTGTACAATCAGCATGTTGTAGTGGTCCAAACATTGCTTGTATTATATATTTGTCTAACAATGCCTTAGCTTAAGTGTAAAGCTAATTAGCATTGTGCATCCTCCCAGCTGCGTGCCGTGTCGGCTGAGCACCAAATAAGCGCGTGAGCCTTGTTATTCTGTCGTTAGCACTCTTATGACCCATTGTTTTCTGCCTAATTAATTCCCTAATGTTGGATTTACTCATTGAAATGTCCATTGTGGGCTGGTGCGCCACTACATGCTATGTGCGCCGCAGCCTCCCTCAGTGGCAATTAGAGATATGGTGAATAAGCTACAGGCCCACTCCATCCCACTGGGAGGAGGGGGAAGCTAGTGCCGCTCCGTGCTAGTGCTGAAGAGAACAGAATGAATAGACCCATGGGTAGCACTGTCCCCGTTAGTTAAAACACTTCAAGTTGAAGAGTCACCCCGCAAAAATAGTCTAAGTTTGCATATGGGAAGATGCTATATGAGAGGTGCATAATAAGCAGTGGCTCCTTTAAGCAACCACAGATGGCACTATGAGACTAGCATCATTTTAAGGCTCATTAGCTGCAAAAGGTCTAAACCTTATTCAAATTTGGCATCGCATACAATGCTAATGGCACCTAACTCGTGTCAATAATGAAGTGGAAGCTTGTTTTCCAAGAATTTCTTTTGTAACCTCAGCCAAGGGAGTTCATTTTAAGTCGTGTGTTGAATTGTTACCAATATAAAGTAAAGATTCCTTTTCAAATAAGTTTTTCGGGAAGTGAAAGAGAAAATTACCTTATGTATAGTTTGTAATATAGTATTGTTTGGATTAGGGCTGGACACTAGATCACAAATGTATCAGCTAATGCAATAATTGATAGCAACAGAGTAAATATATCACACTAGAATCAAGGTCCTCCATCTGACAATACATGTTATATAAAAGGAAAATATGTTAAGGCCTAAATAGCCTTGATTAGACTTGGTTTTGTCTGGTTTAAGTTCTTGTTGTGACACAGTTTGACAAGTAAAAAGGCATGTAAATGTTTGTATTTATCTAACTGAAATAATGATATCAAAACGTATACTAAACTATCACAATACCCTTCGTATTGTAGTACCTCTACCAGCTAAATCACATATCACAATATATATGTAGTGTAAGACTATTTAAATCCAAAATGATCTGTGGCTGTCATAAGGTTCCGGGCTTAAACAAAGAACACACTAGATGTATTTATGGTTTGAGTTGCCGAAAAGATAAATCCAAAGATCAGTAATAGATCAAAAATATTATTTAATCAATTCTTCAGTACATTCTTTTGAGCGTTATAGACAGCGCATTAATCCCTTAACTAGAAAAAATATAGGTAATTTCTAGTATAGTATAGTATAGTATAGTATAGTATAGTATAGTATAGTATAGTATAGTATAGTACAGTATAGTATAGTATAGTATAGTATAGTATAGTATAGTACAGTATAGTATAGTATAGAGTACTTCTACATGGATGCAAACACACCAGAAAATTCTGACTAAACTCAGACCAGGATTAAACCAGGACTTGAAAAAGACCAAACCAAGCCAAGATCAAGAGTAAACTACTGTGCCACTTTTTTTTAATTAGTTTTTGCAACTGCACTCTATGCTATACAACAGGCCACTATATACTCTTCTTCTTGCACATTTCCACAAACAAAATGGAGGATCCGACTGCGAGTCTTCAGTGTTACTTCCTGAGGGGCTGCACAGTGTGGGTGATCAAAGCTCTCCCCATGACACTTTACAAGGCAAGGCAAGGCAAGTTTATTTGTAGAGCACATTTCATACACAAGGCAATTCAAAGTGCTTCACACAGCAGGAAAAATGCATTCAAATCACAAAGAAATTACAGAAATACAATAAAATTAACTAAATTAAAAATTATCAATCCAACTGATTTTCTAAACTAATAAAATCACAAACAAAAGAGAAGAGTGCAAAGATAAAAATTAACTACAATAAAATTAACTAAATTAAAAATTATCAATCCAACTGATTTTCTAAACTAATAAAATCACAAACAAAAGAGAAGAGTGCAAAGAAAAAATCCTTTCAGTCATATGCGCAGCTAAACAAAACTGTTTTTAGCTTAGATTTGAACATTGTCAGAGTAGAAGCCTGTCTCACATCTTCAGGAAGACTGTTCCAGATTTTAGCTGCATAAAACTGAAACGCAGATTCCCCATGTTTTGTCCTGACTCTGGGCACCAGCAGGAGGCCGGTCCCTGAGGTCCTCAGAGTCCGAGATGGTTCATATGGCACTAACATATCCAAGATGTACTTTGGTGCTAGGCCATGGAGAGACTTGAACACAAGCAGAGCTGCTTTAAAGTCTATTCTCTGAGCCACAGGGAGCCAGTGCAGAGACCTGAGAACAGGACTAATGTGATCATACTTCCTGGTTCTAGTCAGGACCCGAGCAGCAGCGTTCTGGATGTACTGCAGCTGTTTTACAGCTCGTTTGGAGAGGCCAGTGAGCAGGCCGTTACAGTAGTCTAATCTACTGGAGACAAACGCATGGATAAGTCTCTCTAAATCTGGTTTTGACACTATATTTTTGATTTTGGCAATGTTTTTTAGATGGTAAAAAGCTGCTGATGTTATTGATTTGACGTGGCTATTAAAGTTCAAGTCTGAGTCCATTATTACCCCCAGATTTCTAATTTGGTTTGTAGGTTTTAGAGCGAGACTCTGGAGGTGACCGAGAAGAGAACACTTTCTCTTTGTTTCTGTGGGCCAAAAACGATTATTTCAGTCTTGTCTGAGTTCAGCTGGAGAAAGTTGTTTTGCATCCACAAACTGATCTGTTGGATGCAGTGACAGAGTGAATCTACTGGTCCATAGTCACCTGCCGATAGTGAAACATAGATTTGAGTGTCGTCTGCATAATTGTGATAGGACACATTTTCACTGCGTATCAACTGACCCAACGGCATCATGTAGAGGTTGAACAGAAGGGGACCCAGGACTGACCCTTGGGGCACTCCACAGGTCAGGGTCATGTGGTCTGAGACACAGCTACCAATTTCAACAAAGTACTTCCTGTCTTCCAGATAGGACCTTAACCAGTTTAGGGCAGTGCCAGTGATGCCCACCCAGTCCTCTAGTCTCTGTAAGAGGATCCCATGATCGACAGTGTCAAAAGCAGCACTCAGATCTAACAGAATTAAGACTGAGGCTTTGCCCGTGTCAGTGTTCAGGCGGATGTCATTTGTCACCTTGACAAGAGCAGTCTCAGTGCTGTGATGAGGTCTAAAACCTGACTGAAAAACATCAAATGAGTTGTTTATTAAGAGGAAATCTGTGAGCTGTTGGTAAACAACCTTTTCAAGGACTTTGCCCCAAAATGGCAGATTAGAGATGGGCCGGTAATGACTCAGTACTGCGGCATCAAGACTGCTCTTCTTTAGGAGAGGCTTTATGACCGCAGTTTTCAAAGACATTGGGAATGTTCCAGATTGAAGCGACATGTTAACTATGTGAGTGAGTGGTGCTAACAAACTGTTCAGCACAGACTTTAGAAATTTGGTGGGTAACACATCAAGGCAGCATGTAGATGAACTCAGACTGGTGATGATCTCATGGACAGTTTTGTCAGTTACTGGTGCAAAGTGAGTTAGCTCTAAGTGTCTTGGTGGTTTTAGGGTAATTTTTTGCATTGTGGGATTTATAGCATTTTTAATGCCCTGAACTTTGTCATTAAAGAATAATGCAAACTCATTACACTTGGATGTGGAAATGAGTTCTAACGGCAGCTGAGCTGGAGGGTTTGTTAATCTGTTTACTGTGGCAAACAGGACACGCGAGTTGTTACAGCAGCTTCCAATTATTTCAGAAAAATATCTTTCCCTAGTTCTACATAAAATTAGGTTGTACATGTTCAGCTTTTCTTTGTAAATCTCTTTTTGAACCTGGAGCTTTGACTTGCGCCATTTCCGTTCGGCCCTGCGGCACTCCCTTTTCTGTGCCCTGACCGAATCATCATTTCTCCACGGCGCCTTCTGCTTATTTTTAACCATTTTAGCCTTTATAGGGGCGATGGTGTCCAGAACATTCAAAACATTAGATGTAACAGAGTTTAACAAATCATTTACATTAGAACATGAGACATTTTCAAAGTGTATCATTTCCATAAACAGTGCACCTGTGCCATCACTTATGTGTCTCCTCTGAACAACTGCAGGACCAACCGGAGGTTTGGGAGAAACAGACAGGTCAAAGAAGACACAGAAATGATCAGACAGAGCAACATCGATCACATTAACATTTGAAATATTTACCCCCTTTGTAATTATGAGATCTAGAGTGTGTCCTTTGCTGTGGGTGGGGCCTCTCACATGCTGAGTAAGACTGAAGGTTTCAAGGACAGCATCAAGCTCTTTAGCGTTTCTGTCACAAATATTATCAACATGCACATTGAAATCACCTGTAATGACCAAACCATCAAAGTCTGTGCATATGACTGAAAGCATCTCAGTAAAATCATCAATAAAACTTTGGCAGTGCTGGGGAGGCTTGTATAAAACAATGAAGAGAATGGATGGAGACCGTTTTAGCTCCATTTTAAAGGATACATACTCAAATGATGAAAACACCCCAAAAGACAACCTGCGGGTAATTATTTCATCTCTAAAGACAGCACAGACTCCACCCCCTTTTTTGTTTTCTCGTGTTTCAGATTCAAACTTAAAGTTGGGTGGAGCAGATTCTATCAGAACTACATTTCCTGTGTTTTTGTCAAGCCATGTTTCAGTTAAAAACATAAAATCAAGATTATAAGAAGAAATAAAATTATTCATTAAGAGAGATTTGTTACATAAGGATCTGACATTTAGCACAGCAAGTTTCAGACTAGTTTCAGTGAGACTGGGCTTTATCTTTTCACAGGGAATATGAATCACATTTCTCAGATTGGGCCTGACTCGCATTTTGTTTTTCCATCTCTGTGATGATGTGACTACAGAAATAGCACTAGGGGGGGCTCTTTTTACATAGGGCCCCGGGTTGGTTTGATTTTTAATGTGACAATAAGTCCCGGCAACGCTGAGACCCAGTGCATCCTAGCTATGGGAGATACCAGGTGAAAGGCGAGGTTGGATGGGTGGTGGGGCTTTTGTAGCCAAGGAGAGTTTGAGACCAGGTGAGAGGCGAGGGGGGATGGGTGGTGGGGCTTTTGTTGGTGTAGTCGGTACTGACATAGCCCTTGCTATATTGGGCGTGAGTGGAGCCATCTTAATGCCTGATTTGATCAGACTTTCAAAATGGCTGGAAAGGCCCATGGGTGAGAGTGGAGATGAGAAGTAGAATGATGAATCTTTAGTGGGAGTAGATGTTGCAGGGGGAACCCAGGGCTGGTGTGAAGGCAGGGGCGATGACAGGGATGCTGTTGGGCTTGTCACAGATGGGTCCAAGGCCTTTGAAGATTGTTCCTTTGCTGGAGGCGGTGGAGGTGAATGTGGAGCAGCTGGAGCTGAATCCTTTGCTGGTGGTGGTGGAGCAGCTGCTGATGAATCCTTTGGTGGAGGCTGAGGTTGTGGTGCTTTTGATGTTGAAACATTGGCTCGGTCTCTGGCTGATGGAGCAGGAATTCTTCTCTCATTCCTCTCTTCTCTAACTATCTGCTCAGGACCCTGTCCAGGCCCAGTCCAATGCCTCAGAGCGTGGAGCAGGTTCTCTGTCAGCACCCTCACTCCACCTCTGCATAGGTGGGGGCCATTTCTCTTAAACAGGTCCTCTCGTTTCCAGAATAGATAGAAGTTCTCAATATAGTGTAGTCCTCTCGGGGAACACTCTTTGGACAGCCATGTGTTCAGCTGAAGAAGCCGGCTAAACTTGTTTATCCTCCTGTCGATGTTTGGAAGAGGTCCACTTATGAATGTTTTGATTTCCATTTTATCAAGCACGTCGAATAACTTCAAGAAGTCTTTTTTCAAAACTTCAGTCTGTTCACGCCGCATGTCCACTGCACCCACGTGCACAATCAGCTGTTTAGCTCCTCCATGCTTAGCCATAATATTTGGAAGGAGTGACGTTATCTCAGAAACAGTGGCGCTTGGAAAAGAATGTGTGTTTATCTTTTCATGCGTCACGTGACTTATCGCGCCGTCCCCAACTAAAACAATCTGCGTGACCTTGGCTTGTGGCACAGTTTCTCCTTGCTGTATTTTGGCCACGTCATCTTTCCTTTTTTCATTTAATTACATCTCTGAAAGTGGTAAAAATCTGTTGGTGAGCTGTATTTTAGGTGACTTCACGTTATCTTTGTATCGTTTAGGCTTTGCTCCAAGTTTGTTCCAAGAAACAGCCTGGTCTTTCTGGTTTTTAGACAGTTTTGGAAACGACACAGAGTCACTGCGGTTTAGGTTGAAAGTAGCAGTTTTTCTTGTAAAAAGTGTGCTCTTCTTACCGTCGGTTGACACAGGAATGGTATCGTGAAGAACTTTTTCAGATTCCAAAACAAATATCCGTGTTTTCAGCTCATTAATTTCTTGTTGATATTTCCGACAGCGTTCACAGTCTTTCTCCCTTCTTCTCACGGACATGTCGCTGGCGTCAGATATGTCGTTAAAACTGGAAAAATGTTCTTAAAATCCTTGGTTTACTTGAAAAAGTCTAAAGCAAAAATGTTTGGAAGACAACAACTGATTAAAAAGCAAAATAAATAAGGAAAGCAGCGATAGCAAGCGGAGCGAGCAAAAAAGCGTGTGCACTCTTCGGAAGCAAGAGGACAACACACTTTGTACCCAGCAACAGGTGGATATAGGTGGCTTCGCATGACCAGCTTAACAGAAAATACATTAAAAAATGAAACAGCTTAATAACACTTCATTTGGTGAGCGCCCTCTAGCCTTAACCCCGAGCATTGTCCGGGACGATGCACCACAGGATCCTGGGAAAGAGTTGCTATGTTGAATAGAGAAGTGGACACACATTTACCTTAATTAGTCGGGAGATACATCGGTTCTATGGGTGGTATAAAGCAAGAATGTATGGAAGTGCAATTGCCCTTTTAAACAGTTACGCTTCGTTACAACTGGCTATTAGCGCTGGCTTGAAAAGATTGCATACAGTTATAATGCTTAAAATGGCTGTAATTGAGTCGTTTATATAACTTGTACTGCTTGCTTCGATGGGTTGCTAAGGCTGTAAGCTATCTAGGCTGCTTAAAGTGAGCAGGGAAGACCTTGTACTTGGGTTAATACTTAGGATGCAAATATGAAGAGACAACCATTCACGCGGACATTTATCCACGGTAAGCAATTTAGATTCATCAATTCACCTCTACTTGTCTTTGAAGGCGAATGACATGTGAATGATGGCAACCGAAATGCAAATAGTAGGACTGTATACGGCCAATGTACTCATGGGTAACTCCTGCTATAGGAACCTCTCAGATACTTCTATTCCATCACGAGCTTTGTTTGTCCCACAATGGGGAAAGGCCTGCAGCATTGTCATTTGTATAACCTACTAGAACTAAAATTAAATGAAAGTTAAAGAAAGTTATCTTTAGTGTGGCTGAAGAAAAATAAGGGAGTTAAAAATCAAAAAAAGTTGTACAATCTTCTACAGTTCTTCTATAATGAATGTTTTTTTGACAAGACTGACAACCAGCTCTTGTCAAGGTACAACTAACAACTCTTCCATTGACTGTGTGTCCAAAGAAAAATTGACAGAAGGTGTTGTTGTAGCTAATCATTTGTACATTTTATCATAAAATATTAAAGCTAAAATTGAAATATGCTAGATGCAAATAAATATGAAGCTCTACTTTATGTAACCTTTCTGGTAGAGGCTCTGAGATGCAAGCTTTGCCTAATGGCATTACATTTATCCCTCTTCAGAGAAACAAGGTCAGATCGGTGGAAATGCGAGCAATAAAAATACATGTAATTTATTAAATACTAGGCATATAATAAGTTTATTTTTGTAACACCTAAAATGCCAACAGCAGCTGCCTCGAAGGGCAAGATAACAATGGCTCTGGAGTCAGTCTAAAGCCTCTTCTACTAGGATAAAAGTCACTAGTTTTATAGTAAATCCCATGTTCACACTTACCAAGCACAAAAAGGGACTAAACCAGGACGAGAACCAGACTCAAACCAGGACCAAACCAGTGCAAATGTAGCACGCCCTCTAGTCTATACTATCAAAATGCATTGTTTATTTGGACACATACATATTGCCTGGCTTCCCTTCCAAATCCTAATCTTCACTGAAATAACACAACGCATCTGCGGCCACAAACCATCCCTACTGTGTTAAGCAGTTTATTATCATTTTATAAGATTCCTCAGTCTGTTATCACGGAAACAGAACCACAGCCTCGCAGTCGCCCGCCGCAGATCACGCCGAATTCATCATCTAATCAAGACTATAACTGTAATCCCTCCGTGTTTTATTATGTCTGTCGGCACAAGAAATATGTCTCGCCTAGGGGCTGCCAGGCTGAACCAAAATGCAAACTACTCTTGTAAAAAAAAAAAATAAGTAAAGGAAGTTTGGTGCTGTGGGGCTGTGTTTGTGTAATTAAATGTAGCTTGTCACCAGCAGTAAAAATGACTTATCAATTAGCTCGTCGTCATTCCTTCACACTGACGTCGTTTTCTTGTGTTTCTCGCAGACTCCAGGCGTCACTTTGGGGAAAATTTTGCTCTTTTAAATTCATCATTTTTATTCTGTATTTACAACCGCCTGTGTTCTTTTATCTTTGATTTACTTCCTGTCTTGGCTCCCCTCAAATAAACTCTGGCGGCAAAGGTAGGACCAAAAAGAATATCTATATAAAACAGAACATTTTCCAAAGCTAATTTACAAGAAAATGTACAACCCCAATTCCAACCCTTTAAATAAGTAGATGAGAATAAAACGTACATAGGCTGTTTTTCACTGTTTTGTAGAAGATAACCTTTAGTGTTAGTTAAATAGTTAAATATAAACTGCAGCATCTAGGGTCTGCAAAAGGCAGTACACAGGAAAGAGTTTTGATTTTAACCGCATTTCTTAACTTGTATCTGAATTATCTTAAGTTGTTAGTAAGTTGCTCTCCTTTGATCAAAATTTTGTGAACATTTTTAATTAGATTTATTTTCAGCATGTTCCAATCTTTTTCATTTTTTTTGATTGAAACTGATTTATAAAAAAACTCACAGAGAAACGTTTAAGAGCTCGAATGAATTGATTTCTCATAAAAAATACAACTATTACACACTTTTGATTAAACATTTGTGCCATAAGTTCACGGATTCTGAAATTAATCTTTTCGGCTTGTGTTACAAAAAACTGCAAAATCCATTCTATTATTTAAACTAAAATAATATTTACTGGAAGAAGCCAATTTCAGTGCACACACTTTGAAACAACTATTCAATTTGTTGTGTTTGAAGCTATGCCATTGCCACAAAGTCACACTAATCCTTTCATGATATTCCACATAAAGAGTTATGATACAGCGGTGCAGTGCGGCATTGTAAAGTGCCTTCTCACTTCTCCATTTTCATTATTCTCGCTCAGTTCGACTCTCCCGCCATCTTCAGTCCTGCCATGTAATTTAAAACAAACAAGAACCCGACGCAGATAAGGCCATGGAAGGCAGAAAATAATTTGTCCCGGTTCCTAACATCTGAGAGAGTGCTGAAAGGTCACTCCGGCCCCACCCAAACTCATGTATTCGTGTCCGTAGGGGAGAAGAGAACCAGGGGCAATAGGTCACGGAGTGCACGAGGTGGTCCGACAGCTTTGATCATGCGGGAAGTCTTTGAGAAAACTTCAGCAGGTTATGAATGAGAGATGAGCGAGTTGGTGCAGGGGCCTGGTGTGGAGGCGCAGACGGCTGGGGTCTTTAAAGTTGGATTTTGCCCGTTGGGATCAAGAGCGGAGTGGTTGGACTTCAGCCAGCTAGCAAGAATGGAGCTATTTTGAAAATGTTTCTACTTTACCAGTGCGTTTGTTTTCTTGAAACGCCCATGCTGGCATCATTTTGTCTGAGGGAAGTCACAATTCCCAAAATAGGATTCAAAATTGAAAGGTGTATTGTGTAAATTAATGGTGAGGTTTAGGGCTGCATTCAATAAACTGATAATGATGGACTTCTTGGCAGTACAAGTATCGATACAGAGATGTGATTTTAAACAACATAAAATCATTACAAATTGCAGAGTTCTACACTTCTTTACCTTCTTAAGAGCTGCATCAAGGCTGAATCTGAGGAGCTTCAAATGCGACTTAATCAAAGGACAGTTGTATTCTAATATTGGGGACACTGTGAACATGAAGTTCCAATGCATTTTGTTTAGTAAACTTTAACACCGGTTTTAAGGGATATCTATGCATCACGACACATATTAAGTTCCGCATATCAGGGACCCTGTAGTGTATCTTGAGGTCTACATGTTCCACAGTGTGGCATTAAACGTCTCCAGGCCATGTTCCATGTCAGATCTGTGGAGAGGGGAGTCTCTCGTTACGGTAAAGCTAACAACCACTAGCATGTTAACAGTAACACCCTGGAAGTTTAAGTTTAGAGGTGAGACAGGGACAGTGCACAATATACATAAACCTTATCAGGAGAGATGCTTTGTACAAGGTTGTAGCTCGAGAAAAAAACACATTTTCCTCATTTTCATCTGCAATAATCTGTCCATGGAGACACAAAAGTGATAGTTGCTATTGTGATGGTTGTGCAGCAGTAGCTCAGTTGGAAAGACAAGTTTATTTATAGAGCACAATTCTTATTCTTCACAAAAGAATTCCAAGTGCTTCTCATAACAGAAAAGGGCAATCACAATACAAACAAATAAAAACATAAATAGATAAATAATATTTAAATGAAAGGTGATGTGTGTACACTAACCCAAATGATACCGGTTTGATCCCTACATTGTATATTCAAAAAAGGCAAACGGCGCTATATAGCTTTACATCAAGGAACTACTCACTCATTCACACACACATTCATGCTACAGAGTACACAGACACTGGGAGAAAGACAGCATCAAGGACACAACGACAACCTGAGGGCCAGAGGATCTGACCGCTCAACCAATGTTCAACCATGTTTGTCAGAAATGGGATTCAAACCGTCGCCCTTCGGATCAGGGGACGAGCAACTGAGCTGATATTGCCCTAAATACGTGAATCATCAACGCATTCTAAGCACCAATTTCTAAGCAACATTTCTCACACTCCACCTTTAGAAAAACTGCTACAGTATTTATTTCCACTAAGAAAGTGCTATATACGACTTTTAGTTTGAAAACACTGTAGCAAAAGCACATAAATGGTATTGTTCTGACATAATCTAAACTGTGCCTTTATATATTAGTTTGAAAACGCTGTAAACAAAAACACATAAATGGTACTGTTCTGATATAATCTAAACTGTGTGCCTTTATATATTAGTTTGAAAACACTGTAAACAAAAACACATAAATGGTACTGTTCTGATATAATCTAAACTGTGCCTTTATATATTAGTTTGAAAACACTGTAAACAAAACACATAAATGGTACTGTTCTGATATAACCTTAACTGTGTGCCTTTAGGTTACTGCAGAAATATTTACAACTTTTTTGGACAAATTGATTCACAGTGTCTGGAATTGTACAGAAAATAGTTTGAGCCTGAGCTGTATGGTAAATCAATAGGTGTAACTGAGCTGAACCAAGCAGAAACAGCAGGCCACCAAGACATTAAGATGTGAAAGCAAAAACAACATCAACTCAACATCATCCATCTATTATTATTATAATCACCACCACTGCATCTTTGTGTAAATAATGATAACCGCATATTAATAGCTTGGTAAAATGTATACAGTATATTTTCCAAGTCCAAACATAGGAATAATTACAATAACCTTCACTGAAAAGTTTCAGTTCATTTAACCGCACCTTTAAGATTAAGATTCCACTTAGCGTCCTTGAGCTAACGTCGCTAAAAAATAAAATGGCAGGAACTATGCTTTTGAGTGATTAGTGCGGTCTCTCTGCTGCGGTGCCGCCTCGTATTTACAAGACGTTAGCATGCAATATTACGTTCCAAAAGCAATCTAACATGAAGGCCATCAGCAGCCCTGTAAAAGTTATGGCTGGGAGAGTCTTGTGCAAGCATAGTTCATCGTCGACCTAATAAAATACTTGAGTTGTGGTGCGATCGGTGTAGTCCTTGGGAGCGCTAATGTTGATGTGCTTATTTGCTCGGCTCGTAATGAGGGATGATAAGTTTGAGGCTTGCAAAATTGTTAAGGCTGTTAAAATTCAATTTGTTTATGTTAGTAACAGATCAGAAGCGGATCAAACTACATGAATACAAAGTAGAGGAAGTACGTTCTGATTTCTAATTCCTAATTTCAACTCATTTAGGATGTGGCTTCTAGATGTTTTTGTTTTTTTGCTTTTACACTGAGCTAGCACAAATATAGAAATAGTGCTTTGTGGCAAAACAAGATGGGATTTAACAAATTGACCGTATTTGCCGCACTATAAGGCACACTTAAAAAACAACAGTACTGTGCGCTTTATAATTCAGTGCGCCATATATATGGATTATTTTGGTTGTGCTTAGTAACCTTGAAGCAATTTTGTGTGGTACTTGCTTTGTTTCGCCCAATGAATGCACCTAATAATCCAGTGCGCAGTGTAGTGCGGAAAATACGGTAATGTTTGATTATTGTGGCAAGAAACATCACAATTCGACAATTATTCGGGATTACTGACACCAATGAAAGCCTTTTTTTTTTTTTTCATTTACATGAAATTGACTAATAGATCCCACTTCTTCTTATATGTGACCAGCTTCATGAAATTAAACTTTCTAAATGACGAAGTCAATGCGACGTAAACAGATATGAAAAAGCATTTGACATTTAGTTTTACTTGTGTAGATTTAATTGAAATGACTTTTTTGTGTAAGCTTATTTGCATAATAGTATAATATAAAAGACAGTGAACACACAGCATCTGCATTTTCCTGCTGTTTTATTTAAATGTGTTCACCATCCTTCTTAGGCTATTCTCTTAATGCTCCACCTGCAGTGCTGAGATGCAGTTTATAGATTCCACGTCAACTTCAGATGACTGATCCAAACTTTTTTGACAACTGTCTTGTAAAAATCTCCTCCAGCTCTTACACCGTATTACCTTAATGCATTTAAGGCACTTAAGCACTCGCTTTTATATCATGGCGCACTTTAAGCAAGGAGAAATAAGACTCAGGGCCGCATGGATATGAACGATATCCATCTAAAAAAATAGGTCAAGTAGGTGTCCTTCCAAACTGACATGATTGTAGGGGGCTTTGAAGCTGCTTTTATTGGTTCCTGCACTTCATTTGGGTTTACTTATGGCTCTGGAACTCGCACAACACCGCACTGCAGCATTAAACTTCCATTTACAACCTCATCCACTAACCCTACCGCAATATTTTTGTCAGCCGTTCAAAAAATCCATTGATTGATTAAAATGGGGCAGGACAGGATGTTATCAGATAAATGGAAAATATTTTTCTAAAGGGTCAACTTGGTTCTTTTCATTAATTTCAATACTATATTAAAATACAGGTAATTCGATTAGGCTATTATGAAAAAGAACAATGAAAAAAGAAAGAGAAACTACACAACAAACACTATTCCGCATCAAAATTACCAATAATTGAATGATGATTTCTTGTTTGATTTTGTAATCTTCTGTTAGTTAACTCAGTTGAATCATAAATTAGTTAAAGTAATAGTCTGCTGTTGACATTTTAGGCTAGGACAATCTTTCTTATGGGGACAATAAAGTGTGCCTTGAATTTGAAATGCAAAAACAAATCTCTATTGAATTAAGAGCAATACTAAGATTATTTTTTCTCTCTCTTTTAGGGTTAATTTTGAGTAAAATACATTAATTTGTGTCCCAATTGGACAAAATGTTTACGCCTGATTCTCTCCCTGACACAGCTTTTTTTCAAGGTTTGATGACTTTATGATTATTAGGACTTCAGGTAGTAATAGTAGTAGTAGTAGTATAGTAGTAGTAGTAGTAGTAGTAGTGTAAATTCAAGAGAGATAAGTTCAATGCCTTACAGTGGGACAATCCGGACAAAGCAAATGCATAAGTTGTATAGTGCACCTTTAAAACACATGCAAGAAGGTAGTACTTTCCTCTAACTGTATTGATTTAGGACACCAAATTGTGTGTCATTGGGGCAAAGAGTGGGAAGAGACACTCATGAAGTTTTCTGGGCTGTGAATCAACAAATCTGAGATCGGCACAGAGCCTAGTAATATGTCCTGTGACCCATCCCCTTGGCAGTGCATGTTTTATTTGTTTCTAATTAAAGGCGAAAATGATACTCTGCAGTTATTGAATGAGATGGTGTTGACAGATCCAATAAAATTTGGCAGTGGCGCTTTAAGACACTCCTTTCATCTCAAATCCGCAGCCTTTATTGCACATAAAACCGTCTCCTCCAGTGGTTTAAACAGCCTATTTGGGCTCATTTGGGCGTGATTGATACACAAAGGCGGCCCTGTTAAAGTGGCAGAAGGGCACGGAGGTGATAAAGACTGGGTCAGTGCCGGACTAAAGGGGGCACTACTAACAAGCACATGGACGGCCGAGCCTGGAAGCATGTGGTGCCGACAGGGAGGAATAAATAAAGACCAATATGGAGACGTGTTTTTAGCAGAGCGGAAGAAAGGGGAAGGGGTGTGAGCTATGGGGGGTCAAGACATGAGCGCTGCTCCTGTGGTGGGGCTCAGAGCCGAGTCGGGATGTCCTGTAATGAAAAAGAGATGAAGATGTTTGGGGGGGATACGCACAGCCGGAGCAGTGGGGGTCAGCTGTACCAGCAGTGGGACAATTGCACCATCCCCCCCTTCAAAGGACTGATGGAATTCTGTGAAAGTGGAGCACTGTGATATATATTCGTGCTAATACTGTAAACGTGATGTATGAATATATGTGCTTCAAATGTATGGAAATGTCTGCTATATTAAACATCAAAAGAATATTATGACAAGGTTTTACAGAGAGAAGACGGCACTTAGCATTACGTTTGATGCTCCAGCAATGTAGTTTTTATGATGACAAAATATAATTGAGGATGTACGATCTGACTTTACAATGTTGACTATATATAGGCCAGTTTTACATCTCAGACATAACAATATTAAAGAATGTAATGTTAGAAGTTATGTCTTCAAGTATAAGAAAAAAATAGAATACAATGGGTCTTGCACTTATATTTCACGCTATATCAGAACTATAGAGTGATTGATGCTCTAAAGGAAAATGTTGTCGTTTCCTACTCCAATGACAAACCTTGAATACCTTGATGTGAACTAACATGCCTCACACAACTCACACGAGCTCATCACTTACAAGCTCAGGTCACACACCGGACAGCAGTGTTTTGTGAGCTCTGACAGGGCATCATCGTCGCACAAACACGTAAAAGGAAAAGTGACGAGAAATGAAAACAGAGAAGGCAGGCCTTAATTGCCTTTTCAGTCATTAACAGGGTCCCCCACCTCATGAAACATTAATTACACTGAGCGCTTCGGAGATAGGGACGCTTAATTAGAAATTATTCACTGTGTGGCGAGGAACCCAGAGATAGCATTTTGTTGGCGTGTAAATCGAGATCTAAAATAAGTGCTGGAGAAGAATCTGTGTTGATGCCGGCTTATCTGGCCTCCCAATTACTGCATTGTGAAGTTCGCTTTCACCTGATAGCATGTTGAGTCAAGTGGGACACGTTTTAACGCTTTGTATTCTCCACCCCCTCCTCCCACTGCTCCCACCAATCCAACGCCTCCCTGAGAGTTGTATACATTATTTACACAGCACCAGTTCTCCCCCCGAGCAGACAGAATGTAATCGACACACTGGATCTGTCAATTACCCCCACATCTGGGAGGGAGTAAAGGCTACATCGCTCTTGCAGGTTAGCTCCGCCCTATCAAAACACCTATGCTTGATATTTAGCTGCAATCTAAGAATCTCTCATTGCTGGAAGAGGCCTGGAACAATATGATGAGGCTGTTACTTGAGATTCATGCACGTTTAGAGTTTACTTTGTTTGAATTTCGGCTCAGTCCTATTTTGGTACGTGCTTAGAACTGTTTTAGTCTTAAAATTAATCTGGTTCAGCCAAAGAATTGGTGATTATTGTGATTACACTTGGATTTGCAATGTTTGTTTGAAAATGTACATTGAATTCATAGTAGAAGTGAGTGTTATTGAAATTCTGATGATGTTGTGAATGTTGTTTTTGAAGATATGCTAAAATATTTCAAAAAGAGCTGATTGAACCTCTTTATAAGCATATAAAATTATATTTCCCTATTATAGATATTTTTTTTACAGTCATTTCACCTTCGTCTGATACTGAAACAAAACATTTACAGATATGATTTGGAACCATTATATTAGACTGGTATAACGTCATCAGGATACTGTACTCCAAAAAATAAAGCCATTTCTTTTTCAATATTGCGCTTTATTGTGGACTTAAATATATGATTGAAATATGAATTGAATGTGAGAGACTGTGCAGCCCTAATTGAGTCTTAGTTTACCTATTGTGTAGGCAAGGTAGTTCTGACATGGTTAGCCTTTTTTTAGTTCTTGTTTGGATAAAGTGGAAGACCAAGCTAAAGTGGAAATATTTTACCCATAACACCACATTTCACCCCATCACCTCAAATCTACTCGGCCCAGATTTAGACTGTGAATAGCCCTATATTTTACGAGCATAGCCTGAGAGCCGGTGCTGCCATCGCTCTCCAATGATAGCACACATTACCACTCCTGATTGGAAATACCCTTGACACCTCTGCCCTCTCTTTGCCATTTTGAGCCTTTCCCCCTAACCCCCACCCTGCTGCATCGGAAAAAACGGTCCGGCCCATCCCGCTTCCCTGGCGTATTGATCTCTCTCTTGTCGCTATCGTACCCTTACGTTGATGTGTGTCTCTTCTGCCCGTGTGCAAATCGTCCTTCTCTGTGTTCGGGATCACACAATAGAGTGCTAATAGTGTCGGCGCACTGCACCTGAGGTAATGGATCGACCGCAATGTAATGCAATGAATATTAGAGGAGGGCGGTGGCGACATAGAGGGGGCCAGCTCATGCTATGTGGGAGTGTGTGGGAGGATGTGGATGGATGAAGGAGAATTTATGGGTGTACAACGAAAATGGAGGTAATAGCAATACGTCGGGGCCGCTAATCTAAGGACCAGCAGACCTGCGCTACCACATTTGCCTTATAAATTGATCTGTCGGCGCAGGATCAATGGAGTTGTATTGATGAGATTATCCCGAGACAATCTTAAGCTAATAAATGAGCCTTAACTGGGTTCATTAAGTGAAATCCAATGGGTAAGCAAAATTAACATGGAAAAGTAGAATCTCTTCAGACTTTGAAAAAAAATTCTTGACTATTCTGTATGAATAATTTGGATTATTTGGAAAGAACTTGAAGCAGAACTAGAGGAGATAAGAGGCATGCGGTTGTAAACAATTTCATGTAATAAGCCACAAAAGTAAGCGATGCGTGTATGATTTCCAGATGTTTTTCAGCAGGAAAAAAGAAACAAACATTGACCAAATCCACCATGTTGCTGCATAACGTACGTAGAGATACATTCGCCCAAATAAATCAAAAAGGTTTATATTTATCACTCTTTAGCGTCACAATACTTGATGAATGAAAGCCAAGTATAGTATTTATCATCTTAAAAACTCATTTAACATACCGGTAAATCTAACTGGAAATAATCTGCTGAATAAAAGCAAGGTAGAGGAGTTTAATGTCATGGCATCGAAAAGCTGTAACATATACATGGAGACAAGAGGTTACATAAGTCACCTTTAAACTGACTTGCACCAAAAATCCAATTGCCGTTTCATTCTGTACCAATCTGTGTAACATTCTTGCCATTACCATGTGGACCTCCTGAAGTCAATGCAACACAGCAGTCATTGAGCACCTAAATGGCAGTGAGGCTGACACTGAGTTTAAGGTATTGAACTTGATAGACAAACCACAATCAATTGAAGTTAACAGAGACAGGCAAGTTGTCCATCACGCCCGTCTGAGCTAGAAGGAGAAAGTAGTGGAAAGTCATTTGTCCAGAACTCGTGTTGCTACCGAACATATGTAATTAACCATTTTGCAAGGGATACAGACATAAGCAAATGCAGTATTCAATGACCCAGTTGACATTTTGTGAAGAAACCTGACCACAAATTGCTTTATATGGCTAACAAACCAATCAATCAAACAATACAAGTGGTGTTTTTCAACCTTTTTTTGAGTGGCGGCACGCTTTTTTGTTGAAAAGATGTCTTGGGCACATCGTCCACTAAAACAATATCATAAAGACTGCTGATCAGAGCGCTCTAAAACATGTGCAATAACATCTCACGTTAGATTTTCACATTATGTTTCCAGGAAGTGTTTGAACATACAGCATCCACGTCATACTTCCTCAGGGTGAGTCAGTGGGTTCTTTGATCCTAGTCCACTCCAGGTATGTCAAAGTGGCATAACACATTTACAGAAGAAGGGCTCTTACCTGTTCTTCAGATGCTGGATGCTCCCGAGGCACTTGAAGCGTCCATTTACCATGATGGCCATACGTGTGCATAACGCCTCGCACTCCTCCATACTATAAGGGAAAATAAATAGATTGTTGAGATTTTAAGTACCTCAAAACAGATGTCCTCACGATTAAACAATGTGTTATTTTGACACTGTAAATGGACAACTGATCTGGCAATTGCAGAAAAAGAGCAGCACCATCTGTAGCTCTTATTATCTCTTTTTTTCCCCCCACTGGTCCGAAAGCAGGAGTCATCTGTGGCTGGGCCGAAAACCTGTGAAGCCTTTCTGAGGAATGGTGTAATTAGGATTATGACTTTGTAAAACCCGGAGAATGTGCCTCTTAACAAAACGCTACCACCTGGTCATGCCATGGACGATTGGACACAGCATGGACAACACAACAAAGAGTTTTATCTATTCTGAAGGCAGAAAAGGCGCGAAGAGTATAGGGCGTTCATTTCATCCTCGGAGCTCAGATCTTCCGACTTGTAAATGTTCACAGGAATACGCTTCTAACTTGGAACTCCCGTTTGGAAACTCTCTCAGAAAATGTCTGTGAAAAGATAAACACCCGAGAGCTTCAGAATCAGAATCATAAAAGGTTCATTGCCAATGAACAATATTCACAAACATAAGAACTTGCTTTGGTGATTCGGTGCAACATAAAACAATGAACAATAATAAAACAACATATATAAAATCAAAAAGGGCATGCATTAAAGAAAAATATTTAAAATCTACTATAGTATAAAACTAGGCTTACTATTTACACAACATTTACAGTTAAATTTACAGATGTAATTCAGAAAGTGAACAGTGCAGTGAGTGATTAAATTAAGGTTGACGTGACGTTAAGTGACAGTGTTTCAGAAGTGTTCATGAGTCCAACGGCTGTGATCCGACCTGTTCGTCCCAGAGCCCTGGAGACGTACAGGTCCTGCAGAAATGTAAGTCCGCAGCCGATCACCTTCTCAGCAGAGCACACAATATGCTGTAGTCTCTGTTTGTCCCTGGCTGTGGCTCCAGCATATCACACGGTGATGGGTGATGGAGGAGGTGAAGATGGACTCAATGATGGCCGTGTAGAAATGAAGCCTGCGTAAGTTCACCTGGAAGACCTAACTTAAATCTGCGTCGGCCACCATGGAAGGACACCTCTCCCCAGCTCCATCAACGCACTCAAGCGGGCGTCCGCTTGTCCGTCTGTGAGAGTCAGATCCCTCCTTCACCATGGACTCTTCCAGGTTTCTTTTTTTTCCCCAAAGAGGTTTTTGTGATAAAATGTGAATATATGATTATATTTCTGTGATGTATTTTATCTGCATAATAGTGATATATTATCTGCATCATTAGTCTAAGAGAAAAACGGGTGTGTGACAGCATTTACAGCGCATATTAAGGCGCTGGTACAGCTGGCAGCCCGGTGTAAACGCTCTCTCTTCTTTCTCACACTTATTGTGCTTTATCTCCTATATTTTGTAAATATAGTTAGTATATTTTTTCTATTTTACTGTACGATAGGGACACGCGGTGGAATAGTTTTTTAATTCAACTGTTTTTGACTTTTTTCGGCTGGATTTGAGCGTTTTTCGTTGCGTTCGTTGTGTTGTTGTGACGTGAGCTAGCTCCGAGCGAGCCCACCAGCCCCCCCCCGCGCCCTCCGGCCGCGCTAAAGTACGGCGTGTCGTCGGTACACGTTTATTTACACGTTTATATGAAAGAGGAACTTCACGAACGATCGGGACACGCACTGGAATCGCTTTAAATTAACTTGTTTTGACTTTATTCGGCTGGATTGAGTGTTTTCGTCGTGTCGTTGCGATGTGTCTTGGCTCTGAGTCCCCCGGCTCCGGCCCCGCCCCCCGGCTCCGGCCCCGCCCCCCGCCCGGTGCCGTACCGCGTTTCCACAAAGGAGGAACTCATGAAACTGCGGAGAACAGTCGTCTTACCCGGAGATCGTCACGTTATCCCGTCGCAATACTGACCTAACCTAATACTGATGTGCAATTCTGTCGTATGTGCAATTGCTGTTGGAATTCATGTGCAATTCATGTGCAATTACTGTGAAATTCATGTGCAATCTATGTGCTGTCGTGACACATATTCATGTGGAATTACTGTCGGGATCACATGCAATGGTATTTATGTATTTATTTGTCTATGGGAGTTTTTATTTATTTATAGGAGATCTTCTACTGAAAGTGTTTTTCAGACTTCCTATAAGTGATCTGTTCTTCTGTATCTACCTCTGTATCTACCTGCATTGCACCAATGAAATTTCCCCATGTGGGACAATAAAGGAATATCTTATCTTATCTTATCTTATCATTTGTTTGTGAAGGTGGTGAAAGAATGTTGCCCCAGGGAGGGGGTGTAATAGCCCATGGGGTTTGGGTAAACATTACTCATGCTTATCTCTAAGGGAGAAAAAACAAGTGCCTTGATGTGAAGCTGACCAATGAGAAATGTGACCCGCCTATTCCAGAATATCTAATAAAACCAACCAGCATTAGAAAAAACGTTGTGAGACGCAGGAGGGTCACGTAGGCTGCTTACAACAGCCTGCGTGACCCCGTCCCGGCGTTTTCTCCCAAGCTTGCCATGCAAATGTCTGATAATTCTGTGTCGTTTCATATTCTAAGTTGAATTGTGTTCTCGGCTTGTAAAGGAATAGCATCGGTGTATGTCTAATTCCATGACAGTTTTTTAGTTTTTCCTGGCCAAGAAGGGAGGGTGTAAGGACAAGGGACGTCTGCGTCATCGCCCCTCGCACCTGCTCCTCATCCTCAATCAACGTTCTCAAGTTACTCCTTCCCGCTCCCAATCAGCGCTCAGGCGGTCGCATTTAAGCCCCCAAGCAAATGGCTCGGCCGCTTCAAACCGTACTGCGACCCAGCACCTCCCTTGCTCCTCCTCTACATTCCCCTCATCCTCTCTACCTTTTCTCCACATCTACCACCACCAGTCTCCAGGCCCGGGGGGAAGGTATCTAATTCAATCAGATCATGGAGTGCCCATGATCGCTACGCCTTCCACCAGGGTCTGAGCGCCAAATAAACTTTGCAATAAAGTTCGCTAAAACATCTTTTATGCTTTCTGTGTCTGAGTCTCTCCAGGGTGAACTGTACCATCATCTGCGCTGGCAGCTTGGCATTCCTCAGCTGTCACAGGAAGTACATCCGTCTGCTGGGCCTTCATTAGTGACAGTGTTGTACCTGAACGCGTTCATTGAACAAAAGTTCATGAACGCGTTCATAATTTTGGTGAACGTGAACTGAACGAATGGTATTACTGCTGAAGAACGAAACTGTGAACGCGTTCATTCTGGTGTCTGTGAACGGCAAAAATCGTTCTTTTCATTTTCATTCAATAAGGTGTCAGATTTCTAGAGACTTCAGGGCGAAAAACACACTGTTATGTTGCCCAAAAAGAGCCTATGTCTGGCAAGTGTGAGACCTCTGAAGTTGTAGAGGCCGATAGCGCAGACAAAGATTTTGCGTGTCGAAACCACGCTGCGCATGCGCATCAAAACAAAAAGCAGCATGGACGCGACCGCAACTTGTAGTCAACAGAGCAGCAACGATCGCCCTGCTACGACCATTTACGTGAGTTTTATGATAAGGTCGGTGAGGATGGGAACAATCTAACATTTCTGTGCAAACTTTGCCCAGCAAGTTTTCCCTCATGTTTTTGAGAATATACTGTGGGGCTGAAAGCTGCAACTGCTGCTAGTGTTGACTGAATGGACAGCAGGCTTTCCCTTCAATGTGAATGTAAATCCTGGTTGTGTAAAGATTAAAAATTGGATTTGAAGATGAAATCTGACACATATTTTCAGCAATAAACTAATAGAATAATTGCTGCCTGTGGTTGTATATGGGCTGTGGAAATAATTTAGAACAATTATTGCATAATATTGAAAAAAAGAACTGAACTAGTTCATTTTTGGAGTTGTGAACTTAGTTAAAATTTTGAATTATGAACTATGAACTGAACTAGTTCATTTTAAAATGTATGAACTATGAACTGAACTAGTTCATGTAGAAAGTGAACTTTCCCAACACTGATTAGTGATAGTATTTTATTTTCCCTTTAGTTTCTCTCCACTGTCCACGCACTGTGTGTGAACATGCTCCTGTGCGGCCTCTGAGCTTCTGCAGTTATAAACACGCTGTTATGTGTCATTATGCTAATGTTGCAAATGTCTATAAAGACCTAATGCAAACAGGAATTCATTCTCAAACATTGTTTTATAAACTGGAATTGTAACTTAACTTGTCCTGCATTTTGGCTGATTTGACTGAGTCGTTACTGCAATAAACTTGTAATTACTTGAAATGACGACATTAAACACATTGAGAAACATTGAGAAAACGTCACTCCGGGATCCGAGGTCCAACATCCAAGGGAGATTATTTACGTTGTCTGCAGGGGTGCGCTTATGATTTAACAGCTAAATCAATTTACATGTCTAAAAATGTACTTCCAATTATATAAAGAGGACAATGGGTTACTAACAAATTTAGAAAATGCAATATCAATTTGATTATAACTAATAATATAATCACATTGTTCTGGCTGGATTCAGTGTAATTGTGAAAGCCCAAATATCCTATATCCTGTTACAAATGCAAAAGTTTTCTTAAAATTCCATCAAAATCTAACTTTTAGAGTCATCTTTCTGTTCAAAAGATTATAATAACTCAACCTAACCTCTGCGGAAGGTCATAAAACAGGCAGAAATAACTGTTAACTGTTCTCTATTGACTCGCAGTGAGCTTTGAGTAAAACAGGCATATATTTTCCCTCAGAAATAGTCCACTGCACAACTTAAGACAACTTCAGCTTGCTCCGGGAAGTCTCACTAATGAAAAGGCTCCAGCAAACATATCGACACGCTCTGTTTTAGAAAAGAATAAGCTCCTATCAGTCAATATGCCGCTGTGCTTCATGAAATCTTTATACCAACTACTGAGCTTGTGGCTGACAATATTACCTGCCACACAGGAAACAATACTTGTGAGCTAAAGTGGAAACAAAATCAATTATAATCACTAAATGTGCTGCTCAAACCGCAATGTTTTGTTCCACCTCTTTGAGTAACGTCTGGACTCGATTGAACTCAAGATGGGACAATGAAAACAATAAATACCTGTGAGAAGTGAGAATGACAGAGCGGCCCTCCTTAATAACGCTAAGGATGCAGTCCCACAAGAAGCGGCGCGCTTTAGGGTCCATTCCTGTAGTTGGTTCATCCTGGAAAAGAAAATATAATAGATAAGTAAAGAGTTTTGGTCTATTTGTCAGCAAAGTACATTTTAGCCATCATACTTTGTTTATTTCAGTTTGACTGAAAATAGTTATATAAAGGCACGCAGACAGAAGGAGCGCGGTAAAATTTGAGGAAAGGAACAAGAGCTTCAGCAAAGGCAGGGACAGCCTAACCCTAACCTACTATATTCAAAAGTAAAGCCTTTATAGACCCTCACCCACAGCAGTGTTCCTGCTGAACTGATAAAAACATCTGAAATGTTTTAGTGCTGAAACACAATTATACATTTATAAAACTAGAGTTATGAATGTTTAATTGTACAGGCCTATATTGGCTAATGACGCCTGGCCGTAAATACACCCATTACTGTGTTACTGATTAATGCAAAATATTTCTGTAACTCCTTTGTAGCACGTCCAAACACTGAGAATAAAAGACATTGCCAGGCCAAATCCTTCAAATCAAAAGGAATCCTTATGCCTACCCATGGACCCATGCCATGGATAAACCCATGGATAAACCCATGGATACAGAAGATTTGAACACCTCCTGTGTTCAGGATAAACTCAGACAGAGTCGTACCATCAGGCTTATTTATTTCAGTGACACACGGAAAACTCATTGGTCATCTATCATGTAGAACAAAATCAAACAGTGTTCGATTAGTGTCTCACTCATTGATTCAACACAAATGCGGATTGTCTTTCAGTCCGCTGTGTAGGCCTGTCACAATACTTACACAATATTATATCGACTTTGTTCAATAGTTACAGTCTGAATCCAAGTTATTTGTTTTTTATTGTGATAAGAGTTGAGCTGTAGAGAGTGTTTAATTTTGCTATTTATTTATTGCAGCTGATGTTTTTATTATATTGTAAGCGTAGAAAAGGATTTTGCCGATATTAGGGTTTTGTGTCAGTGACATAAAGTAGAGTAAAGTAAAAATTAAAGTAAAAATTAAAGCCGCTACTTTATGTTACAACACTGGAATTTGTGCATTGTGGGAAAAATACAAAAAATCTTATCTTATCTTAGAATAGTGCTCAAGCTGCCATACTTCCCCCAGCATAGTTGCTCCTAGGGCAGCGTAACTGAAACTGTGGGTTTATATTTCTGTTTCTAACTGGCCTGACCATAAGCGATTTAAAAGATGAACGTTTTAAGCCTGGACTTAAATGAAGAGTCTATGTCGGCCTCTTTAACATGGACAGCAGCTGATTCCTTAACACATGAGCTTGGGAGCTAAACGCTCTACCTCCTACTGTGCTTTTAGAGACTCTTGGGACCACCAGAAGTCCAGCATTTTGAGAGCGAAGAGCTCTGTTTGGATGATATGGATCTATAGCATCTTTGAGGTAGGATGGGGCCATGTCATTTATGGCTTTGTAGGTCAGGAGGAGGAGTTTAACAGGAGCCAGTGAATAGACTCGAGCACCAGCGTAATGTGCTCTCTTCTTAAAGTCTGGCGGTAATGTAACACTTGGATACCAGCCGCCATAAAACACCAAAGAAGAAAAATAACCAATTGAAAGCTTTTTATAGAACTTTTAGGAAAAGCTGCGAGCAAGAAGTTAGTAGTCTAATCTAGACATTACGAATGCATGGATACGTTTTTCAGCGTCGCTTTAGGCAGGATTTTTCTGATTTTGGCTATATTGCACTAAGTCTGTCTACTTGATCGCTCTGATCAGGTTTCATTGATAAATACAGCTGTGTGTCATCCACGTACCAGTGGACGTTAATGCCATGCTTTCTGATAATGTTACCTAACGGCAGCATATAAAGAGTAAACAGAATATTGATCCCTGTGACTCACCGTAAGTTACTTTGGAGCAAGGTGAGGAGCTCTGGTTTACATTAACAAATTGGTACCCAGATAAATGGGATTTAAACCAGCTGAGGGCTGTTCCTCCGACATCCATACTTCCCAACTTATCTATCATCCCCTGATAACGCATAAAAAAGCGGGAGATTGCCCCCCCAAGATGGAGATTTCAAATCTCATCAGAATTAAGAGATAAAAACAAATGAATATGAACCAAAACACTGAAATGCGAGCCACAGGACTTGCAGAATGCATATCCGTCCCCCTTTTCACTCCTCAATATCTTCCTGTATTGAACATGCAGTGTTGAACCTACACCTGTATTTCTTTTTTTTTCATCGGTTTGTCATTGTCGGCGCCACTAATTTCGGCACCACTCACGTCAGAATCAGAAACAGAATCAGAATAAGTTTATTGCCATTTATCAATGAACAGGATTCACAGATATAGGAACTTGTCCTGGCAGTTCGGTGCAACACAAACATAACACTGAACAATAAATACAAAGACAATGGACAATAAATAACTACCAGGTATTAGTTCATCATGATGTCGTTCATCATGATGTCGATTTCATATTAAATACGACCTGCACACTTTTACTTCGCAATTTGCATTCTGGAATGGAAACACACCCATCATTCAGCGTAATCTCAACAAACATGGCCACCAAAATTAAGGATATTAAGGATTATATTAAGGATTTGAAATATCTTCAAATCGGGAGATTTAGGCCCCAAATCGGGAGACTCCCGACTAAATCGGGACAGTTGGGAAGTATGGACACCTACATCACATTCTAACCTCTGCAGTAGAACGTTGTGGTTGATGGTGTCAAACGCTGAACTAGAGCGGTTTCTGTGCTGTGGTTTAGTGTGCCTCGGTGCTACCATGGGCCCGCGTGGTGTGCGACCTCCGGGATGTACGGGGTGCTGTTGACCGGGCGGCTACCTGCGGCGTCAAGCCTCTCTGTCCAAGCCCTAGCTGAGCCGTGTGTTACACCCACCTGGTTTCAGGTTCGTGGCCTGCTTAAGACCTTATAGTGAAGTTCTACCAGTGTGGTCATACATTTGTTGTTCTGTAGATAATCCAGAGAAGACCCTGTCTTGCCTTTCTGTGCACTCGTACAACTGGAGTTGGAGTAAACTATTAAAACAACAAACTGTTAAACCATTCATGATTGTATTAATACATTATCAGCATCAGTAACTTAAACCTTACCTCTGTCATTACACACAGGTACACACAGACCTCTTTCTGATTCGTAATCCAAACCTGGCGGACTCGTACCGCCGTTTATATTCCTCTATCTTCAAAGCACATGTGACGTCATTAAGCACCATCATGCAAAGACTGGAGCGTCCCCTACTGGACGTCACCAGGGCGAAATGAGAAAGGCCAGCGTGGCTCCCAAGAAGTGTGAAGGTTTCAAGAGTGGAGGTCCCAAGTGTGCAGGTTCCAGAATTAATGAGAATACCCTGGTTGTGGATAGAGAGGATTTTGTACTCTTTATGGTGGATGTTGTAAACTGTGCTGCTCAGACTCAAAGCAGAACTGAAAGGATCAGGATCATTGCTAAAGCTGCAGGGAGATTCCTTGGAACAAAGGAGCTTGATTGGGCAGATATAGAAAACAGGCTAAAGGCGCTAAATGGGAGTCGGAGTGATGGGGGTCTGCTTTTGGGGAGTCAGAGTGATCAGAGTGACGAGATGGGGGTGGGGGTGGTCTCCTGTCCTCGTCCAGTCTCGTAGACGCACGGCTACCAAGCAGCACCATCAGTGGAAATATTAAAGCCTGTAGAATGAAGCCTAAAGAATAAAGCTGTACGGTGGAAGCACCGAACGTCAAAGAAGGAGAGGAAGATGAAGAAGAGTCTCCCTGGAATAAAGCCGGTTGTTGTCTGAAACAACAACAACTATTCTAGTCACAAAGACATATCATGACCTCATGGGCTTTGTAACACCAAAGCAATGGAAGGAGTACTTTTACGGACTACGACAGAGTCTGAGGACTACGACAAAGTCTGAGGAATAAAGTCTGGCGGTAATGCAACACTTGGATGCCAACCGCCATAAAACAACAACAACAACAACAACAACTAACTACAAGTGCATGGAAACAAAGGAGTAATGGGGCTTTTTGTACAATGACTTTATTGTTGGTTTCAAAGTTCCAGTTTTACAATTAGGATTCAAAGTCAACACAAAACACACTGAAAATCTACAGAGATGTTAGAACACAAATAATATCATTGGTGCAGTTTTAGATGAAATAAGAAAATCACTTTTTACATTCTGACAAAGAGTCAAATACAGTTACATCACACCAGGAATAACATTTGAACTGAAACAGATTCAAATTAAGTTTGTTAAAACAGTATCTTTTAAACCTTTATCTAATTAGTTAGAAATAAAAGGCACAAAATTTGATCCAAAATTGTGGAGAACAAAAGCTGTTATTTGAGTTTAGGGAAATGTGCAGTAGCTCTAGTATAATAAATCTGGACTCCAGCGTAGAGAGGTCTAGTGAAAGTGGTCTGGACTCTGTGGAGGAGGCGCATGGAACTTTCAAAGACGCTGTAAAACTCCAAAACCCCTGCACTGTGGTCCAGGTAAACCCCGATTCTGGACGAGACCGGAACTGAGACCGGACCTGAGACCTTGGACCGGACTGAGTTAAACATAAAAAAAATGATGGGTTTTGTTTAAGACCCAGGATTTATCATTGACTCCAAATCCACATTTATAATCTCCTTTTCTCTGAATATTTCTATATGTAACAGCGATAAAAGCAAACACCCCACTCCACCTCCCAGTAACAGCGGCCCCTCAGACTCTCTCTGCTCAGGACCTGATACATGTGACTGAATCTGTCTGGATGATAAGGAAAACTCTGGTCTTCTCTCACAGCTGTTACTTTTCTGTTTCCATCAGACAAATACAGTCTGGTGTGATTGGACTGGACAGCTTTCAGCTTCCTCCCAGTGCACACATCACAGGACACATCCTGAGGTCCGGCATAGCAGCGGTCAGCAGCGGTCTTCTTCAGCTGTTCTACTAAACCTGCTAACATGATGTTTTTGCCCAGGACAGGCCTGGGGCTGAAGCTTTGGCGACACTCGGGACAGCTGTAGAGCTGCTTCTCATCCTCTTGGTCCCGGTGGTGTTGCTCCTCCTCCTCCTCCTCATGGTCCCGGTGGTGTTGCTCCTCCTCCTCTTGGTCCCAGTGGTGTTGCGGCCTCCCCCCCTCTTGGTCCCAGTGGCGTTGGACACAGGTCCTGCAGTAGCTGTGTCCACAGGGAATAGTCACTGGATCCTTCAGTAGATCCAAACACACGGGACAAAAGAAGGCTTCTTGGTCGAGTGCTTTCTGTGCCATCTTTCCTGGATCAGAGCGACTGAGAGTTTGACTTCGGCACAAATTAAACTAAAGAGTGATATAAGCGCTTATATACCTAAAGCACAGTGATGTCATACAGCATTGTGCTTTATGACATCACAGTGATGTCATGAAGCACAGTGATGTTACAAAGCACAGTGATGTCATAAAGCACAGTGATGTCATAAAGCACGAATCATGCAAAGACTGGAGCGCCCCCTACTGGACACCCCACTAACTACAAGTGCATGGAAACAAAGACATTATGGGGCCTTTTGTACAATGACTTTGTTGATTTCAAAGTTCCAGAGTAAAGATGATACCGTTTGCCTTCACCGTTGTATTACCAATGTTACTCATTCTGTGACTCTGAGACACTTTTACAATTAGGATTCAAAGTCAACACAAAACACACTGAAAATCTACAGAGAAACACACAGAACACAAATAATATCATTGATTGAAACAGGTCTAAAATGGGTCTAAAACAGGTCCAAACAAATAAATCTGGAGTTACTTTTGTTGACTTCTATTAAACTTGAATAGTATCTGGTTTGGGCCTTACGCAGAGCCTGCTGATGGGACAGTAGCAGCTTTTCCTGCTTTTAGGGATTCTTCCGTGAGGGAGCGACAAAATTGTCTTTCTAATTCTTTGTTTATGTGAATGCATTTCTTCATTGTACATGGGACGGTTTGGCCTAATGACCTTTTGTTTTAACGGAGCTGAAGAGCAGACTTCAGGGTCATGGTTCATGGTCAAGTGGACAAATTGATCACTTACCCTGGGACTAAAGCTGTTCTCAGCAGCATCACATGACATGTCACTGAATATTGGCTCTATTATTTCATTGAATTTTGAGATAGATTTTTTCAGATATTGTCCTGTTCATTATAAGTTAAATATGTGGGGCTGGATAATCTTTAAGAATAAACTGAAAGGTAATTAGGAAATGATCTGACAATATAGGGTTTTGAGGGAAGAGAATGAGATCACTAATCTCTCTTCCTTAACTCAGTTAAAAACTCTGAATAGGGTCCAGGAGGTCGGTAGATAACTATGAACTAAACTCCTTTTTGGTTTTTCATATTTGGACACGTGATTGACAGAATGAGGCTTTCAAATGAGTGAAATGTATTGTTAATTTTAGGGCTCATGAGTCGCTTGAGTGTGAGATCACTGCCACACCACCACCTCTGTGCTCCTGGAGATCTGACAGTTAACATGGGTGGGTGGGGTTAAGATGGGTGGGTGGGGTTAACATGGTTGGGTCGGGTTAACATGGTTGGGTGGGGTGGACTTAGTCTGACATAATCATCTGGTTGAACCCAAGTTTCAGTTAGAGCTAGAAGATCTAGGGCAGGGGTATTCAATTAAAAGCATAACTATCTCTTTTACCATATATAAAAGTCGTCCAAGGCAAATAAATTCAAGGCCTTTATTTCAGAATAATAACTAATTGTTCTCTTAATAACTTATACAAACTAAAATGTGCAAACAGAGCATTGACTTAACATTCTCTCATCTTTGTTCTTAAAAGAAGGTCCCAGCACCAAAAAAAAAAAAAAAAAGTCACATTTTCAGAAAACAAGTGGCTTTTTAGGGGGAGAAATACAAACTGAGTCTTTTCTCTGAACTTTTCTCTTTTAATTATTTTTCTTTTACTTTTCTTATAGGGTCCTGGACCTTTAATGAGAAAAAATGAGCATAGGATAAGATAAGATAATCCTTTATTGTCCACACATGGGGAAATTTCATTATTGCAACGCAGTAGATACAGAGGAAAAGGACAGATAACTTATAGGAAGTTTAAAAAAAACACTCTTAATAGAAGAACTCTTATAAACAAAAACTCTTATAAACAAAAACTCCTATAGACAAAACCTCTCATTTCCTAATAAGGAATGGAGGGGAAAAATATGTGGCTGACCTGCCAGTCATTTAAATCTTGGTCTGAAGGAAGTTAGTGCCATTCTCAGGCACATATCTAGGTGTTCATTGTTGAGCCTAGAACGGTACTTGTTTTTGACAATGTTCATAGTGGAAAAAGCTGACTCACAGCTGTAAGTCCATCCAAACATAGTCAAGGTGAACAGTGCTACTTTGGTAAGACCAGGGAACACACTCTCAGAAACAGTCTGTAACCAGAAAGTAATTTCCCACAGATCAATGAGCTCAAGCTGTAGAGATCCTGCTGAAAATCCTCTGACTTCTGTGATGAGGAAAGGATTCTGAATTAACAGGAGGAGCTGCTGCCCAATAACTTCATCAATGATGTTGCACGCTTTACAATAATCAATAAATATATATATATATATATATATATATATATATATATATATATATATAGGTGCCCTGGATTAAGCAAGGACTAAAGCAGGACTAAAGCAGGACTAAAGCAGGTCTAAAGAAGGACTAAAGCAGGACTAAAGCAGCACTCAATAAAAAACAGTAGAACATATAGTGTCTGCGTCATCACGCAGACACTCAATAATAAGAAACATGGCAAGAACAAAGACTCGTCCATTTCATGGAATGGCTCGAGCCAATTATTGTTAATAGTGATATTTTCAGTAACAATACAGGCTAATTTGAGGAGATAAGATTCAGCTAATATATTTAAATGCCAACTACAAAACAATATAGCGCAGACAAAATGTGCCCATCCTAAAATTAGCTATTTCTTTTCTTATTTCAAATGTAAAACCCCAATACGCGCATCAAATGCAGAGCCACATTCTCCACAGAGTGCCCAGACAGACACTTGGTGGTGACTTGCTGTTTCTGTGCCTCCTCAGGGCCAGTCTGTCCGTGGCCGATTAGAGAATGACAGTACTCAGTCCATTGGCAGGCTGTGGTTCCAGCCCTGCTCCTCTCCCTCTCCACCAGACTCCTACAAATTCCACAGGGTATTTTTCTACAGTCACCACGGTGCCCAAAGTGTCCCAAAGCAGTGCCGGGCCAGCACACAAAACTGAAACTGACACACAAAGTGACAACACATTATCCCACAGCCTCTGAGCATGAGAATCGGCCAGGCCCACTCCAGTAAATCCTGCCGACCGAAATAGTGCAGTCCCACAGCTATTGTACCATGCACACAAAGGGGTGCACTGGAGGTTTGAGTCAATATCGCCACAAAGTGAGACCATGACAATGAATTTTGATGGTCTACTTTGGGAAACTGAGGTGCTTTTTATTTTCCAATTTCAGTTTTCACTTCATTGGGATCATAACAGAACAGAAGCACTCAAACATACTTTTACTAAGGGCGCGACACTAGTTTATTAGGAAGTGAAAATGTCTATTTTATTTATTTTTTGGCCCATAGGCTCCATCCGACATCACAATGCAGCATGAAATGGGGACGAGACTGGGGAAAGGCATGCAGTGAATTGTCAAGAGCCGGATTCGAACTCACAACGCTCCGGCCTGCCATTCTTTTTTTAACACAGGTTTTTGGGTCCAACCAACAGAGTTGCAAATATTACCTACAAACTAAAATGTTTTTTCTTGAAGCAAACAGTATGAAGCATTTAATTCTGAGTCATGCCTCCATTAATCTTCCATCAGTAAGACTGGCCTGTCGGATTCTCTTTTAAGTCCTGATGAACAGGACATTAATATGGGAAAACACAGTTATGTGTGCCTTACATTTAAAATGTAAAATTAGTTCCTCCTTAAAAGAATAAACCCGTGACCTGAATATGACCCTGAAATAGGCACGTTTCTAATCTTCAACTAATGCATTTGTAATCCCTTGAGGAGCCGAGGATTTTTCATTGTGAACTTCAAGCTTTTTTCTGTTTGATTTTAAAATTATTGAGTAGAATGAATTTACCACTCATATGTAATATAAAAAAAAGAACTTACTCCAGCAAATTAGACTCATACGCTTTAAGTTGAAGGGCCATATATAGCAACATACATGAATATGAAAGCCATATGTCTGACTGCAACACTGCAACTATATTCATGCTTGGAAGTCTGTTAAACACCCAAATGTTAAAGTTATGACGGTAAAAGAAAGCTAAACTTTAGGTAATCTGGGACAATTCATCAGGAGTCCCGAAGACCAAGAAAAATGCTTACAATTATTGCCAGAATAAACATCAAAATATGACATAACCAAACCAAACAACAGCAGAACGTTTAAGTCACTTTCATTCTCTAATCAATACCATTACTCAAACACAGGACCAGCTTTATAAACTCAACTCATCTCAAAAGATAAGGTTAATGTGACTTTAAAAGCCAGATTAAAAAAACAAAACAAAACATTCTACAGTTTTATTGTTTTAGAGTTTATATTATCGTCAATTACCGATAAACCAAATCAGCATATCAATCCTATTAAACACACATCTGTACTTTACCATTATTACACATTGCACATCCTTATTACACACTGCCTAGTTTCTGCTTCTCCTTAGATGTTTCTTACCAGGAAGACGACGGGAGGGCATCCGATCAGAGCCATCGCGGTGGAGAGTTTGCGCTTGTTGCCGCCGCTGTATGTCCCTGCAGTCTTGTTGGCATATTTGACCAGCCCCAGCTTTTGGATTCCCCACTCGGCCACCTTTGAAGACGATTAACAGTGAACAAAAGCAGCATTCAGAATAATAATATACTTTGTCAGTATGATGGATGGTTGGCTTTGATCTCCTGTGTATTTGTGTTGTGCCAGTTCCAAGGACATTATGTGACAGCTGCCAACACTGTAGGCTCTTAACAACTGACTGCGGCTATTTTCACACCAGAAATCACACAACCTTGGAAAGGAAGTGACAGACAAAGATGACATTCATTTGATTGTGCTGAGAGTCTGGATAATTGCGTGTATTTGTAAGAGAAGTAGAAAAAAATTGTAACCAGTAACACACAATTGGTGTAGTCAAGAAGTTATAATGGATGGTCTTGACATGTTTCTTAATTGGTTAATGTTTCTGAGCATTATGCCTTATCAAATAAACATAGTCAAAAGTGCAGTCAAGAATCAATAGCTGATTCTTCTTATGTTAAAGATAATACTTCCTCCAATGTACCGGATGCCTGCAACTACAGATGATATAATACTATAAGTGTGCACACTCTGCAGTAGTGGCTCCTACACTGGGCAGTAGTCCATGGGTTCAAAGAAAGTAGGTACTGAAAACAAAACAAAATGGGGCTAACTTGGCCAATTATTAAAAAAAAATGGCTTTGGTTCTTTTTCGTACTAGTTTGGGAAATATTCAACTCTTTTCCTAACTTGAAACAGTTGTAGACAGCCTTGAATGCACATTTTCTCCAACACTTAAAAATAACTACACGTTTAATAGCCTTAGCAAAGCAGGAACAAAGATTAGCAAATGATTAACAATGATTCAGGCTTGGTAATTATTTCATGAATACCCTAACTCCTAAGACTTTTATCGAGTAGTTACTAAGCCTGAATAATTCTTAATAAACTGTTAATTATGTTCATGCTTTATTAAGGCTAATCAATGTGTAATTATTATAACGTAGTACCAACATTTCTCTACATAGCCATTTTTTCACAAGTTCAACAACAAAGTAATCTCCTCCAAATGTTCAGCTCTGGCCACAAACACTGTCTTCTGGGACTTTAGTCAAATTAGACATGTCTTTATTTGTTTTACTATGCAAATATCCGTCCACCAGGGCAGACATTTTGGCAACATTTCCCCCCCATCACAATAGGCTTTGCAGTCAAACAAAGACCAACGCTAGCAGCGTGCGAAAGGGTCCCACTGCACAGCAGTGAGAAGATCAAAGTCCTGGCGCTGGTCTAAGGGCCCTGGATCCCGTTAGCCACTTCCTCGTTTGATGTTGCCATGGCTGCAAGAAGAGCGGAGCAGGACGGAGTAGCACTGGCCACACCACCGGGCAGGGTGAATAATGCAGAGCCACAACCCACAGCTGCTGCTTTCACGAACACAGGCCATTTTTCATTATGTATGGCTTCTCCCATTGAGGTTATGCATCACTCCGGGACACACATCACACTTGCCCTACATGCATTCTAGCTAAAAAGGCATTCTGATAGAGATGGGGGAGAAAATCTAGCGGTATTTTGTGAAAGTACATTTATGTCCCATTTTGTCTAAAAGCTACATTGCCAAGTTTTAAAACCACATAAGATAGAATTACTCAGGTATTTAACTCTATCTAACAAGTGCCTGGCTCTTACAAACTCTTCGGCACAATGCTAGTATTGACATGCATGAACTTCATGATTGAACCACCAATACTCAGTCAATCATATTGACGCTTACATCTCTTTCTACCGTGTTTGCTATCAATCAAATATTTTATTAGTACATGCAAGCAGCTCACAATTGTCTGATTTGGTCACAAAGTACTGCTTTACAATATACCCTATACATTATTTTTGTTATACAGGGTTTCACCCCGTGTTAATGCTTCATTTATTTTACTGTCTTATACTTGATTTAGGATTTGTTGTTTTAATGATTGTTTATTGTAGTTCTTAATCACTTTCAAAGTTCATTATCGTATCAACGACTGGTGGAGCTGAGAAGAGAATCATTTATTTACGTGTGAACTACAGTGCAGCACCTTGGAAACAGCTATACGTTTATAAAATATGATGTGTAAACATTGCAGATTTGTAGTAATCTAGGAAGAACAGTGCAAGTTTTGGTTACCATGGCAATTTCGTTTTCAGGTACCCCTCGGAGGCGGGCGTAAAACTCCAAATGTTCCTGTCCCGTGAGCAGGTCATTAATGGCATCAAACTGGGGGCAGTAGCCCAGGTTCTGGTGGACGTCGCTCATCTCTGTGCGTATGCTGCAAAACAAAGGGAAAAACATTATATCAATGTTACAAACTTGTTTTACTTTCATTCCACATTTACATTGATAATATATATAATCTCAAGGCGGTGAATGCATGGAGTGAACAGACAGTCCTGACCTGCATCAGATTGTAAACATTGTTTCACTGGTCAAGCAACATTTTCAGACATTGATCGAGTATAATTTCATTACTAAAGAAAAGTCAGTAACATTTTACAAAAACTACACTTATTCCTGCCTCAGAAAAGCATGATCAAAGACTCAAATAAGTGTGAACAAGGACTTTGTTAAGCCAAATGAGGGTGTGCTTATTATAAAATGGTACAGAAAAGTCAGTGTTAGACCTGCAACTGTCTGCATAGGTCTCAGTTGCATTTACCTAAGTACATTTACTGGAGTAACTTTTTATGATGTACACTTCAGAGCAGTTTTACTCCTACTTGAGTAATATATTTGATTGTGTACCAGTTTTGGTTTGGTTTTATTTTGACAAAAGCTTAATGTTGACAGCATTAGATTATTTGAACATTTGTGTTTCTTTGAAAACATGAGGTTCAATGTACTGTTGTTTTTCCATAAACATGTGATTCCATAAATCAGATGCTACGTCCAGTTACGACAGTTACTATTGCAATTACTCTTACTTCAGCAGTAGTTTCCCAAAATAAGTATTTACTTTTATAAATATCTTGGACCACTACTTTGCTTGAGAAATATAATTGTGAAGTATTGCTTATTCTGGCTTCTCTACCAATCTAATACTAGTCTGCCAAAGTTTTAGTCATACAAACGCACTACATACGCTCCAGAACTGCGAGTTTACATGCAAAGTCTTTCATTTTAAAATGTTCAAATATCAGTTCAAAAATCTTCAAATATAAGTATACAAAAACAAACAGATAAATAAAACAAGACCAGAGATAGACCAATAGATATGAATAAAGATCAATCGGCATCCAAATAAAGAAAGAGAAATTAAGGCACATTAAGGCACAAGACAAATTTGTCCCTTTTCAAATTAAGTTCGATTGTAACTTTTTCCATTTAGTCCAGTCCATGATCGTCGATGTCATTCATTTTTTGGGAAGGCGTTTTTCACTGCCGCCAGGAGGATTCTCCAGATGTAACGGTTTATTGTGTCCGCGGCAGAAGTTTTGAGGCCCAAATACATAGTTCTGAAATCCAGTCCCAGAACACATGATACTGCTTTGCCTCCTGCTGCCACAGTTTCTCCAACAGTCCGAATTCCCTTGTGAATAATGTGCACTTTGACACGTGTTTCCAACAGAATTCCTTCCAATCATGTGATTTTGTGGTTCTCCATTGATATGAACTTTTTTTTTTTTTTTAAATATATGTTCAAAAACGTATATTATCAAAATCAAGTTACTCTCTCTTTCCCATTTATTTTAATGTAATTATTAGAGTGGTTGCCCAAATTGTTAATCCATGTATACAATTTAGATATTATTCCCCTTAAAAGTTCTGATTTATACGCTTTAATACATATTTCAGTCCAAGGGCTGCGGTGGTCTTTGCCTAGTTTAATTTCTTGGTTATAATATCTTCTTATTTGTAAGCACCTATAAAAGTCTTGTTTCTTCAAATCAAAGGATTCTTTCAACATGTCAAAGCGTTTTATGTGATTTTCTTTTACAATTTGGTACCTTTTGTCATTTGGACTGTAAAATCTATGCGGTTTGGTGCAAAACGTTGATCAATAACACATTTGAGATTAGAAAAATGAAACCGGTATTGACAATTATGGGTGAAGTCTTGCTAATGGACACACGTGACAATTATGCCCCTGAACAGTTGTTGGGAAAACATTGACCCACAGTAATATGGCGCTTCATGATTAAAGTAAGCATTTATAGAAAGTACCAAAAGACACGTTATGGCTACCTCTTGCACAAATATACTCGTGTACTTGAGACAATTCCAAAAAACGTTCACTGATAAAACTGGAATTGATCATTCTCCTCTGATGCAGTGGAGATTGTAACGAGCTGAGGACGGCACAGTGGGCGTTCTTACATCTGCTTCCTTTTCTTTTAAAACCTTTCAATTTGCCTTAAGGTCTTTGGAAGTTTCCTTTGATCTCTCTTAGCCACATTATAATCAACATTAATGCCGCACGCAGCGTTAGACCTTGTTCCGTTCAGCTTCCATCTTCTGTTGAACATAAAATAAATTACCACATATAGAAAAGAACATCTTTAACAACTGTGCTAACAACCACCAGCAAACTAACATCACCACACAGCCACAGAAAGAGAGAGAGAGAGAGTTGGTTTTGCTCCTAAAAATAAGGAAGTGGCTGGCTTTCCAACAAGTTCTTACATTGCTCGTGTCAAAGTTTTTTTCTTGGCAGGTACGAGGGTTTCTTTTGAGTGATTTTTGTAAGGCTGGGGAAAAAATCAAGGCACAGGGCGAAGAAGATGTGAAAAGGAATAGAATATGCGCTACGAGAAACACTGCCTTTCTGAGAATAGAGTTTGGAAAAAGACATCAGAGAAATAAAGTTGAAACGGCAAGAAACTGTGAGAAAACATGGAAAGGGCTTGAATGTACACAGGAGGGGAAAAGAGATGGGGAATTCAGCGCAGCCAGGACGAAACAGCCTGAGCTCCAAACCCATCAGGGCGACCATCTTGGGTGGCTAATTATGATAAGTTACAGGGTGCTCTATTGGGAGTTAGCCGCTCACCTGTATCCGTTTAGGAAGGCCTCGCCTGCGGAGACTGGAATGTCGCCTGTCAGCATCTTGAATGTGGTGGTTTTGCCGGCTCCATTGATTCCCAACAACCCGAAACACTGAGAAACATGTGAAGAATTAGTTTCAATACAAAACAGGGACCTGGAGACAGCGAGGAGACAGCGTGGAGACAGCGTGATGGATAGAGAATTATTTGTGTCTTTGATTTGGTTGTGTCAAGTGAATGGGTCTTTGTTTATAACTAAACTGGGTGTCTAACATTTAACAATTTATTTCTAAATGACAAAACTGACAATTTCACATTGGTTCTCAAATTGAGTATTGGCTAGTATTGTTGGTTATGCAGAATTCCTCTGCTAATTAAAACACAGATCTGCTGTAGTTTTGTGTGTTTGTGTGTGTGTCCAAGTTTAGCATCGGGCTGAATGGTTTTTGAAAAGTGTCTAATTCAGATTTTCTTTTTCTGGCAGGCAGGGATTAGATTTTCAATTTATGTTGAATAATAGAATTCAGAGTGCACATTTTAAACAGGAGCAGTAACATTTGAGAGAAGATTAAATATTAAATGCTAAACAAGTGTAGAATCCCAAGCATTTCAAAACAGAAAAAGACAACATTATGTTCTTGTTTTTATGGGACTTTGTGTTACTTAAATAATAAAGCTTTGCAATGTTTTAAATGGCAAACTGTTTGTTTATTAAGACCTTATTTTCAATAATTTATCCTCTACTACTTGTTGGCATTAGAAGTCACAGGTGACTGGCGCCTATCCCGGTGACTTTGGGCCTTAGGTGGGGTACATCCTGGACAGGGGCCAGCTAGTCACAAGACCGTATTTATCATTTATAGAAAACAATACCTTACAGTTTATTTTAGATTATTTTGAATTGTTGTCTTAAAACACCCTGGTAATATCTTGGCTTTGTCTCGAGTTCATTTCGTCTTCAGTCCTGTGCTTTTTGAGGTTAATTCCAGCCCATATTTGGTGATGCAGAAAGTACAACTGATACTTTCCACTAAACAAAGCACAAGCATAAATCACAGGTTACGACCTAGTATACCTTTCTGTGTTGATGCATAAAATTGCTGATTGTTCTTGTGCACAAAAAAACAGGCTCTAAACCAACACCGCAGTCACAGCGCTGCAAATACTTTACAACCCTCCCTGTTCCCAGCAGCATTTCTTGTGTAAAGTTTCACAAACAACATTGTGTTCTCTTCTCTCTCTCTACTGAGCCCCTCACAGTCATGTGACCTCCCAGCTCAGGTGCACTGGCTCTGACATCAATATTTGATTGCTGTCATTCATTGATCCCTGCCTGTTTGTGACCCGGCTTTGCAGAGGCAGGCTGCGTGCCATGTAAATGAATGGAAATGCGATGTGTGTCTTCTGCCTGGCATTTACACTAGGGTTTGGGTAAACAGCGTTGGGCAGGGGGGATACGGGCGCAAAGCCGGCCGAGTGCAGTTGCCTGTCAGCATGGGAGATTATGTTTTAAATCAAATTTGCCGCAGCGCTCCTTGGTGCGTGCACCTTGGATGTCTTAAACCTGACAGGAGATCGATGCAACACTAATGTTTCCTTGTCTAAATGTTAAAGGGTGTTTTTCCACAGCCACTGAACTCAACATTTTCTTGCACTTATAGATCATGTTGCTGGGGGGATTGTCAGTAATACAGCAGAGAGTAGCCAGATAAACATAGAGAGTGCAGACCACCGCCATGTTATACAATGGTAAAGAGGGTAAAGGGCTTGCAATGTGAATTATTTTGTTTGGAGAAAATGTTTTATGGATTGTGACACAAAGCTGCTGTGGTTAAAAAAGGTTGCACTATGCAAGCGTACGCAAGCGTAAGCCCAACCTTAGATATCCGTATTAGATAATTCATACTAGTGGGATTTCAAAAGCTGTTTTGATTGATCCGCTTTGGAGTGGAGTCTATAGTGTTTCCACTGCGCAAAAGTGAACTGTACAGCCCTGTTTGAGACGGTCGGAAAGAGGCCGCAAGAGGTACCAGCTTCTAGAGGATGCTGGCTGGTTTTAGAACCCTGCATTATTTTAGATTGATTTAAGATTCTTCCCCAAACACTGACCTGATCTGGTGTCAAACCACTGTATTTCAAGTGATAACTTTAGACAACTTTTAACTTTTTGAGCCGAGAGACAGCAAAACAAATCTAGTGCATGTCAGCATCAGTGGTTTGAAAACAACATTAGTTTTGGCAGCATTGAGGACTAGTTTGAACTGAGAAAGTGAATGCCGGACAGCTACAAAAGCTTTCTGCAGGGTTTCAATGGCCTGAGCAACAGATGATACATAGCAGTAAATAACTGTGCCATTAGAACTTACAATAAATTAATAGCAATTTGTTTTTTCGTAAATACATTGAAAATTTAATTTTTTTTGGTTCTATTTGAAAATGGCTCTTAATGGAGGTTCCAAGGGTCTTTGGACAGGCTCCTCCGTTCATCCACACTGCTAGTTCAGAAAGTGACCAAAGTTCAAACAAAAACAGACTTTTAACATTTTCTTTTTTCATGTTTACAGACAAACATGGTCTGGACAACAATATTCATCCAAGATTTTGAATATTTTGTAAATATTTGAAGCAACATAAAAAAAAACAAAAAAAAAAGACAAGTTTTGGGGAATGTGAATAGACTGTAGTGCAACCGTGGCTCACCTCAGCAGCAGGTACACCCACACAGAGCCTGTCCACAGCGGGGGTGCTCTTCCGAGGGTACACCTGGTGAGAACAGAGAATAAAAGGAATCAGTGAGCAAAAGGTGTGAAGAGAGAAACACGGAGAGGGAGGGAGAGAGAATAAAAGAGACAGCAAAGAGGAAGATGGTATGCGGAAATATGGTGCGATAGACCAAAGCCACGGGAGAGAGGCTCAGACGACGAGCAGGTGGGAACAGGGTGGGGGGATGGGTGGGGGGGTGGGTTTAACAAGAAGGTATCATTTGCACCATTTAGAGGGCACCAGATGGGAAAAGGTGAAAAAACACAAGTATTTCCACAGGGAAGACAGACGGACAGGTGATGTTATATGTGGTGACATCAGGAGGGAATCTGTCCGTGACATTGAACACGTCTGAAGCCGTGGTAACCTTCAGTTAGTACAGTTATCAAAGAAAATTAGAAATCATAAAATTGTACTAATACATTTGAAGTTTACTGTAGAAGAAAGCAATTACAGCTAGGGCTTGACAAAAAAAAAAAAAAAAAAATTCTGAGCAAGAATTGTCATTGAAATATAAAAAACAAAGCCAAAACATAAAGTGATCAAAACTGTACCTTTCACATCTTGCTCTACATAAAAACTAATCTAAAACCACACTATTGTTATTATGGGCCACTATTGCTTCTACTAGCTAATATTTTGCCAATTACAACTTGTACAGACATTACAATGTTATTACTTAATACTTAGTCTTAATACTGTTTTTGATATGTCAATTACACAGCAAGTACTTACTAACTTACAGTTACTACTACACCAACACCTTGTTGACACTGTGTAACTGTTTACCCAAAAAAACTATTTTAATTGCAATATGGCACAAAATATCCATGGCCCACTGTCCAGATGTGCGTTCTCGGGAGGTTGTTTTTGATAGCTAAAAAGATGTTCTTTAGTTATTAAAGATTTAAGCCTGGACAAGCATATGGTCAAGAAAGAACTTTCTTTTGGATTTAAAAAGGCAAAGAAACAGCTAGGTTAAATTCTCACCTCAATGCTGCAATGGCTGTAGTTGTAGTGATTATTTAAACTTTCTGAAGTAACAATTGAAAAACATATGCATTTGATCAGCCCTGTAACTGGTCATCTGGGATAAAGTCTATGCCATAGAACCAGATTTGACTCAAAGTTCCTGGGTCCAGTGACACTTGAAGCTAAAGTTCTCATATTGTTCGATGGCATTGGAGTCATATCTGTTTGAATCTGGGTGGTCTAGAATAGTTTGGGTTCAAGTCACACAACAACATTATGAAAAGCCAAAACTTTAAGATTAAGGTGGAGAAATGTTAGAATATGGCTGGTTTATATTTTATAGGAATTACTGTGCCTGCATCCTATCCCCATGAATAAAGGTGAGTTCACGCACATTCTGATTGAAATTGAGACTAAACCTGGACTAAATCCGAAACTAAACCTAGACTAGATGAGGACTTAACAAGAACTAAAACAGGACCAAACCAAGCCCACATCAAGACTAAAATTGGTGCCATTAGTAGACCAAGCCCACTTCGAACATGTAAAAAATGCATGGGGTTTGACGTCTGTAATAAAACCTATAAATGACCATTTAATGAAGTTAAATGTATAATATTTGTATTATATATTTCTATTACATTCAAGTCATCACATTGTATAAATATTGCATAAATCACAATCCTAAGTGGCCCCTCAACAAAGACGTTTTCAACAAAAATCAGATTAATTACTGTATTATGGTGCATTTTTGGATTAATATAATTAGCAAATCATTATTCCCTGCTCCGCTCCTGCTCAACCGAGGCCCTTCTGCTGCAGTACAGATCTGAGGCTCTAGAAAACATTACAGGATGCAAACTACAGACGTTTTCTGTTGCATTAACAAAAACATGACTTATACATTTGTAAGAAGTTGAACCGCTTTGTACAATACTTACAAATGTGCTAAAGTAAGATGTGATTTCTATTAAACTATTAAAAAGTTTAACATTTGGCCTGATTGCTTGGACTTTAAGGCACAAGAAATAGCTTTAAAATGGAATTGTATTCTAATCCTACTTAACTTAAAACGGCTTTTGTTGTTTTTAGGGGGGACCTAAATGTGAACCTAATTCCTTGCAAAAAATAAGGTTTGAGATGTCTTTGTTTAAAGATTTTTCAAAAACTTCTGCCAGAAATGATAAAATTCTTCCATGTCATGAGAGAAACCCATCTCCCATATATATACGTTCCAGTTTATACAACATTTCTTGACATTTATATAACCATGATATTAATGGACAATGTTTCTTTTCTCAACTTGCCATCGCCGCCCTAAGAAATCGAATATTGTCCTGGGTTTACTCGTGATAAAGTGGAGTTGTAGTCCACCTGTACGGAGCCTCTCCCACACAGCAAAGTACGGTGTATATGTAAACCAGGCCCCAATTCTCCCTTGCAGTCCTCACTATACTTCATCTGCATCCTCCCCCGCTGACCATCCTCATCCATAAACATTAGCGCTCCTCTCTGCATCCTTTATGAAACCCTATAGTCCAAGAAACATTCCAAAAAAGTGAACGGCAACGGCATAGAAATATAAAGTTTGATGACAGTTTGGAAGCAGCACTCTGTTGTCGAGCCACGAGACAAGCCAAGGCCTTTGTTGCCGTGGCAGATTGTGACAGTTGAGACGTTTCACATCTAAATTCCAAGGGTAGAACTGTACGCTATGAGTTAGACACATGCTTTTTACAATTTTAAAACAGACTTTACAGATATTTGTTTTTTTTCAAGACAGAGACCAAATTGTTGCAGAAAGTCGGGAAATAATGAACAATGTTGTCTAAATATTGTTAGCTATGTTAAATTTTAATTCTATTGTTTTAATTTTGGCTTTGACTTGCAATGAATTAAACAAAATAACAATATTCACCATTAAGTCACGGAAGACAATAAGAAGATTTAAAATATCAGGCGCTGAGCAGGCGCTGTCAAGTACTAAATAATGCAACACTGTCGATCAGCGGTTCACCTTTTTTCTCTTGAGCACCCCTGAAGCTGTGTCTCACTCTTCAAGTTACCCCTAAGTCATGTGCAGGTAATTCTTCAGGCGAATAAATCTGTTATTGACACTTATTTCTGTTATTGTTTCTTGTTTTAAGGATATTGACGTCCATCATTTCCCCACAAAAACACATTACCAAGGATATAACATTCACTGCAAAGGACATTTTATATTCAACAATCAAGCAAAGCCACTTATTTTTTTTTAAATCTGAGAGTCCCTGTACCTCAGATTGGGAACCACTGCTCTAAATTATCCATCACTAGTTCCTAGATGTTTGTAGATATAGTTCCAACGCACTGATTTAAGGTCCTAGGAATTACCACGGTATGAATAAAGGATTAACTGCAGTAAGTAACTAAAATTAGCATAGTACAGAACATAATGATTACCACTGTAAGTACCAGAGTACTTTGTGATTAGCTGTCAATATTTGTTCAGCGTTGTACTATTACTAAGACATTTTAGGTTGCTTTATATAGACTTAGTATCCACACAAAGCCTGACAAACAATGACGAAACATTTATGGCGATGAGTTGACACAATAAAAGCGTTCAATAAAAGCGCCTTTTTGCGCCTCCTGACAGCTCCTCTCAGCACTTATCAACTTGGATAACACACAGCACTTTTTAGTGATAGTTTTCCGTGCTAACACTACATCAAAGCTCCAGATACATGCATGGAGAAGGCAATTAAGGCGTAATTCCCCTCTGACTGTTGAGGCGCAGTATCTGTCACGATAAGCAAGGCCCACATTTGATCAGAGAAGACTGAGAGAAACCTCTGAAATATAGGTAGCGCTGTCTTTGAAGTGGCTAAATGGGACGTGTGAAAATAAATGATTTCACTGGTGAAAATCTTGGAACATAAGGTCATGTGTGTTTGCGGGTGCTAGCTGTGCTGTAATGATGCCGAAAGGGCAAGGGTTGCAAGTTTTGCCACCAGCATTTGGGATTTCTATGAAGGTATGTCTGTACTGGCTGTGTCTTTTGACCTTTCAGACCTTGTGACGCACAATCGGAATTCAAAATGTCTACAAAACAGTAATTATTTGTTCACTAGCTGGATTCTGATCTAAGGGCTATCTAAAACTTTCATCCAAAACTAACGCCTCACAAAGTTTCAGTTCAAACTTCTTCCCAGTTGAGTGAGTAAGTTCAGTGAGACTGACAGCAGGGTGTCACAGATGCTCTTAGCGAGTCAAACTTCTCCATCGATTACCACACAGCGCTAACCCTGTGGCTAAGTGGAGGCTAGCAGGTGGGTTCTTGTGGCCAGAGGAGTGGGAGGAGCTCAGATGTGACAGGTGATTGATGTGCTGTCAATCGCTTCAGAGGCGTGTGCCCAGATTTATGTCGCGCTCCAGAATGTGGCCACCGGAGCCGCTCTACCCATTGATCAATTTGTTGTGTGCGCCCCTCCAACGGATGGGGCACAGCTGTGGAGGGAGTCAATGAGGGCACTGTAGGAAGGATCCCTTCTGCTGCGGAGCCATGATGGGCCGCTGTGTCTCATTACAGAGATATACAGTCTGCCATGAGTGAGCACTGAGGAGCTGCTATTGTGCTGCTATGCACTGCAACAGACCTGCATTTAAGCAAACGTCTTCAGACACCATAACACAGCAGTACTACATCATCCAAAAGACAAATTAAAACATTATAAACACAGCTTCTATTAGGACATTTAAATTATGTTTGTTTGTTTTTGCCATACAAATACATATTTTGTTGTACACAATGTAAAAGTGATTAAATTATGTGTATATTGATTGAAAAAATATGTATTTTTTCAATAGTACCATTTTATGACATCCATCTATGATATTTTATGGTATGGTTCTAAAACTGTGGATAGAGGTGGGCAATACATTGAAATTTAGATAAAATTGTGAACGTTTTTTGTAGATATGCTAAATTTGAATGTTGAGTATACTGTTTATTGTAAAAATGCTATAAAAAGGGCAGATATTTTTATGTTGTAAACTTTCAAATGAGGCTGTAAAGTGATATTTCTGCACTTTTGTGATTCATTTATAAACATGTTTCGGTCCCTCTGACCTTCCTCAGATACTTGATGGAGGTCAGAGTGACCGAAATGTCATGTTGATAAATGAAAGAAGAGTGAGACAGTGTGCAGGAGTTTTGAGCCAGGTTCTTTTCCTCCTTCGCACCTGTCGTCCAGTGAGGTGTGCAGAGTCTTTCCAGAAACAAGAACACCTGATAGGGTTGGGTGTTAAGTCGGATTAAACTTCAACTAAAATGTTTAAAGAAACGTTTTGACACATTCCTGTTGGATTTACCATATAGTTGGGATAAAAATCTTTGGAAATCATTTTTTAATATCGCCCATCCCTAAATAAATCTATCCTTTCATATAATTTTAACCCAGCTGTCTTGCCCAGCAGTCTCACAGTAATTACCCAGTGTTAGAGAGCAACAAGTGAGAGATGGAGTGCAAGAGCGCGCGAGCTGAGAGAGCGGCTGCAGATGGCGTTAACACAGGCGGCTGCAGTGACACTTCCTGCTGCCAGCCGCCCGCAGAGCCACAACATCTGCCCACGGGCCCGGCATTCGTCTAAGAGTCAGCGGTACAGCCAGCCCGATTCACCTACCGCAAAGACGGGAGGGCCAGAGCAGCGTGGAGCACCGATGCAACAACAACGCAGAGTCGTTTCATTTGCTGATCAGTCGTTTGAGTGAATGTGTGTATCTGCAGATAGCAACCTGCCGTTTTCTGGGCTGTTAGTCCCAACCATCCTAATAAGTCAGACAGCACAACTTATTTTGGAAACTTTTTGGATTATACTATTAGCTAGTTAATAGCTAGCGATTATTTTTTGATTAGTTGACCAGTCAAACAATACATTATCTTGATGGGTTTCAACGTCCAGTTTAAAACCAATATGCCTATTAAAAATATTTCTGATTTTCATTTTGAATTGTTTATTTCTATTGCAAAAGTGCTTGATTTTCCTCGCTCTGAGGCCCATGGATAGTATAAGACCATTTCTTCAATATATTCTTAACCTGATAATAGTCACAAGTAATGGTGTAAAATATTCTTTCTGAAAGATTGTAGATAGGGAAAATGTTGTGTATTGATGAAAATGACAATTGAATAAATATTTTAACGATCAACATTTTTGATTAAATATTGTCTTTTTAATATTTGAGTCTGTATTTCCCAGATTACAATGCCCGTACATGATTATAAAAACAGTCAACGTCTAATTTAGTCACAATATTCCAAATTTCCAAACGTTTACAGCAGAAGGTTGAGACCTGAATGCTAATTTAACAGTCTAACAAAAGAGGCCAATACAGCATAATAGATTTAAAACAAATATATAGCAAAATGTATTACGATAGTGTCAAGAAAACAACATTACCTTGGTCAAGTCGCAGATCTTCAACAGGTCCTTCTGTGCTTTGCCGCTGTAGAGTCTTTCTCTTTCTTTAGCTACATCGACATCCTCTGCCTCGTCCGAAGAAGACTTCAGCGTCACAAGCCTGCCAAAGTAAAGAAGTCAGCTCCACACTTTCATTTGAATTGACAACATACGACATTACAAATTACAATGGTTAAAGTTTAAATTCAGGGCCATCAATCTTTGCATTTTTTAAATAAATAGCAATAGGAGCATTGGTGTATTAGCAGTCATAGCAGCGAGTAAACACTAAAACTACCAAACTGGGATGTCGTTTGACAAAAACAAGCAGATGTTTTATGTGAAATATCTCTACAGTATATTACCAATTTAAATGGTGACAAATGGGAAGGTATATCTCTACCCAGCGCTGAAAAAACAGATGGGAACAAGAATAAAAGAATACAAATCAAAGGAGGCAGTGAATAATGGCGCATCAAAGGAGGATGTGACTAAAGTGAGATGAAAGAGGATTGACGAGGAGTGTTTTGTGAAGTCGGCACAGTCGGGTAGATACTGGCACCTTGGTTTGCAGAAGAACTTATACTGGATGAGGACCGTGATGGCGAACATGACGAGTCCCTGGATCGACATCGCACAAAGGTTTTTGCCCACCATGTCCCAGCCGAGCGGGTTTTTGAAGCGGTTTTCTCCTAAAACACACAAACAAACATCAGACAAGAAAGGTAAGGATATTTTATTGACCCACATTAGGGGAAATTTGTCTTGCATCAAATACATTCGCACAACAAATCTTCTCTCTGGTGAAAAACACAGACACTTCTATAAAGTATAATTAACAGAACAAAAGTACAGCAATGTCATTAAAGAACAAGCAATCAATATGGCTGGTTTGGTGTTCAGTACATTGCTGCTTATAGGCTTATAAGACTTTTCATAGAGAAAGGCTTAACATGTTTTCTGTAAACACATGGGTTTTTAGGTGCATGTCCTGTATGACATGGAAATCAAGTAACACCAAATGCAACAATCCAGGCAGAAGGATTCTCAACCCAAAATACACCGATTCTACACAATATACCGATTCTACACAATATCAATCCTGACAAGCTCTTGCAGAAAACAATCAGGAAAAGGCGTAATGTCATAATTACAAATATTTGAATCTGATTGGTCGAAGCATCACAACAACAGGAACAAGCCGAGAAATCAAACTGTTGTTATATCCGGTCAAAGAAAAGCACACACTTATTACCTGTCCTCAAACTCATGTTTAAAAGGCATTCTAGTCCGGAAATCTGCTAAAATAGGTCAAAATACATCTGTCGGTGTTGCCATGTTGGTTTAGGTGCGAGCTTGCCCAGATTGATTTTTAAGAGTTTGTGAAACATCGAGAATTCTATGTCTATGGCATACACATTGTGCCAGTTCCAAATCTTTATTTTAGCTTTTATCTATTTACATTATTCAAGTAAATCAAAGTGGAATACTTCAAATCTTCATAATTTGCTGTATGTTAATGCGACATTTGGATACACGCTCATTCTTCCATGACAACTAAAATGTTTAGTAAGCAGATGCTCTTTTACAGTCATTACCATTAAGTCCATATCTAGGTTTGCAGATGTTGATTTACAAAGACCAGTATCCAAACAAAGAGAGTTTACAAGAAGTGTGTTCCTTTCTTGAGTGCAAAATATAACATTTTGTCAGCTTTTTGATGTGTTTTGAAAAGTGGCCGTGAATGCTGTAAAAACGCCACTTAGGCTGTGAGGGAATAAACAAGACGTCACCTGTGTCATGAGAGGAAGCGTCTGGCATCCTATACTTGAAGTGGAAGCCCTGTTTTGGCTAATGAAGGCATAAGTAAAGAGTTTGACAGCGCTACACTCGCAGACAGGAAAAACGAAAGCCCTTTGAGTCTCATTCTCGGGTAAATAACCTCCTCTTCACACCGGCTCTTTTAACTTGTGATTGCTTTTCTCTTGGCCGACACCGCTGCCACAAATGATTCCTCTCACCACTATTTCCTGCTTCATCTCTCCGCTGATAAGACCGTTCTTCCTCTCATGCGCCTCTTCACCTCTCGATTGGCCTACTCAACCTCCAGTGTCTTTAACCAGGGTTAAATATAAAGAAGGTGGAGAGGAGTGCGACAGAATGGGTTCGTGGTCAAATGTTTCTGTGTGTCTGTCAGAGGTGGTGTTGGGCTGTAGTTGGAATAAGATTATAATGGGGCACTTCTTAGTTCCAAACAAGTGCACGCTCTAAGCAGCTGCTCCTACTTACGGGAAACAGCACCAATCTACATGTCTGAGTGGATGACATAACTTACTATATTTTTTTTGAATGGTTTATTTTGTCTCCTTGATAGATTTGCAGTTAAACAGCTTTGTCGCCACCTACAGGACAATCATTTATTTGAAGATTTCCGTCTCTTCTGAGCCAGAAGACAGTCTTTCCCCGTCGTCCCTCAGACATTTTTGTACTGGTCGTTCCGAAGCGTGGAGCTACACCGAAGGAACTCGCTGCTAGCTTCGCTAAACACACACCGGCATATTAACCACCTATGCGCAGCCAGGGATGCTGCTATCCTGGGAACGAGCCAGAACAAGGGGAACATGTGGGAGAACTGCTCAGCTGTCCACGCCACGAGGAAATGAGACTCTGATTGGATGCAAAAAATCCTCTATTCAACCTTTAATGTAAACCAGAGCTCCTCACCTTGCTCTAAAGTAATCTTCGGTGTGCCGCAGGGTTCAGTACTCAGCCCAATTATGTTCACTCTTTATATGCTGCCATTAAGTAACATTATTAGAAAGCATGGCATTAACTTCCACTGTTATGCAAATGACAGACATCTGATTTATCAATGAAACCCAATCAGATTAATCAAGTAGATTTCGATTTAGATTCAGACAGATTTAGTGCTTGTGTGAAGGATGTAAAGGCAAGTGTATTTGTTGAACACAATTCATACACAAGACAATTCATAGTGCTCCACACAACAGGAAAAACATGCATTCAAATCACAAGAGGGATGAAAGAAAAGAGTGCAAATAAAATCTTGGATAACAATTATCTGCTTCTTAACCCTGAAAAAAACAAGGTCATTGTACTCGGCCCTAAATGTCTACACAACGCTTTATCTGAGCAGACAGTCACATTGGACAAAGTCAGTGTAGCCTCCAGTTCTACTCTAAGAAACCTTGCAGTCTTATTTGACCGAGTGCTCTTATTTAAAGCATATATAAATCAAGTCTGTAAAACAGCTTACTTTCATCTGGGTAATATAGGTAAAATCAGAAAACTCTTACCTTAAAGTGATGCATTTGTTACATGTAGATTCGATTACTGTAACTCCGTGCTCACAGCGTGTCCTAAAAGCTCTATAAAAAGCTTTCAACTGGTTTAAAATGCAGCAGCAAGATTACTAACAGGAACTAAAAGAAGAGAGCACAATACGCCGGTGTTTGAGTTTCTTCACTGGCTCCCCATCGAGTTTAGAATCAAATGTATAATTCTCCTCCTCGGAAGCAACCTCATAAAGCTACCTCAAAGATGCTATAGTACCATATCATCCAAACAGAGCGCTGGACTTCAAGTGGTCTTAAGAGTCTCAAAAAGCACAGTAGGAGGTAGAGCGTTTAGCTATCAAGCCCCTAGGCAAGGAATCATGGGCAGTGTTTTCAATGCCATGGCAACTGTCCTAATAATGTCAATTTACTAATGTTAGCGATGGCCATAGTCATTTCTACAACATGTGTTAAACAGCTAACATAGTAACATAGTTAACCTTTCAGTTAGTTTAGTTTCTATATGACACCAGAAAGAAAGATTGTACGCAAAAATGGCATTACAAATAAGTAGCTGGCATTGTATGGAAACAACTATAATCATATTTATACTGTCAAAGCTTTGATATAAACCTAATAATTTGAACTTTTTAAAACAACTCTACCGTTAGCTTTGCCTTGATGTGTGTTGAAAAGTGTTAGCTTAAATAAAGAAACATCAAAAGACCTCTAAGTACCTCTTAACTTGTTGTTTTGACCTCATCACTTTCCTGTGATCCAAGTGAGCACTTCCAGCATCTTATTATCCAACTATATGAATCCCCTTATATATATTTGTCATTTTACTTATTTTGAGACCAAACTGAATTAAAAAGTGTTATAACTAACCTGTGAAAATGAACGAAAGAAAAGGAGGCTCACCAAATCCGCTGAAGAGTGTGGCCATTGCTTGATTCTTGGCCATGTCGATTAGCCCTCGGCCCAGACAGAAATGTGGGAATAGGAGCAGCACCTGCTTTAGTATGTCGTTGATGCTGGAGATATTCTGCAGAAGAGACACAACGACACAGACCAATTACATAAAAGCTGTGACCGGGAATTAGCATCGCATCTGGGTTCAGCGTGGCCAGAGCCAGAGGAGAGACACGTTTGGAAGACAAGAACTACAAGAGTTTAATTTATGTGTAAAAAAGAGCAAATGTTTGCAGAAGATAAAAGAAAAACGGCTGTATTTGACATGTGATTTTCATAATATAGGAACCAGCATGAAAAGCAGATCTACTGACTTTATTCTCCAAGAAGCACAGCAAATAATTGGATCGTAAGATTAGAACATATTCCTACAATCAAGTCAAAATTGCAGATCTAACTAGAAAATCTGCAATGGCTGAAGCCATTGCTGGAGTGTCTATGTCTCTCCCTCTCCCCCCATCCCCCCCCTCTCTCCCTCTCTCTCTCTCCCGCTCGACTGGCTCCGTCCCAAAATTCTAAAGAATAAAGTCTACCTCTCTCTCTCTCCCTCCCTCCCTCCCTCCCTCCCTCCCTCCCTCTCCCTCCCTCTCTCCCTCTCCCGCCCTCTCCACAATACTAAGAACATATAGTGTATGCGCGTGATGTCACTCAGGCACTATATGTTCTTGTATTGTGAGTGATGTCACAAATTTTGTATTATTATTATTATTATTATTATTATTATTATTATTATTATTATTATTATTATTATTATTATTATTATTATTATTATTATTATTATTATATTTTCCATTCCTCCCTCTCTCTCCGTCCCTCTCTCTCCCTCTCCCCCTCTCCCTCTCGTTCGACTGGCTCCGTCACAAAATTCTAAAGAATAAAGAATAAAGCCTAAAGAATAAAGTCTAAAGAATTCCGCAGACACTCATAATGCCCAAATTAATTTAAATGGGGAGAAGGTACTGATACTTTTGAAGATTCTGCAAAACGTACAAGTTGTTCAAATGTCAAAAGTAATAGCACACGTACTACTGTGAAAGCAATCGTAATGAGGTATAACTTGTTGAAATCGGTTAAAGCGTTAAGGAGTTGAAACTGGCTAAATGGAAAATCATGCAAAATATAATAATAAAAACACTCACAATACAAGAACATATAGTGCCTGCGTGACATCACGCAGACACTCAATTACAAAGCAATACCAATCTTATCCCCTCCAAAATAGATCAGCCTCACTAGATTCATAATATTCATCTAGACTTGATTCCTGGATCAACAATGACAATGATTGGCTTTACTTACCAGCAACATTTACTCATACATTTGGTTAAAGTCTGTCTAAAACCAAAACTAGTTAAAGTTTTGCTTTTCCAACAGTCTGATTTGAGATCATTGTAACACCCAGGTAAGCTCTGCTATTCTTGTAGTAGTGCGGTGCATTCCTTGATTTTGAAGCACTCTGAAGACACCCAGCCAAGCAGATGTTCATTTTTAGGATTTCAAGGAGCACCTCGGGAGGAGAGGAAACGATACCTCGAGCAAGAAGTGTGTCCACAAGCGATTTTTGAATACAAGAACCGCATAAAAAGGCCAGTCTTATCTCAACAGGATATATCTTGGCTAGATTCTTCCGCTCTGATTGTTCATGCCGTCTCACTTCCTTCTCCCCGAGGCAACACAAAAGTGATTTTAATTACTCAGACCAAGCAAGTGGAGGTGCAGGTTGGAAAAAGAACAGTACATGATGGCAGCAGTGAGGATTTAAAATAAAACTACACTTGGTTCAAAAGCCAGTTCATGTTTTATGCATGGAGGTTCATTGCAGCAGCCTTCAAAGCATCTGCGGGAGAAGGACTATGAATTGAAAATGGTATTTTTTGGTATTAGTAAATAGCCAGCCTCAAAAATGTAAGAGATTGTGACGAAACCTATTATTGTCACTGATATTATTCACGCTCGAGTGTAATTGTGCTGTGTGATTTGCTGAGCGGAGCGCAGCCAGATGCTACTGTCTGTCATCTGATGTTTTTGTCAAATTGTCACTAAATTCTGGAACGAAAAAAGATAACGAAAAATCAGGTAAGCGGAAACAAATGTAATCTGAAAAACTGTCTTACGCTTAGCATCAAACATGGATTCTGGCAAAAGGGAGAGAGTTTTGCACACGAGCAGGTGCTGGTCAGTGACTTCCTGTTCTGACAAGATGAAAAGGCTTCATTGATCAAGATGTCAGAGAGCACCTTCAGACGTCCACAAAATGTGTTTGACAATAATTCATCACTGCATCTATCTGTGTTTGCGCATTTTCTCTTGGTCCAAAGGAGGAGAGAAAATTGGAGTGGCTAAGCAGAGCTAAGCATGAATTACACTCAAAATCAAACAAAGATTATGCTCTTTCCGCCTCGGCTTTTCACAGTTTTACAAAACTACCAAAACATCATCCAAACACAATGGGTAAGAAATTGTAAATTGCTTAAAGATGCACAATGTAACTTTCCTGCCACCTACATGTCCCCATGGATATGTCATGGCTGTGCCTCATATGTTTCAGTGTATGTATTCAATTCATTAAATGTTTTATCAATTAAAAAAGTCATATTTTTCATTAGTTAAAAGATTAGAATACAATCTTTCAGAAATTGGATTATATGCTAGTATGAAAGTATTCTATACCATTTTATTTGAACGTGAATAACATTGTATATAATATATCATTTTAATATTCTACTCTGAAATAAAACAAAGCATATAGCAGTAACCTTGGCTCTCTGAAGTCCGTGCCTGTAGCGGAAGCACATGAGCAGCTCCAGACCTCATTTGCGATCGATACATGAAAACAAGGCCTTTTCATGAGTGGGTGTTCATCAAGGAGATCAGAGGAGCTCTTAGCCATGGACTATGATAAAAAGCTGGACAATTTCCACCTTTATGTTTGCACTACACGCTCATAAATCATTTCAAATGCTTCCGAAGGTGGAATGCTGTGTGCGTGGTGTTATCTGACCCATATCGCCAGAGGCATATATTCCCAGCGCGTTGCTTCATTCATAACGCTTGGAATCAGAGTATTGTTCAACAGCCATGTTAGATATGCAACGCAGATACATTTTATACACAAGCACATTTGCTTTCAAAACAGGTCAAAAGAGGAGCCCGGCTATACATTTCAAAATTTAAGTACATTATTTCTGGTTATTGAATGTGCTGTACCTGATTTTTACATTCTTAAAAACGTGAAAAACAGAACTACTCTTTCTTCTTAAAATGTTTGGACCTGTCTAGTCCTATTGTGCTCTTTCCTAACATATTCTTAGCATCCTAATTATTCACCCCAATGAGTTTATTGGCACTTCTCACAACTTTCAGAATGCTACAAACAACTAGAATGTGAACCAAGCTCTTCCTGGTTTGTGGTGGGAAAAAAAGCTCTTTATAATTACACGCAGAAAGCACACAGCAGTCTCACTTTTGGAATATACATGTACTGGGGGAAAACAGATTTTACTTTATTGCACTAAAGTACTACAACAATTACATCCATTCATTCTAATATTTCTAACACTTGTCTTTTTAATTGTTATTTATTTGTATTTATAGTAAAAGCAAATGTATTCTGTCAACTGGACAAATGTTTGAAGTTTGAAGACGTTTTGCCGCTCATTAAAGCAGCTCATCTGACAGAGAACTAGTAAGTCACTACTTTATATCTGTCTAAAGGGAGGTGCTACCTACACTGAAACTAACACAAACAAGGAGTGAGTACACAGACATTTGTACTTTTTATTTTGGGGGGGAGCCAGCTATGACTACTGTTAGACTACATCTCACAAAGTGGAAGTTGTGACATTCTCAAGAAAGAACCTTCCCAAAATGCTCCCTGTACTTGGTTACAATGGCAGTCTGGCGGGTATAATCTCACAGATCTATACAGCCTGGGGTTATCCGTGAGTGGCACGTGGAGGGGTATTGACCCAGACAGGGCTTTGAGGCAGGCAGGGATTGATGCAGTCGTCTGGGAGCGGGACCGTCCTGAGGGGAACACACTCTCTCCGGGTTGGATTCCAGACGAAAGTGGGGCACAAAGTCTGCACCGCACCACTTTTACTCTGTTTGAGACAATGCAGTATGCCAACATGGATTTGCAATGTGTTAACCTGAAAAAGATACTATAGTTTTCTGATATAGTGTTTAGGTTTTACTGTGGAATAGTCATTTACAAGCCTGTATGCTCATTCTTTTATTCTTACTGTCAAGCAAACATTGATATGTTCTGCGTTGGTCCAACAGTTAACAAACCCTTCCTCCCTATTACACACTGACAACTGTCTTGTTATACATAGGTAATGCTGGGACACCGTCACATCTCCATGACAGACCAGGGAAAGTTAATCAATACATTCCTCGTGTATCTCCAAGTTTTACCATTTGGCACGAGGCGCGGATTGATGCTGACCCACTGAGTTTGATATCAGCAGAGGGATCTTGTCAGATTAGGGGCATTATCCAGGACGGGCACTTCTGCCGAGTCACCGTGCAGCCTGAGATGAACTCTCTAATGCTTTCTGCAGCTGCAATATGGAGTCAAATAATCTATGAATAAAGCACATTCTTGGGCATGTATAAATGCAGTGTCTTTTCTCTTAAAATATGTAAGAAATACCCCAACCAATTTAAGACATACCAAGTCGATGCAAGGTCTGAATCATTCTTAACAAGCCATTTGTTCATTATGGATGATTTAGTATGGATAATTAAGGTGTAGTTATGTTAAGTGGTATTGCATATGTATTTTACCTTTTTTGCTTACTTAAAAAAAAAAAAAAAAATGTGTGATTACTGACCAATATGACGATTAGTACAGTAGGTGCATAATCTTAAATATAGTACCTTTTGATGCAAAGAAAGATGCTACGCCTGCATTTTGGGGTTTATTGGGAAAAAGAGCGATTGAGACACAAACTCACACAAAGACATACGAATAAATACTGGGCTAAAATGCTCAATCCAATACAAACAAGCCAATATTTGTCTGATGTATTTGCTGATTACACCTAGGTACAAGAGCCTCTGCTAATAATGTGTGCAGAAATGCTGGATAATGTGGTTCCCAAATAGTATTTCATTAACCGAAAATCAATAAAACTAGCCCTTTCATAAGAGTCCGATGGAGGACAGGGTGAGTCACTCTTCATAAAGAATTGAAGAAGTGTGTGCTCTGGACCCCAGGCAAGCAAACATTGATTTAGTAAATACAATATAATATAATCCAAACTTTGAGTTCTACATGTGTATTGGCTTTTGACTTTTAGAAAAAACTTGGAAAAATCTAGTTTAAAAACGAGTACAAATTGTATTGGTATCTCCATCTTATTGTCTTTAAAAATAACCAGGTTTGTGAATATAAAAGACGACATTCTTGAATTCTACAGAAGTAATTCAAACCATGTGCTGCAGATAAGCTGACTCTATTCTATTTGTATAAGAAAAGGAAAGCTTTTGAAAATGCGTGCTTTGTTTCTTCTGTCGGTTTCTTGTAGCACTAGTGACTCAACACGCTGACCGACAGCACCGAGGTCTCTGGTGCAATGACACGGACATGTTGCCGGTGCACCTGGTGGCAGCAGAGGAAACAGCGTTTGAGAGACTGAGTGGAATGTCCCTTCACAGAGCCGCCATGCCACTTCAGATGTACGAGCAGCTTGTTTCAGACTGACATGCTGTCGACTTCATCCAAGTGCAATCACTGATCTGTGCTGAAATAGAACTACTCCAGAAGACTAAATACTGCCCATGTTTGCTCATTTTCCCTGCTCAGTATCCCTGTTCCATATACTGCTATTTAGGAAGTTAAAGTTTGGGCACACTTAACAATAAACATAAAATGTTTAGTGCAAAGTAATACACTAGGTAAGAATTTACATTGAGGTGTAATACTGCAAAATATTTGTTCCATTTTATTTGAACTACGGTACACATTCATTTGCCATAACAAAGCATGAATAAAGATTTAATTCATAAGGAACATAAAGTTTAAAGTACTTATACAACTTCAGAAAATAAAGTTAGGGTTTTTGTATTAGTTAAGCAGTTACTAAACCTGAATCAGCATTAATAATCAATTGGTTCTCTATGAATAAGGTATTCATTCATGCTTTGCTAAGACAGGAATAAGTCTAGTTATTATAAAGTGTTGCCAAAAAATGTGTTGTAAAATGAGTATTCTCTATTGTAATAACTGAATTGTACTTGAAACTGTAAATACGTTTTAGAGCAGGGGTGCCCAAACTTGTTTTCCCTCTGTGGGCTAAAATTAATGATTGCTTTCCTTGGTGGGCCAAAATGAATACGTATTAGAGCACCAAGGGTCAAACATAATTTTGTGTTGCATTTAAAAAGATTATTTGCAAAGAGAAGATGATTACACTGTGTTTTATTAATATGTTTTCAGGGGAATATACTTGATTTGGTCTCCTTTGCAACTACTTTTCAGCACAAAAATGTAATCAAATAGATTCCCCTTACAAATCTCAGCACCCCTTTTTGGGCCCAATTAGACCCACTGGAGGGCCCGGTTTGAGTTTGGGTTGTATGTTTGTATAGTTTGTGCAAAGATTATAGTGATATGGTTGTGGCAGTGCATTTAAAATGGGTAAAATCTATCCGAGCCGTTTTCTCCCATTTCTTAAACATAACACAAATTAAATCCTAATCAAAAACCCACTGACTGAGTGACAGTCAACAGCTCTGTCCCAGGCTCCCTCTCCACACTCTGCTCTCCATTTCTTATTTAGCTCCTTTTTGGTGTCTTTGTCTTTTGATTCCCACGAGACCCAAAGCGGCATGTAGTTTAAAATGAACACTTGCTGAAAGATGGATGAGGGAAAGTTCTCCCAAGACCCAAGTCTCCAAAAAGTGATTAAACATTAAAGAGAATGGGAAAATTCACTTCGTCTGAGAAATCCTTGGGAGGATAAAGGAAATATATTGCAAACTGCACCAGGTTGGTGTTCTTTCTCTTCCTCAAAGTTATTAGCTGCTCATTGTGATCTGAGCTTCAAACATAAATGATATATGAAGTCTGTATTTATGCAAAAGATTGAATGTGGTTATGAAATCGTAAATATGTGTCTGTCACTCACATCGTCGTCGATAAGCTCCATGATAAAAGTGGCCACGCTGCCGTTGATCCCGATGAAGAGGTTGATGCAGGTCAGCACCACGTAGGCTGTGCTGGGGACGCTGAAGATGAAGGAGGCGGGGTACATCATTGGTGTGATTGCCCAGCTAAACAAAAAAAGGAAAGAATTAAAAAAAAGACAAGAGATTCAATTGTTACGCTCCAATACTGTAATAATTTGGATAATATTTGAATTTGTATTGTTATTATTTCTCCCTGAAACCTTTAATCAGAGGCTTACTTGCAGCTTTTACATTTATTTTATCATTTCAGACACTGCAGGTTTCAGATTTTAAGTGGTTTCTCTTAAAAAGTATTTATTTGTAACTAGCATTGTAATTTGAATGGCAAAGGTTAAGTGTGTTAATGGATTTGTATGGCTTCTGTTAATTCTTTTGAGTGACCGATAATGGCACTGGACACAAACCCCCACATACACTGCACCATCTTTAAGTGGCTTTTTAAAATAATGTGTTATGTAACCTTTAGCGAACCTAAAACCAGACATTTAACATTAAAATCAATGTTTGCAGCTCGTGTAGTATTCAGTTAGCCGCACTTAGATTTAGTCGAGAGATTTTGTGTCGCTAATGTTGTCGGTGGAGCATTGATGGATTGAAAACATGCATGTCTAAAAAATAAAAAGGCAATATTACAGGACATGGTGGACTTACCCGTACAACAGGAGGAGCAAAATTAATGCAGGCAGGTTAGCCGCGGAGACGTATGATTTGGTTTGAAAACACAGGAAGATTACTACCACTATGAAGCAGGGGACGATATAGTTGCACTGTAAAGACAAACAATAAAAAAGGAAATGTTAGAATACACAGGATCAGAGGTGGGTAGCCAATAAAATAAATGTTTTAAGTTTTATTTACACTGAATTGACTGTATATCTTACAGTGTAACATTCCTTTTCCGCCTATAAGTGACAACTTTAAATGGCCAATATTTTATCATCAAAATATAATACATTTAATATTGTTTATATATATATATTTCCCAATGTATTATCTTAAAATCAAGCCATAGATGAGCTCTAATGTTTCCCTTTCTATAGCAAAATAATTATTCCATACTCCCAAAACATCACATAGAATATAGTTTTAATTAATTTGTCCATTGAAAGCCTAAGGGACAATTCTAGGGGAAAGTTGCAGCTCATTTGAAAGCCTCATTTTATCAAACACTTACCTAGTTATCTACCAACTTCCTGTGGTCCCTATTCAGAGATTTCAACTTAGTTCTTTGATTTAAATCAAACTTAATTCAGTCAGAATGGAATAAAATAGTGATAAATAGAACGTGAATATAAGTGGCGACTGCCTCAGTAATGCCTTCAGTGCTTTATTAGATAGCATTGGTTTCACAGAATGTAAATAAACTGACCCACTGGAATAGAGATTAGTGACCTAATTGTCTTCTCTCAAAACCCTATATTGTCAGATAATTTAAAACTAGCTTTCAGTTTATTCTTAACAATTATCCAGCCCCACATAATACAATTATAATGATAAAGACAATATCTGGAAAATCTATCTCAAAGTTCAAATAAATAATGGAGCCAATATTCAGTGACATGTCATGTGATCCTGCTGAGAACAGCTTTAGTCCCAGTGTAAATGACCAAGTTGTTGACACAACGATGAATTCTCTGAAATCTGCTCTTGTTTTTGCATCTTCGTTAAAACGGGTCATTAGGCCAAAACGCGCCTCCCCACGGTACAATGAAGAACTGCGTTCACATAAACAAAGTTAAGAAATTGGAAAGAAGCATTGGAAATCTGCCTACCCAAACCAGATACTATTACAAATTGATAGAAGTTAACAAAACTAACCCTTGATTTTTTTTTCAGCACTGTAGCCAGGCTTACAAACTGTCACAACACAGTAGAGCCCTCAATCCCAGTTACTCTCAGCTGGGATTCAACTGGGTCGAAATCACTGACCAACTGAAATTATTGTCTGTCCAACTTATCCCCTCGTAAAAAATGTTTGTATTTGTTGATGAATTTGTCTAACGGTTCTTGACTGTGTGTCTTTTCTCATTCTTTTTTTCTGATTCTGGGTATAATTTACCACTTACTAGTATGTTAATTAGCATCTGGTTAGATGTTAATAAGTGTACCCTAAAACAAAGTGTCACCATTTTTCTTTTCTCATCTTTGATGCCATTGTATTTACCTCATACTCACATGTCCCGGTCCCTTCCAATGAAATAAGGGAAAAAAAGGGAGAATGTCAAATTGATCAGGGATCTAGCAGTGTATCTACAAAAGCCAATGCCTCATCTGGTGAGGTAAATCTTTTTATTTGACCATTCATATTGAGCCTCAGCGTAGTCGTTGAAGGATGAGACTTGGAGCTCGTTTGATCTGGCCTTATCTGCTGCGAGACGTCTAGATGCAGCCATGAAACACTTTCAATCACTGAAGTTGTGGAACTTCAGTGGAATAGGTCTAGGGCGCTGGATCGGAAATGGCTTGGGAGCCAGGGAGCGATGTGAACATACATTTGATCAGATCCTTCCCTTCAGTGTCCTCTAGAAGACCGACAATACGCAGTTTGCCTCTGCGATTATGATTTTCCAAGTAATCCACATGATCCCTCAAGATGCGAACCTGGCTCATTAGCAAGCAGGGTAGAAACCATGTCTCTCGAGTCGGAGATTTCCTTGGTTGCTGTGGCTCGGTTATCCAGATTGTTAGTTTTGGAAGTGTGATTGCACATACAGCAAGCGCAGCGTCAATTTTAGCTGGAACTGCCTTTATAATGTTATCAGTTATTTCCCGCAGAGCTGCCAGAATCACTGGGTCTATTCCGCTTCTGGTCTCCTCAGGAGCTTCTTAGGAGTGGCACCTGGATCAGAGCTCGAGCTCCGTTTGCGGAAAGACGAGGTAGCAGGGGTCGGAGCTGTGGTGGGACTTGTTAGCTTAGCTGTAGCATCGCTAGTCTGGCTCTCTGTATTTTTCTCAATGAATTGTTAATAATTGGAAACGTATATTCGTGATGTTCCTGTTGTCCTCATAATTTCAGTATTCATTGTTCCAAATGTCATTACTGTGTTTCATTGTGTGTGATTATGGCACTACTTTTTACCCTCACAAAATTCCATCTTTTGAAGTCTTGGTTCATTAAAGGGTTTTTGGGGCCCTTGGGACCAAATATGCCAGAGTTGAAACAAAAAAACCCAAACTTGTAATGGGTGGAGGTATACAAAATTAAAAATAACAGTAAGAAAAAAGGTAGCTAAATAGTTCTGTAAAAGTAGGCTGGCTCCCAGACTAAATATTTGGTCGCTCCAGGATATGATCATTACCTTTCCTTCTTAAGTGTTGTTTGTTTTGCAAACTGAGAAACCTTTATCCTCCATAATGATGGGTGCTGCGCTACTGCATCTTGACTGAAGGAAGCTGATGAAATGTTTACTTCCAATTATGCCGGAGGGGGACGACATGTAAGTCGATCGAGCCCCTCCAACCAGGTGATACACAATGCTGACAATTATGACACGGCCAATATCCACCACTTTTTTAAATGCACCGGCAGTCTCACAGTCACATTTAAAGGGAATGTAGATTTTTACACATAGCCACAGGTAGAAAAAAACAGGAGCGATAAATAATGAAACAAGGGTGAAGTGAGGACATATGCAGAGCAGCGGTTACCATGTCCCAGGCAAAGTTGGCAAGCCAGTAAACGGAAGGGTTGACTCCACTGACGAACTGCAGGTGCTTGGCCTTAGAGACGCGCTCCTGGATGAGGAAGAGGACGAAGCTGGCCGGGATGAAGGACATGGCAAAGATGACACAGATGGAGACCACAACGTCGTTAGCGGTGGTGGCCCTGGGAGACAGATGGACGAGACAAATGTGAGAAGAGGAAATCAAAAATACGCCAAAATATACAAGATACAAGATTTATGGCAAGGATGACCTTTATTTCTTTTTATCTTTAGACTATGTAAATTGATTGTTAAAGTTTTAGGAGATTTAGGAGATTTAGCTCAAATTAAATCATAAATGAAATAGTCTCATGCTTTCAATGAACCTGATTAAACTTCCTGGGTAATATTCTTTTCACATTTGTTTCTGAGGGAATAGTACCACGAATTGATTTTCCAATTCAGTGCACGCCAGTCATTGAAAGTATATACCAAAGGATCCACATTAAGAGAACCTAATAATTGTCATAGTGACACTAAGAAATGTAGTAGATGTGAGTGGTGAAAATAAATATGCATAACTGAATTTTACTTTTACTGAAAACTTAATGAGACAAGATACTGACTTATCACGTCTCCTTGAACCTTTTCTACTCCAACCAATTTAGTTTTTATTTGTTAACTTGGAATGAAATGGTCTTTAATCATGAACGCTCAATTAGCATCAGATTAAGCAGAGGCGTATGCTTTAACCCCCATCGACACCCACGGGCCAAGATAATGTGAATCAGATGCCCCACAGTGTAATTAGCATATTAAATATGTTACCCTGCTTGGCTAGAGTGGCTGTATCTATCAGTGGCAACAACAATTAGGAAACATTCACTTTCTGTAATGGGAGGATGATTCCACAGGGTTTGAGGACTTAACCTGGCGAGCCAGATGAAATCTCACAATATTTGTTTCACAAACCTCTGAGCCTGGCCGCTTTATGGCTGACCAATCACAGCATTGTAGTTTGAGCAGAAGTGAAAAGAATCAACTGAAACCAACACTGGCCTATTTTAGCAGATTTACGGACTATTTTGTTTTTTTAAAAACAAGAACATTGAAGTGCTTTGTGTATTTGAGGAGGAAAGAGTCTGTGCTTTTCTCTGACTGGATTTAACAACAGTTTGATTTCTCAAACTAAATTTTTCCACTGTTGTGACGCTTGGACCAGATTCAATTGTTAAGCCTTTTCCCAACTGCTTTTGGCGAGAGACCGTTCAGATTGACATTGTAAAACTAAACATATGAATCTGGCATGAGCCAGGTTATTGAGGACTGAATGCTAAATGGATTAAGATTATTTGAGAGTCTAAAACAGTCTAAATAACATTAATGCTGTGAATTGCAATGACAAAATGTATGACTGTGAGTGAAGTGCATGTGTGGAAGTGAAATCTTTAAGAATTATCAACAGAAACAATGAAATAAAACTAATTGTTGAATTTGCTCAATCTTAATTTGGTAACATAATGTTCTCACAATGGGCTTGAACGGAAAGTTCATAGTGTCAAGTTGAAGATCCGCCACCTGATTGTCTCCATGGTGACGTTATTGCTTTGTCTGGAAAATTCCACAACTACTCTATCTCCATGGAGACAAGCAGGACAAATTACAGGTCAGTGGGAACCCTGCTCACAATAAGAACACCGGTAATTAAATACATGTAAGATAATAAAAATAAAAAAGTCATATTAAACATAACATTCTAGGCAAGAGCAATGAAAAAATAAGCCACAAAAACCCTACGTTCTTATTTGCCAATAAATACTCTTTCTTAAATAATGTGTCCACATTTGCATTTCCATTCTTGATTCAGAGCCTCAGAATACAGTTTAAATATGAATTTGTTATGTTTGCAGACAGTGGTCGTGTATAGTAAGCATGAAGGATTCGACAAAGGTATATTTGAAGGCTGATTTGAAGTTACTGAGGCTTGTTTGTGTCCCTTTTATAACTGACAGATAGAAGAAAAATGTAGTAGAAAAGGGGAGGGCAGGAAGGGCAGGTAAACAAAAAGGAGCGGAAAGGAGCGAGTGGCATTGGGACCGCAAGAGGTTGTCGTTTTGAATAATTTTTTGCACTGAAAAACTGACTTCGAACAGATTCAAATCTCCACAAAACTGACCCTTACTTGGCCTTTAGAATGCTGTTGTGCCACTTCCAAAAAGTTACAAATTGTTACTTTTAGATAACTATAACCTTATCTTAATTTTACTCAACAACAAATAAACTATTTTGGTGTAAGCATCCCTTTCGTGGCAGAAGAAATGATTTTTCTGTGTTTCCATGAGTAAAACAATTTTCAAGACTGATTACAATTAAATTACGCCTCAAATTCACCCGAGTGGAATGAGCAGAAGTTTTTGTCAGCTGCCAAATTGACATATCTTGACAATTAAGAGGTAATACAGACATTTACATAATAAAATGGTGCCAAAGTCTGACATTTTGGAAGATGTGATGAGAGATGAGAAAATGGTGAAGCACTGAAACATTGCGTGTAATTGGAAGGGGTGTAAATACCAACATTTTAGATGTTTTTCATGCAATTTGGTGCCTATGACATTGATAACAGGAGCATAGATTTGAGAAGGGTGTCACTACAGATTGTAATTTCATCGCCCAAAACCTGGAGAGGAAACAAGTCATTAGTAATGATTCATGTGGTCGATTGGACTGTGCAGGCAATAATGAAAAAAAACACCTGCCAACTCTCCCCATGACATTAGCAAAGTGTCACCAAGTAAAATAATAAAATGTGCCACTCATTGTAAATTCACTTGGAGAAAGTATAAGTAGAGAAAAAGTTGAATCAAAGTTAAACCCATCCAAGTGTAAATGGGTTCACTAAAATAGCCACCAAATCAACCAATTATCAAATCTGCTATAATTATCATATTCTTACATTTTGATTTAACCTTTTCACTCAGACAAATTGAATGCATTCTTAAAGCTCTACTCTGGTATTAGCTGTGATTGGCTGCACAGATGACTGTAATAGCAGCACATGTCTCTAATTAAGTTCAGTCTTTTGTGATGGAAAATTATGTTAAAGATTCTTCAGGAGTCCTTAACTCGGCCATTGATGAAAAATACAGAGCAGCATTTATTTTGTAAAGTAAAAATGAATAAGAGATGGGAATCCAGCCAATATGTCCTCATAAAATCCACACCATCCAAAGGATTAACATGTGCGAAATATTTTTAAATATAGTCTACTCTTATATATTAATATATAATATATATTAATATATAAGAGTATAGATTAAATATATTTAATCTATATTTAATCTTTACTCTTACAGAACTCTTGTGCAAACATTTGTGTATTCCCACTTTTCAATTTTATTTATTTTTTGTTTTCTTTTTTAATTTTTTCCCATTATTTTTGTGGTCTATCCTGCATGAAAGAAATGCCTGACTCAAACTGCACCAACATTCAAGGACTTGACCAACATTATAAGTGAAAGTTAAAAAAATGCGAAATTTCATACAGACTGAATTTGAAAGGAAAAAAAATAATAGACTTTGGACAAATGGGACGACTATGACAGACAACATGTTCAGACTAGTCCTGTCTTAGTAACATTATATCATTTTTTGCTCCTCCTTGAATATATGTTGGACCACTACTTTATTATATTTTTATTTTGAAGGTATTCATTCATTATTGTAATATGTTTTTTTTTTCATGCAATCCTACTGATCGCGCTTTTCATATGCTCTTTTATTACCAATTTAACCAAGGTCAGCGAAATGACCAAGACAAGCGCATACTGGAGCGAACTATAGTAGCTTGTCCTTCATTGCGTCCTTATCTATATTCATAAAGCTTTAACGAGGTGGGCACAAGGTCTGCTTTGACTGTGCCCTGTATCATCTCATTATAATAAGTCCAAAGCGTTTAGTAATTCATGTAAAAGACAAGATAGTCCCATTGTGGCTTTTTTTGGATAAACATTTGAAAAAAACACCTTTTTTTTGTTCAATTACAATCTGGGAAAGTTCTGTTCAAAATACTGTAACGTTATTGCTTTACTATGTTCGCGTAGGAACCAGCAGGGGGCGCACCATCAACAAGAAAAGTTACATAGTCCACCTTTAATACTTGTACACCTTCTTAGTTTCACACCCTTTGCTACTGATCTCAAAAGCAGTCCGCACAGAAGACAGATCCGTATGTTATAAGGCAGTATGTTGTGATTTAGCACGCCATTAATCTCAGACTCTCGTGGGGAGCTGCTCTCTTTCCGAGCCCACGGGTAAGGCAGGAGTAAAAAAAAATAAAGGCTATATTCTCTACAGTGGTTCCCAGGGGCCCCCAAAATCTGTGCACACTCAAACAAATCCTCCATCTATCTATCTGTCTCATATGCTTCCCGTTTTATTGTCCCGTAGTCATCTGCTCTCTGCTCATTGTTCGGGCTTCATTGTTCTGTCCTTGCTTGGCGAACAATCAGTCTTCTTCCTTTGCATAAATCTGTATTGTAAAAAGAAATGTGCTGAATGCATATTTCTCATTTTAAAGGCCACAGTTGCCTTGTTTTTGAAATCAGATTACAGCGAGACACAAAAGACTGGAAATGAGCCGAGGAAGATAGTTTTTTTTTGTTTGTTTTTTACACTAAAGCTGTTGAAGGACTCGGAATTTTAGAGGTGTTGGCCATATTTTGCTTTACTAACACAAGATATGGTGGCAAGACTGGATCAAATATTTGGGTTTTGGGGGTTATTGAGGCACAGGAAAATGTAACTGTTAATTCCAAGCCCATTTTTATTTCATCCTATAGCAAATTTAAATTGTCTTTCTTCAATGCATGGCCTTTTTGATTTTTATACATATATGTTGTTTTATTATTGCTCAATTTAACACACACACATTGAGTTTTCTTGCTTTATGGAGACATTACAATGGCATAAATTCATTTCATGGAGACTAACCTTCCGGTAACCCCAACCTTAACCTAAAAGAACTCAATGTTTGCACTGATGACCTAGCTTTGGTCCAAACGTGTTGATATGTTACTTACTTACTTCCTTACTTTATGTGTCTCGGACCTGTTCTGCTCCTTTCCCTTTTTTCAATCCACTTTTACAATGAATCCTTGAAGAGCGCCTGATTTTTGTACATTACACTGTGGATTAGTCCTGAAAACACTCACTAAATCAACCCACCTACCTGAAACTTTAAAAAAACTTAAAAACTTAAACTTTTGATTTACCTCACAGGCTTTTTTCAGAAGGGTTAGTCAATGTATCACTAGGTTCTTGTTGAATTCATTTTTATTTATGATGCCATTCCGGGGCCAAATAGGTGTGAAATTTTGACAATTGCAAGCATCATTAAAGGTCCCATAACATGCAAAATCGACTTTTCAGAGCTTTTAACCTTCTTACATTGCTATTTGTGCTTCATATATGTACCCAGAGTGTTTTTTTGATTGATTCCCGCAGTGTTTAGCTATATTACAGACTATCTCCTTTCCTCAAATCTCCAAACTGATGGGTGGTGGGGCAAGACCGCGTCATAAGGGCAAGCACGCGTCATTATCCCGGGTTGGTGAGGGGGTCCAAGGTCTGGGTGACTATTGTGTTAAGGGTGTTGCACAACCCTTATTATTATCAATTATACACTTAGGATAGACTACGAAACGTGAAAAAAAGCATGTTATGGCACCTTTAAACTCTCTTTTTGCAAAATCGAAATACCCTGCCGAGTTTCTTCGCAAAAAAACCCAAACCAAACCACATGATTATCATTAACAGCCTCCGTACTCACAAAGCCACATAGTTGAGCTGCTCCTTGGTCAGGTTCAGGGGGTGATTGGACACCGAGATCCCGTACTGGCGAGGGTCCTGTCCCAGTGGCAGATTGCCCCGCAGGATGGCGTTGTTGGCGACATTTAAAAAGGACACCATGCCGTGCCAGGCCTGGTTATAGAACCACACCTGCCGAGGTACACACGATACACAAAGATTAGTCTAAATATACCAGCGATATCCCCTAGCAACTGACATAAATATCTTGTTTCTCTCTCAAATAATTACAGTCGTTAAGGAAAGGTGCATTATCTTTTCAAAGTTTATTCGGCAATTAGAGCCGGCTCCACCGTGGCCCTGTTTTCAAAGAAGCACTCTGTGACAACTGGTGTCATCCCAGTTTGAAATGTTTGTTTCTTTATTTGGCTTCGCAGCGCGGTAACAAACAGAAAACGCAGGTGGCAAAAGGGTTCAAAGCCACATAATTGCTAGTGTCTGCCTGGTGTGTTGTGATAGCTGGCTTGATGTAATCAGGTGTTGTTAAAGGCGCTTAAGAACGCTGTGCGGCCAATATTGCCCAGTGAATGGATGCGACAGCAGCTTTCTTCACAGTCTAGAGAAGAGCACTGTTATTTCATCTGATCTCGTCACATTTAAATGTATGTAATGTGTATGTAATGTCTCAGCATGCTCTGGTAATAATACATTATTACCAGAGCATGCTGGGGGGGGGGGGGGGGGGGGTGTCAAATTTTAAATGTTCTGGTGTCGGGTCCGCTCCCTGCTATTCTCCACGGAGATGGCATGGCTTTGATCCACAGTATATGTGCTCCACAATATGACAATCACTTTTTATTCAGTTACAGTTTTTATTATTGCTGAAGAAAATACTGTGAGCAGGTTTGTCCCCACAGATCTGACCTGTAACGGCCTGGGGTCCTCACATTCCTGTCTCTATGGCGATACATAAACTCAATGCAATACTGTACAATAAAGGTAAAGCAATAACATCTCCATGGAGAACACACCTTTAAGCAATATAACCACTGTTAAAAAATGCATTCTGACTCGATAAACCAGTGGTTGAACAGGCATCCACGAGGACTCTTATGATGTGTCAGGATCTTTCATAATAAAACATATATCATTACTCCCCAGTTTTAGATTTCAGTTCACATTATATTTTTCTTTAAATATAGCCGGGCCCTTTTTAAGGCACAAATCACTAGCTCTCAGTATTTTATACACAGCAGCACTTAAAAACAGGACGTTTTTATTCAGTGGGAGATAAAGGCTTCCTCCATGACTGGTGGAATCCCATAGAGCCAGAACATGCAAACTGCAGAGATGAAAAGAAAGAGAGTGGATTATTATCACTTTTTCTTTTTTTACAGTTTTCTTTTTAATGTAAAGCCTTCCCAGAGCCTGTGGTGTCTGGGGCGTTCAAAAGTAAAGGATGAAATAAAGTTGGGCTCCCTTCTGCTCATGCAGCGCTAATTAAGACTGGATAGTGTTTGAGTGTCACTCTAACAGAACTGCTGTGTATCAGAGAAAACTACATCCACACACTTATGTTAGGTCTATTGCCTATGGGGACTTTACATTGACTTACGTGTATTTCATTAAAACTTAAATAGTCATTGCTTCCCAAACCTTAACGGAACCTATTTTAATCCATATCTGAACTTTAAAAAAGGATTTACATTATGGTAACCTGATCTTCTCTTTCATCGAGTCTACTGCTGTTGTTTGGGCGCTAGAAAAATACATTTAATTGAATGTTGTCCCCATAAGGGCAGCAGGTCCTCATACAGTGAAGTGTGTATATACATTTTAGTCTCCACAATGTGATAAATTTGCCCGATTCATAAAAACAGCTCTGCTTTAATGCTGTCTCCATTGACTATAATGAATGCAATAAAGTGGAACATTCACAGCAAAGCAAGTGGCAGACCCTCCTCTAGTACTATACTACAACTACAACTACTTTGTGTTACTGGTGCATGTGTATGAAGTCAGTGTTGCTGTTTGTACATCAATATAAGATGAACACCAACAATGATACAACCACAATCAACACCATATTTGATCCGTCAACATTGATTAACACCAATTACATTTTTAATTACTGGCTCAACTTTACACTTAAAATAAGCTGAACTTTTCAACCTACTGAGCGATCCAAAAGCTGAGACTCACACATCTTAAATGAGTGTGAAGTAAAGCTTTAAAGAAAGTCAACTGCCAAACAGCAGCCTTTGTAAGACAGTGTAATTAATTATACTGAGTTATATTAAAGATTTTTAATCACAGAGTTGTTACAGGTATGCCTTAATTCATCAAAGTGAAAATAAGTAATCTGTTGCTAAATTAATGTGGAAATTAATCAATGCACTTTCTTTATAAAATAACATTACAGAGGATTAACATTCTACCAGTGACTACACTTTTAATCTCAAGTAAGTTTATGTTTGTGCTGTTTCTGTCGTTAGAAGTGTTAGTGCTCAGTAATTACAATTTTACAAAACAAATTGAGACTATGAATCTATCGTCAGCCTTAATTCATTTGCAACTACTAGTTACATTTTTAGTGAGGAACTTCATTGTAGTTTTCTAAGCCTGGGTTGTAAAATGAGCACAGTCCTTCCTAAAAACATGAGCCTAATTATGACACCAAGGTCTTTTTTGTCTTACAAAAGCTGTAAAAAACATGACCATGAAGTCAGCGACCTTTACCTTGAGGTTGTCTCTGGTCCCGAGCTTCTTGAGCAAAACCTCGGCCCTCTGCAGGAACTCATCAGTCATATTATCCTAATAAAGATATAGGAAAAACAAGAGCGGAAAACATGTTGGAGAGTTGGAGTTAATTGGACACACTTGGAAAACCACCAGGGCTCTTTGAAATGCAAAACATCAAGAGCGGGCTGACAAAAATTAAGACTTTTGGAGAACATTTGGGTTCGCTCAGCCACTTACTTCCCACAGAGTTGGAGGGGAAAGTTAACTCTCTGTTTTATTCAACAGTGAGGAATAAAATAAATTAAAGCAGGTTATGACTTAATACAGTATGTTTATTTTACATAGAAAATTATTGACTTGAGCCATATAACCTGATTTAGCATTTCCCTTTAAAGGTGCACTTTCTCACCTTTAATTCTGTAGCAAAGGAGCATCTTTAGTGTGACAGCATATTAGAATCAGCATGGTTTTGCGACTAAAACAGATGTCTGTTTTGACGAGACACATAATAATTATCTCCCAATACTTCCAACAATTTCCCCAATACACCAATAACCAACACAACAACAACAGCGTCTGATTTCTTCAAACTGCTTTATTGCGGCAGCAGGACGAGATGAGAACGTCTGAAAGAAGCTGAAGCGGACGCATAAACCCAGCGCTGTACTCGGCTCAAGCTTTACGTCAAATGAAGCTCGGGATGGAAGTTTGAGATGACAGGCGTGCGGTTTTCCCAAAGTGTCACGTCGATGCACCATGCTGCTCGTGGCCTCCATAAAAAGCACTGAACACATTACGGTTTGTGATATAAATGCAAATGTACCTCCTGGTGGACGCAGCCTTCATCATTTAGAGGAAGAGGATTTGAGGGGGTTGTGTGTGTGGGGGGGTGAAGAGCGGTGACAACAGGCGAAGAGGCGGGAGGTCGAGGAATGAGAGGAGAGAAATCAACAGAGACATCCGCTTGTGCTCAGGTGCCTCCAGTGAAAGCGCTCAAATACACCAGTGTGTGGAAGATAGCGGCAGATACGTGTAGCCGCGAGACAGGTTCCTAAAAAGATCATAGCGCGCCTTTGTGGTTCCTGCCCCACAATCCTTCACTCCGACGCCGACGCTGTGCTGCTCTGTGGCACCTGATAAATTTAGAAATGTTTTAAGAATATGCTTCCTTTGCTCTGTCGCGAGTGCCGCCTGTGCCTTTGCCACCTTTACCATAACTCAGTGTTTACAGAACGTCTCAGCTGCGCGACGGTTTGACACGCTTTACATACACCCACGCCGTCTAACGGAAAAGTGGGCAAAAGTGCATGTAAGATAAAGGCAGAAGAGGGGAAAACCTTAAAATTGTGAGTAAAAAGTACTAAGCACCTAACTTATTTGCCTTTTCTCCAAAATAAAAAAAGAAAAATTCTTAGCTGTAGTTCTAATATAGTTGCTATACCGTATTTTCCGAACTATAAGTTACACCGGAGTATAAGTCGCCAAAAAATGCATAAAAGGGAAGAAAATAACATATATAAGTTGCACTGGAGTATGAAATGCGGTTGCAAGTGTGAAAATAACAAATAAAATCACATATAAGTCGCTCCGGAGTATGTATAGAAGTGTAAATCGCACCCCGGCCAAAACTATGAAAAAAGTGTGACTTATAGTCCGGAAAATTTGGTACTTCAATCAAAACAAACATTAAAACTTGCGTATAATCTTCAAAGTCCTACAAAGTTCTCCACAGCCAGCCCCCTCCCCCCACCTCACTGACCTCCTCCAGCCTCACCGTCCCTCCCGGACGCACTGAGCACCTTCAAACACCAGCTCAAAACTCACCTTTTTCTGAAAGCCTATAATCCCCACTAATGTCTGCTCTCCCTCTCAACTTGTTTTGTTTGGCCTGTGTTTGTCCTCGTTGCTTCCTTCATAATGTAAAGCTTCTTTGTGTCCTTGAAAAGCGCTACATAAAGCCCATGTATTATTACTAAAACTTCTGCTGCTTCTTAGGACTATTATTCTTATATTTTTATATTTTAGAACAAAATAGTGGAGTTGGCTGCACTATGTAGCTTTTCAGGTTGACGGCCCTCCACCTGCTTGTATCCATGGACATGTTATTGTTCCACAGTATGGCATTAAACGTATTGTTATATACATTAAAAAAGATATATTCTTCCTGTGAGTAGGGTACTGAACTGTACCTTTGCCTTGTACCGTCTCTTTCTCGTCTCCATTTAGATGTTTAATGCCACATTCAGGCAAAGTATGCAGATAAGCAGGTCCATTTATTTCAGATTTCAGTTTCCTGTTACATTTTGAGGACATTTTCCCATTCAAAAGATATATTTTCTTTTAAATTATTACTCATGGCAGCAGTCAGTTGTAATCTCTCATCTCATTTCATCATACTGAAAAACATAGACTGAAAAGGTTCCACAATGCATTTTTTTTTACCTTTATCTTCAGGCGTGTGACACATAACTTTGATTCTACACTCTTGCTCATTCACTGGAACTAAAACAAGACTCGTATATCGTCCACCTGAAAAAGCAAGGGAAGCCTTTAGCCTAAGTGGTGTAAACTGTTGTTCTTGCAGTTGAGCTGGGCAGTGAAGTGTAGCCCCAACAGGCAGTATATGTGGGGATTAGCGCCGTCTAAACCCAGATGAGGAGCAGGCCAGCGGCTGTCTGCATCTAATCCCCGTCAAACCCGTCCCAGCTCAAGGACAATGGGGCTGGCTGTGGCCCGTGGACCTACCAGAACCCCGGACCACTGTGCAGCGAGGAAATTCAAGTGTGGCCAACTTCTCCAGCTGCTAATCCACAAGCAGATCAGCAGTTTAGTCCCTGCATCGCCTAAGTTGATGTAGGTGAATGCTGTGAGTGGAGATTTATGCTGATCCCCGTCTTGAGTGGACCTGGGATCTACAGACTGGCACTCCATCTGCAAATGGATGCGCGTCAGTCCTGGTAACGTCTATAACTTGTCCATTCGATGTGGTTCTCTTCGAGTTGGTGCTGTATCATATGCTCCGAAAGGAAGGTTTGCTGTGAGTGGTCATTCAAAGTGACAAATTTAGGAACAAATTCATGATTATGGTGAGGAAATGGATCCTCGATAGGCGTTAGATTTAGAAACATGGTTATGGATAGGATTAACAGTATTATGGTTAAGTGTTATGGTTAGGGAAACGATTTTGGGTGAACTTGTTTACAGTCAATCAAAAATGTAGGCCTGTTCAAAGGAGCATTCCCACACATTTACACATTACAACTATTTACACATCAATTACACCCCTACTATCCAGCTCAAACCTTCTCTTCAAGGTTTCTGTTTTTTCCCTCACTCCATTTTTTACTTGTCTTTCTTGCCAACAGCTGACCGACGGCAAATAGTTTTCCATTTGGGGGTTTTCCCGGGACAGTTGGTCAATCTGCTCGTCTTTCTGTGAAGCCCTGTGCGGCTGCTTTTGTGATATTGGACAAAAACAAACGTAACTGAACCGAATTGAAATTTTGGACACGCTGTCATCAAACCCGCTGTAAACTGTGTCTGCGCTGAACGGAACTGATCTGTACGGAAATCAAACAATGTGGGTATTGAACCGGTTTTGATGGGCTATAACTAAAGCCAAATATGTCTTGAGTGCACATTTATATCATTTTCAAACCGAGAGTTACGAAGCAGTAGAGGAAAAGAGACATTTTGGCAATACTTTTGAATATAAGTTGGAGGATGCCGGGGATAGAGAGACAGGTGAATCACCGTGGCAACTCAGTGGAAGGGAACAGCCAAAAGGAAAAAGATTATTCATCTACTCCCACAGAAACTGCAATTACATGTATAAATGTAAGAATAATGCCCCCAAAAACAAAGTCTACACCCAAATAAATCTAATAATAAGTGTATGATTTTTGCCCAATTAATTGCCCAGCTCGACAGGATAGTCTTCCTTGGGAATAGAATACGTTTTGGAATTTTATGACAGTTAATTTAACCTAATTAGCTACTATAATTAGCATGTCCCGTATCATGTAATGGAACTTGTCATCCAATTTGTCTACAATGACACGATGTCTGAAAATAAAAGACCACTCCTGATGATGGGGCGACTGCAAACACATTCTAGAAAACATAAACAGTTTCTACATAATAACACAGTGTGCCACTTGAGATTTGTTTGCCTAAATTACAAGTTTGGAGCCTGTGGACTTTCTTGTTCTCTTCCTTCCCATCTTGTCTTTGAACACAAAGACTATTTTTACCAATAGGAAATGGATTAAGAGATATTTTCAGAACCCGTTTCCTAATTTGGCCAGGGGCAAAAAAGCCAGTGGCTGATGTCAAAATGGCTGTAGTAAGATCAGTAGTTTCCAGGGAGAGTTTGAGGCTTACAGAAAAGTGTTTGCATAGCAGGTTGGTAAATGCCGTTGGGGTTACGCCACGGCTGTTGGAATTTAAGGCATATTAGACAGCAGAATTGGAGAGTGGAAAGAGATGAAAGTGATAAGCCAGAGGGCAGAGTAATGTGCTGAACTCACAAAGAGAGTGTCCAAAAACCTGTAAAGTTAGAAGAGGCTCTGAGGGGACAGGGTGCAGTTTAAGTTATGTGGGAAACCATGAACGGGAGCTAAGATTTACATTTCATCATTTCAAAGATCTAATTGCAATTTTCGGACAAACATTAGGATTATTACATTACCTTTTGCACTTTACAGAGTATAGAAGAGTATCAAGATTCTGCTGAACTAATAAAAGAATCAAATGTTACTATTATTATTTATGCTGTACTGCATTGCTAAGGTAAATTCATTCCAATTGCAATTTAAACTTGATTGTGTTTTATTTTGCAGGCCTTTTGACAAAACATCCACTGCTATTGTTTAATCACCTTAACCTTATTGCTGTGGGAACTGGAGAATATTGAGAGGCATTCACAAAGGGAAAACCTTGTTGTTGTGAAGCAGCACTGCTATATATTAGTCACTTTGGACAGATTTAAAACTATTAAGCTAATAAAAATAAACATATATATATTCTTTAAAGGTGTTCTTTTTTTGTTGCTAAAATATAAACAAAAAAACAAAAAGCAGAATTTTCCACTGATTTGGCCTGTGAATTGGCCTGGTGGCGTCACCTCTTTGTGTCCATGGAGATAGCAATAACATCCCTCAACATGAAGACAAGCGGCTGGGGACCTTCCACCAGGAGTAGTTCACCTTTAATTGTATTTTTCTTATCTACTTCATTACATTTAGATACATACATACATTGATTGCAGTTTCTTCCAGGCAGTCATTCTGTGTGACAGGTTTATAGGCCTCACGTGTTCTGCAGGTTTGGCCTTCTTGACGTGCAGCGCCTTCATACTTTTACTTGTACAACCTTGCTTTTATTTGTTCTAATCATGATGTTCTCTAATAGTCCACTCTTCCATTTTGGCCCTGTTAAGTTTAAAGCATGTTTTCCAGCATGACAGTTTAAAAGGTGAACATTTGTTGAATGCCCTGGACCTTGTGTTTATCCTTCCTTTTTTGCGTCGAAACCCTAGATTGGTCCATTAACTCAAAAGCGATGCCTGTTGCCATGGTCACTCAACAGATTCCATTTGGAGAATTTAACCGCACCCCTTTCTTTCTTTCGCTTGTTTGTTGCCATTATCCTTTCTCCATCTCTCAAGGCTTCAGCTTGGCTCTGCCGCAAGCAACCTCACCTGTATCCAAGGCACAAAGCTCGGCGCACAAAGAACGCCACGCTCCATTTAGAAAGAAGACTGGAGAACCGCGGAGTCTCTACAGAGAAATAATGGTGGCCTCAACAACCAATTGGAGAAGAAGAAAGAATAAAAAGTTCAAATAAGAGAGCACAATTTGCCAAATGCCACTAGACAAATGTCACAGTAGTAATAGTGATTTGGATTTATGACATTTCACACAGGAAGTTGAGTCAGAAAGAAAGCAGAGGATGTTCAGGTACTTAAACTATAATTAAAATAAACTATTCTATGATCGTAGACACTGATTTTGTGTTGCTTATTACTACAACAACATAACTGCTCTTAGCCTCCTCAGACTAATATTAAAGGGACTTCTACTATTACTGCTGCTACAACCACTATAGCTCTTACTACTATTCCTTCAACGCCTACTACTACTGCAAGTGTTACTAAAGCTTCTACTACTACTACTACTGCAAGTGTTAATAAAAAGCTTCTACTACTACTACTACTGCAAGTGTTACTAAAGCTTCTACTACTACTACTACTGCAAGTGTTACTAAAGCTTCTACTACTACTACTACTACTGCAAGTGTTACTAAAGCTTCTACTACTACTACTACTACTGCAAGTGTTACTAAAGCTTCTACTACTACTACTACTACAAGTGTTACTAAAGCTTCTACTACTACTACTACTACTGCAAGTGTTACTAAAGCTTCTACTACTACTACTACTACTACTGCAAGTGTTACTAAAGCTTCTACTACTACTACTGCAAGTGTTACTAAAGCTTCTACTACTACTACTACTGCAAGTGTTACTAAAGCTTCTACTACTACTACTGCAAGTGTTACTAAAGCTTCTACTACTACTACTACTACTACTGCAAGTGTTACTAAAGCTTCTACTACTACTACTACTGCAAGTGTTACTAAAGCTTCTACTACTACTGCAAGTGTTACTAAAGCTTCTACTACTACTACTACTACAAGTGTTACTAAAGCTTCTACTACTACTACTACTACTGCAAGTGTTACTAAAGCTTCTACTACTACTACTACTACTGCAAGTGTTACTAAAGCTTCTACTACTACTGCAAGTGTTACTAAAGCTTCTACTACTACTACTACTGCAAGTGTTACTAAAGCTTCTACTACTACTGCAAGTGTTACTAAAGCTTCTACTACTACTGCAAGTGTTACTAAAGCTTCTACTACTACTACTACTACAAGTGTTACTAAAGCTTCTACTACTACTACTACTACTGCAAGTGTTACTAAAGCTTCTACTACTACTACTACTACTGCAAGTGTTACTAAAGCTTCTACTACTACTACTACTGCAAGTGTTACTAAAGCTTCTACTACTACTACTACTGCAAGTGTTACTAAAGCTTCTACTACTACTGCAAGTGTTACTAAAGCTTCTACTACTACTACTACTACTGCAAGTGTTACTAAAGCTTCTACTACTACTACTACTACTGCAAGTGTTACTAAAGCTTCTACTACTACTACTACTACTGCAAGTGTTACTAAAGCTTCTACTACTACTACTACTGCAAGTGTTACTAAAGCTTCTACTACTACTACTACTGCAAGTGTTACTAAAGCTTCTACTACTACTACTACTACTGCAAGTGTTACTAAAGCTTCTACTACTACTACTACTGCAAGTGTTACTAAAGCTTCTACTACTACTGCAAGTGTTACTAAAGCTTCTACTACTACTACTACTACTGCAAGTGTTACTAAAGCTTCTACTACTACTACTACTACTGCAAGTGTTACTAAAGCTTCTACTACTACTACTACTGCAAGTGTTACTAAAGCTTCTACTACTACTACTACTGCAAGTGTTACTAAAGCTTCTACTACTACTACTACTGCAAGTGTTACTAAAGCTTCTACTACTACTACTACTGCAAGTGTTACTAAAGCTTCTACTACTACTACTACTGCAAGTGTTACTAAAGCTTCTACTACTACTACTACTGCAAGTGTTACTAAAGCTTCTACTACTACTACTACTGCAAGTGTTACTAAAGCTTCTACTACTACTACTACTACTGCAAGTGTTACTAAAGCTTCTACTACTACTACTACTACTGCAAGTGTTACTAAAGCTTCTACTACTACTACTACTACTACTGCAAGTGTTACTAAAGCTTCTACTACTACTACTACTACTACTACTGCAAGTGTTACTAAAGCTGCTACTACTACTACTACTACTACTACTACTACTACTACTACTACTACTACTACTACTACTACTACTGCAAGTGTTACTAAAGCTGCTACTACTACTACTACTACTACTACTACTACTACTACTACTACTACTACTACTACTACTACTACTACTACTACTACTACTACTACTACTACTACTACTACTACTACTACTACTACTACTACTACTACTACTACAGCAAGTGTTACTAAAGCTTCTACAACTACTACTACAGCAAGTGTTACTAAAGCTTCTACTACTACTACTACTGCAAGTGTTACTAAAGCTTCTACTACTACTACTACTACTGCAAGTGTTACTAAAGCTTCTACTACGGGTACTGCAAGTGTTACTAAAGCTTCTACTACTGGTACTGCAAGTGTTACTAAAGCTTCAACTACTGGTACTGCAAGTGTTACTAAAGCTTCTACTACTACTACTGCAAGTGTTACTAAAGCTTCTACTACTACTACTACAGCAAGTGTTACTAAAGCTTCTACTACGAGTACTGCAAGTGTTACTAAAGCTTCTACTACGAGTACTGCAAGTGTTACTAAAGCTTCTACTACGAGTACTGCAAGTGTTACTAAAGCTTCTACTACTACTACTACTGCAAGTGTTACTAAAGCTTCTACTACTACTACAGCAAGTGTTACTAAAGCTTCTACTACGAGTACTGCAAGTGTTACTAAAGCTTCTACTACTAATACTGCAAGTGTTACTAAAGCTTCTACTACTACTACTGCAAGTGTTACTAAAGCTTCTACTACTACTACTACTGCAAGTGTTACTAAAGCTTCTACTACTAGTACTGCAAGTGTTACTAAAGCTTCTACTACTACTACTGCAAGTGTTACTAAAGCTTCTACTACTACTACTGCAAGTGTTACTAAAGCTACTACTACTACTACTACTGCAAGTGTTACTAAAGCTTCTACTACTACTACTACTGCAAGTGTTACTAAAGCTTCTACTACTACTACTACTGCAAGTGTTACTAAAGCTTCTACTACTACTGCAAGTGTTACTAAAGCTGCTACTACTGCAAGTGTTACTAAAGCTACTACTACTACTACTACTACTACTACTACTACTACTACTACTACTACTACTACTACTACTACTACTACTACTACTACTACTACTACTACTACTACTACTACTACTACTACTACTACTACTACTACTGCAAGTGTTACTAAAGCTTCTACTACTACTACTACTGCAAGTGTTACTAAAGCTTCTACTACTACTACTACAGCAAGTGTTACTAAAGCTTCTACTACTACTACTACTGCAAGTGTTACTAAAGCTTCTACTACTACTACTACTGCAAGTGTTACTAAAGCTTCTACTACTACTACTACAGCAAGTGTTACTAAAGCTTCTACTACTACTACTGCAAGTGTTACTAAAGCTTCTACTACTACTACTACTGCAAGTGTTACTAAAGCTTCTACTACTACTACTGCAAGTGTTACTAAAGCTTCTACTACTACTACTGCAAGTGTTACTAAAGCTTCTACTACTACTACTACTGCAAGTGTTACTAAAGCTTCTACTACTACTACTACAGCAAGTGTTACTAAAGCTTCTACTACGAGTACTGCAAGTGTTACTAAAGCTTCTACTACTACTACTGCAAGTGTTACTAAAGCTTCTACTACGAGTACTGCAAGTGTTACTAAAGCTTCTACTACTAGTACTGCAAGTGTTACTACAGCTTCAACTACTGGTACTGCAAGTGTTACTAAAGCTTCTACTACTACTACTGCAAGTGTTACTAAAGCTTCTACTACTACTACTACTGCAAGTGTTACTAAAGCTTCTACTACTACTACAGCAAGTGTTACTAAAGCTTCTACTACGAGTACTGCAAGTGTTACTAAAGCTTCTACTACTACTACTACTGCAAGTGTTACTAAAGCTTCTACTACTACTACAGCAAGTGTTACTAAAGCTTCTACTACGAGTACTGCAAGTGTTACTAAAGCTTCTACTACTAGTACTGCAAGTGTTACTAAAGCTTCAACTACTGGTACTGCAAGTGTTACTAAAGCTTCTACTACTACTACTGCAAGTGTTACTTAAGCTTCTACTACTGGTACTGCAAGTGTTACTAAAGCTTCTACTACTACTACTACTACTGCAAGTGTTACTAAAGCTTCTACTACTACTACTGCAAGTGTTACTAAAGCTTCTACTACGAGTACTGCAAGTGTTACTAAAGCTTCTACTACTACTACTACTACTGCAAGTGTTACTAAAGCTTCTACTACTACTACTACTGCAAGTGTTACTAAAGCTTCTACTACGAGTACTGCAAGTGTTACTAAAGCTTCTACTACTACTACTACTGCAAGTGTTACTAAAGTTTCTACTACTAGTACTGCAAGTGTTACTAAAGCTTCTACTATTAGTACTGCAAGTGTTACTAAAGCTTCTACTACTAGTACTGCAAGTGTTACTAAAGCAAAGCTGCTACTGCTGGAGGCTACTGCTACCATGTGTTTCACACTCATGCAGAAATTCAGTGTCAAGTCAAGTGTCTTGCTCATTGACACAAGAACCTGGGGCTAGAGCTGCCAACCATCTACTAAATGTGTCACCCTGTATAACAGCCACTTTTTTTTTAATTATAGCTACTCCAATAGCTAATGCTACTGTTAAAATGATTGCATTGTCATCATGTTTTAATTCCTGTAACCAATACTACTCTTGGTATTACTACAAGTACTTCAAGTATTACTATCGATAGAGGATTTCCACAACTACTCTCACTACGATCGAAGCCTTGTACTATACGGTTGGTGACTCTAGTTCAGTGGTGTACAACCTTTTCTCTTTCTCACACAATAAACACGTTCACTCTCAAGAGCCATTCAATATCACCAAGTGCCCTTTGCGTGAAGGCCATGTTCTGCACCAACCTGCGGTGAACTTAGAATGTCTTTGAGATCGGCGAAGGCGAGTTCGATCTCCGCTTCAGTCAGGCGTGCTTGGGAGTTAATTCCTCCGACTGAGATGCCTCCAAATCTGTAGAGGTTAGACACGGGCAAAGTCAAGGAAAGTGTCCAAAGGCAAGCAAGGGATATTACTCGTTTACATTTCTTAATTTAAAATGGAAAATAGAAAGTTAAAACCATATATTCTTCATGAGATAGAATAGTTTTATACTGTGGTACTGTAGTATAGCCAAAGATTCCTATTAAAAAAATATAATAAATAATAAATACAAAATACAAAACATTTTATATTTTAGTCCATTTTTGGTAAGAAAAGTTACATGGCGGTAGTTTAACATACACATTTTCTAAGATGCATTCATTTTACTCCAAAACGCCACAATGCAGCCACTATCAACTACTTTTACTGATATTCATAGCAATACTTTTGACGTCAGTGCAGATTTTTTGTCCATAGACTACCAAAAGGACAAAGACAGAAAGCATCCCCACACACAACGTCCAAACACTTAACAATTAATCATTTTTCTGGGTGACAGTCAGCAGTGAATGTGCTCATGGCGTAAAATGACAGGTTAAAGGAAGCGTATCTAAGAGCGGCCCAGCAGGATTTGTCAGACTGTGACAAGACCGTGACATGTGGCAGCGAAAATGGCATCGCGCCGTGCACCATCGTGTCCTTTCATTCATATGAGTATTGCCTGACCTTCTAAAAGTGGATGCACAACAGTAACCCAGCTAGTGGTTACTGCCCTCTTTTGAAGACCTTTTGAAACGCATTCGTTCCAATACCAAAGTGTTGAAAGTGCCGGGACTATAACACATTGTTCTCTGTCTGAAGAGTGACACTAAAATCAAAAGATTTTGGTACAATAATGGAAGTGAAAGTACCTCTTTTTCCCCTGGTTCTCAAAGGTTTTGATGAGAAAATCGGTCATGTTTCGGCCAGTTAGATTCTGCAGGGTGTCTGTTGTGTTCTGGGTTCTCTGAAATACAACAAGACAAATCATTAGAAGATTTATTCATTTCCAAAAGGCCATTTTACTGTAAAAGATGTGGGAGTTATTGAAAAAAATGTAAATCACACAGATACGAAACATTTTAATATTAAGCATGGTCTAATATTAAATAATACAAAATATCAATGGCTGCAAAAAGACCTAAAACAATCAAATTAAACTTGTGGAGTAATCTTTAAAAAATATATATATATATAAATATTTTGCTGACATTCTGTGATGAATTGTACAGTTCATTTAAATACTTTGCAATACTTTAACCCGAAATAAGACATTTACAGACACGTTTTAGCACATTTCTATGGACATAATATTATAATCCATGTATTCATTTTTGCCTCACAAGCATTAAACATTGTACCATATAGTCACTGCCTGAACAGTTTGCAAGTTTGAAGCAAAACTTATCTTCTAGTTGCAAATCAAGACCAAAAATCAATTTAATATGGCCGTAAAACCAGCCCAGTTAATTCTCCAGAGACTTTGGGGTCAAGTGTTCACTTTTTGTGTCGCCTCAGTTTCAGCTTTTTAGTTTTCGAGCAACTTTTCCAAACCAGTTTTCAAGTAAAATAAGCAGCTATAGCACAGATTACAAATGTGCATACTTCAATTATTTGACACAGCATACAGAGAACAATAACCAACCAAAGTTTTCTTCGTCTTTGTTCAATGCAACTTTAGGATCACACGGGCAAACCGCAAGTGCAGCCCAGCCACCCATAAAAACCCAATGCCAAAATATTCTCAAGTTAAAGATGTACATTTTCCAGGTGTTGCACAGTGAAGCGTACTCTCTCAACCCTATCATGACAGTCAATTAGGCGCGGCTATGGGCGGCCTTTCCAAAATCCAGACCCCTGCCATTGCTTCCCGAGTAATATGTAATGTAGGGGAGCCTTAATTAGATGGCCTTCTGAGGATAAATGGGCGCGTTCTAACATCCAATTAAGAGAGCACCAACACTCGGCTGCGTGTGGACGGATACAGGCAGTAAATACACAGCCATGGTGTCTGTTTCCAGAGAGGGAACACAGGGGTAATTAGCGAAGTGATCCTTGATAAAGAGCCACTAGACCGCTGGCTACAACGTAATTTATGGGAGACCCCCTGGTTAACACTGCTTTACACACACAGAGCAGTGTCGAGTTTGTCAGACAATTTTGAGTTACGGAGTTGATGTCAATGAGTTAAAGGACCATATTAATTAACGTTTAAGTGTTAACTATTAACCAATGATCTACACAAAAATAACTATCGTACAATAGACCAAATCTGTTAAAAGTTTTTCACCAGATTATAAAAGAAGATTTAATTAAAAGAGGACTGTTGGAGTAACAGGACTTTTATAGGTAGTTATGAATAAGAAATTAAACAAACGAATGACCATTATAACCCTTTAACAGATTTTTTAAATTAATGCTTATAAATCAGAACTTTCAAGGGGAATAATAGCTAAATTAAATGAATGCATAAATAATATGGACAGCTACTTTGCTAAATATATTAAACACAAATGGGAAAGAGATGGTAACCTTGTTTGGACAGGCAAAAATTGGGAAAATGTACTGTATGTACATCCTAGTGGAGGACCACAAAATCACATATTTGGAGGGAATTTTGTCAGAAAAATGTTTCACGTTTTTTCATAACACCATCTCAAATAGCCTATTATTCACCAGGAAGTGCTATCAGCGGGAGAAAGTGAGGCCGCCAGGAGGCAAACCACTATCACATGAACTGAGACTGTCCTGTTGCTCAGAAATATTGGACTGAGATCAATGAACATTTTCATTGTATGAAATGTGTATTTTTGACATCAACATCCCATTCGATTTCAGAACTATGTATCTGGGCCTCAAAACACCTGCCATGGACACAATCAGCAGATATCTTTGGAGCATCCTTATGGCAGCATGGAAAAAGGCCCTCAGAAAAATGGATGACACAAAATATAGCAACGATCAAGGACTGGAGTGAAATTAAATTATTATGGACCAGGAATAATGGACTATTTGGATACGGCTATGTAAATTCTATGTCCTCGCCCCCGTGTCATGGTTTCAAAAAGTTTGTTAAAGGTGAACTATGTAATGTGGAGGTCTGCCACCTGCTTCTGGAATGTTCCACAGTATGGCTTCGCAATAGAGACGGGTATGTGCAAATGCAAGGCCACGTTACAGGTCAGATCAGAAAGCATTTTGAACGTTTTTCAATCTGGGTTTGTGCAATAAAAACACCTGTAATAGAATAAATGCAAGTTAAATATGTGTAACTGCACTACTGTGGAACATTCTCCATGGAGACCAATAGGTGGCAGTCCCTCCAACAGAAAATGTACATGATGCACTTTAAAAGATTACTTCTGCCACGTTATTAAAACAAGGTCAAATCGGTCAAAATGTCAAACCTTTTCATTAAATTTTGTCTTTTTTTTAGAACATTCCATGCATGTTCATTCACAGTTTCGATACCTTCTGTGAGACTCTAAAAGTAAATAGTCAAGTCCTGCATATGCCATTTTGTTTTCTTGAGCTTTTGTGCTATTCCGCTTTTGTGACGCATAATTACAGCCAATGTGTTATAATTCATCAGCTGCATACACGGGAAACTGGACAATGTACAAACACGGTGAATCATCAAATGTATAAAAGGACGACGGTGGTGGGAGTGAGTGGAAGCTGAGCACCCATCTGGCTTAAGCATCACAGATAACGCAGACGAACGCCGCGGCAAACTTGGCTTATCTCCGAATAAACATACTTTCCTTTCACAAAACAACCTAAACTAAAAACAACAGCGGAATAAAAAAAGACAAACAAAGTGGAAGGAATGTACTGTACTGTACACTTACACGCTGGCACTGGGCATTGCCAAAAACCACAGTCGGCACCGGGTTAATTATTTTGGCGTGGGTTCATATGCTCAATCAAATCTGACTCAAATAGGCTTATTACATTATACTGTGCGACTGGGTCTTTCCTCTGCAGACTTTCTTCTACGTTATCTTGGCTGTGTTTGGGATTCAGTCCATGACATGAGCTTCCCGGCACACAGCAGTAGCCCGATAGCTGGCGAAGCAAACAGGGTAGAGGGAAATGTAAACTAAGGGGTAATCAAACGGGGTGAATGAGTTGGCATGCTCCAGCACTGCAGAGATAAGAGACTGCAGCATGTTCATAAAAACTCTTGGCGTGCGTTTCGTCACTCACAACCTCCATGTAAATGTTATCTTGGACATATATACAGAGCGAGCAAGCGGGGGTGTAAATTTGGGATAATTAATGATTTATTTATTATTTTATAAATTAAGATTTGACCTCATTTGTAATGCCAACGATTCTTAGTCCCGTATGAAAATGAATGCCAGCATGATCAGTATTTTGAGTTCGTCTAGTGCGTGTCCATGCATCATTTTATATCAGGACCAGAGCATTACTTGCAATATTTACAAATCTGTTTCTTTTAGTTATCAGGCTGTATGGGAACCAGAGGCAGGGGCTCATGTCTAATGCTAGAAACCAGTTGTTGAATATCGTACAAAAACAATATTTATACCAACTAATCATTTCTGGCTGGAGTACGCCACCTATTTGTCTCCAAGGAGATGTTATTACATTTTGTGGAATCTTTCACAGTGTGGCATTAAACTCTCCTCTGTCCCTGTAACGTGCTAGCCTTCATTAGATAAACAGGTTCCATGCAATACTGTTGAACACTCCAAGCAAATCAATAACTGAAAATATTCATATTGGTTCCCCTACTGTCTTGTGGGTGAAGTTGCAAAAATGCCAAATTGCACCCTTTGATTGAGAAATATAAAGCAATGCCAAATAGTTATTTGGCATTTGTTGTTTTCGGGTTTCTGAAAAATAAAGAAATGACAAACATGTGTCAGTATCAAATATACTATTTTCTTTTTTCTTTTTTAAAAGGATGTTTTGGCCTTTAGGCTTTATTAGACAGGACAGCCTGATGTGAAATGGGGATGAGAGCGAAGAGAGGACATGGAGTACATCTTAATTAGCCTTAATAAAACGTAAATTAAGATTTAAATAATAAACAAATAGTTTATTAAACATGATTCAGGCTTAGTATTCATAAAGTATTTGTTCTTTACAAAGAAGTCGTCGTTCATGTGTTAATGAGGTTATTTAAAGTGTGTTGTAAAATAAGTCGTTGTAATCCCTCATCCGTCCAGAAGTGTTCCATTGTAGGAAAAAACTGCTGTAATCATCCAAACACAGTTTTTCGTCCAAGAGTCATTCTCAATCTGTGGACCTAGTCTGAGAACTAGGATACAGCAGCATTTTGAAGCCATGGGGCGGCATCAGCCCTGACCATTCTGATGCTAATCAGGTACTCAGTGTTGATGGAGCTGCAGCCAGGTAACAATAGGATTTCTATGGCCCATTACTGGGCTGTTAGGATAAACAAAGAATATTGGTTTCAGGTGAAACTCTGAGAGTAAACAAAAACAGGACAGGCTGTTGTCAGGGTTCTGCCCGGTGGGCGGGGCTTAGCTCCAGGATAAGTATCTGAGTTCTCAGACTAGATTCACATTTGAGAATGACTCTTGGTCTCTTTTTCTAACAATGTCCATATGACTACAACTGAAGCTTTTTCTACAATGATATCAAATAAGTTAAATAGATTTAAAGTAATTACATCACCGCAATAGATTGTATTCATATAAGCAATTTTCAATTTCCGTTGAGTAGCTCACCATGTATTAGATTGTCCTTGTCCCCCATGTTTAAAATGTGGTTGGGATGCACTGACAATATGTTGTGTAACCCCAGCGGGTAACCAATCAACAGCTGTGTACCACAATTAAAACAGCTCTAACTACTGTGCAGCCCGTAATGAGCAGCTATGCCACATATATCTGGATTCAACGACTGCCTTCAACCTGAAGCCTTCTGTTGTGTTTAGATACAAGCAGTGCCCTTAATCTATTCTCCACACTTCACTAGCCCTTACCTTTTGTGTTTTTCCATCATGGTGCCTCGAGAGGACGCTTGTGGACAGGTTGTGTAATGACAAAAAGGATGTGAGAATTCGGGGGAACTTTAAAGAGTGGAGCAGGGAGAAGATACGTTAGCTTTTTGGTTGGGTTTTGTGGCTCCGATGCAGAGACAAACTCAGGGAGGAGAAAAATGTTCTCCAACTTAAGGTTTACACATTCATTATCATTTCATTGACTCGCATGAATAAATGATAACATAAGACAGCAATAATCTGTCAGGGCTGCTGATTCGACGCTGGGAATCTCAATGAGGGCGCAGCGGAGAAGTGAATAAAACAGCACTGGTTGTGCGTCGTTCTTTAAATCAACTTCTGTCTGCTTGCAAAAAGTCTGTTTAGACAGATGATGCTCTGAGGATTCTGATGTACTCTTTTATAATGTATGAGAACATTTGATTTGTTAAGTCGTGCAAAAGCAGTCTACCTGGTTAAATAAAAGTTAATAAATACATAAATACAGTTTAATCCTTGGACAATAAAGCATCTATTTAAACGTCTATACATCCATCTAGTGTGCAGAGGTTGCATGTTCTCTACAAGCACAAAAGACTAATCGTCCAGCTAAGTACTCTGACCAATAGTTCAAAATATTTAAATGAGTCCCTGGGCGGTTTCTAAAAGGTTGAACAGGCGAAATTGAAGGATGGGTCAAATACAGAGACAAGTATACCCAATCTGAACACCCCAGAATTGCTTCATAGAGAAGTTGTAAGTATGTTATTATAAATGTGGTATTACATTGAACAGGCCAGTATGACAATAACAGAGGACAATAATGATGCAAGTAGATTTGCTGCCATATTTTTGAAGTGCAAATGATACGCAATAACAAAACAAAGCCCTGGGTTACGCCACGCTTCCCTACACTAATCACAATGTTTGTCTCAGTGAACTGACCTTTACAGCTGTTGCTTCCAACTTCTCTCCCACAATATTTCCTCTCCAAACAGGTCACTTGATTTATGTAAGGACTGATAACAGCCTGTGAAGTTTAGAAATGAGCTGTATAAATTACTGGGACTGATTTTACCCTGGGTTACACAGTCCCAAGCTGTCAACAAATTAAAGGTGGAGTATCTGATTTTTGAACCGCAAAAGGAGGAAGTCGGAGGTTCAATATGTCCAGTTCCTCGCTCTCACAGACACATCATTAATATCAACACACATCCATTTTAGGCGTGTGCACAGTTTTTGAACAGCTTTTTCAGCAGGTGATGTGAAACTGGGGAGGACCACCCAAGCGCAGCCAATCGGAGCACTTATTGCATGCAGACAGTGTGCAGTGGTCTCATTTTTGTCACAACGTCCTGCTTTTACAATATAAATGGGGGAAAACACAACAATATAGAAGATGTTTCTATCGTTTTAATATTTTAACCTATTTGTTGTATAGGGGCAGAGTTTTATACAGAATGCGTAGACTTTTGACACTACCATTCCACTCAATTTTGGACTCAAACCCCCCCACCATGGACACAGAGGGTGGCTATCTTAGGAACATACTCGTGGCATCTGGGAAGAAGACCCTCACAAAAAAAATGTATAACTAGAACCATTCCGACAATTAAGGACAGGAAAAATATCATAACAGACATACACACGATGGGAAAAAATAACCCTCAGGACTCAACTTAAAAATTGACAAATTTAAAAAATAAATTATTAATATACCGTATTTTCGGATTATAAGTCGCACCGGAGTATAAGTCGCACCAGCCAAAAAATGCACAATAGAGAAGAAAAAAACATATTTAAGTTGCACTGGAGAATGAAATGTGGTTACAAGTGTGAAAATAACAAATACTATCACATATAAGTCGCTCCGGATTATAAGTATATAAGTATAAATATAAGTATAAGGTGCGACTTATAGTCCGGAAAATACGGGTATATTCTTGAAAAAAAATAAAATGTTCTCCCTTATTTTCTACATTTTCTCCTTTACTTGCCTTATGTTCTACATGGTCCAGCTCTTCCACCCCCCTTTTTTTCTGTTGTTGTTGTGAATACATAATAATGATAAAATGGCCAAAAAGAAGAAAATAATAAATAATGCATAGACTTTATAGTTCATATACAACTGCAAACTGATCTGCTCTTTATGGATTAATTAACTTGTCTAATTTCAACCTTTTCATTCGAGGCCTAATTCATCCCACGCAGCCTGATGTACGCCATAACAGAGAGATAATCACCATTGTTCCTTCCCCATGTGAGTGGTCATAATGTCGGTGTACAAGCGAGCCCTATAGTGGAATGATACAGACATCAATGCTAATGCAGTAAACATGGTGACACTATCAATTCCTCTACAGGCGCGGACCACTATTCATCTTGGGAGGTTAATATCGCCGCCAAACGGGAGTCAATAGCTGGGAATTGATAATGGGTTTACTGTTGCCTGCTATTTCCATGGCAACAATGATCCGAGTGTCCCTCCTGCGGTGCCGCGCTCGCAAAAAAAAATCTCTTCCTTCTGCTTTTCTATCTCAAGGCCATATTGTGAGGATGGCCAGGGTAAGGGATGAAAAAGAGTGGTGCATTTTGTCATGATTTATTCAAGCTGGAGAAAAGCTTTCAGGTCAAAAGGAATGTACCCCCCACAATGCAGTTGTGTAGGTGGGCTGCTAATTTCCCAATGCAAAAAACTTATGAAAAATGAATGTTTCCTATAGCATACGTGCATATGTAGCACTTTTCCTCACATGTTTCAGGAGTCAATCATAAAATATAGGCCTCTTTAGATTCCGTATAGGAGGAGTGTTTAATATTACATGACAGCTGTATTACCGTATATATATAAAAATGTCTTAATTCAGTGAGGACACTGGCAAGCCGAGCAAAATAAATCTTTCAAAGTGTTGCCAATGATGAAACGTTTGTCTACAAAGTTCCTCCTTGTGTGGGAAAGTAAAAAAAGAGTAGCTGCATAGAGCCGTGCAGTTTCCATTAACGTCGCTGCCGCTCTTTTGTTAATTTCGCTCAATGCGGAAACGACTGAAAATAATAATTCATGTCCCCAAGGTTGTTGCCATGCAAAGGAAGACAACGCTCCATTTACTTTTACAGCATCGAGATTGAGACAAAATACAGATCTTGTAAATACACAGCAGAAATGATGCAAGTGGAAGAAACTAAGCATAAGCAAAGGCCGTCTTTTTAAATGGGCATTATGAAAAGGATCAGCATGTGTGCGCTGCAAAAAGCTGTACTTTTTACCAATTTTACAACCAAACCGTGTTTTTATTGTCCTGCTACTTTTTATATACTGTGTATATAATATGCAATGCATTATAAACAGTAAAACCAGAGAAATCATTCATGAAACTACATAAAAAGTGGTGGAAAAGCATATTGTGTTTTCTCACCGCATTGCTAATTTCCATGTCGTATGTCAACAAAGCACAGCCACCTTATTAAGCTGCTGTGGTGCTTTGCGGTAGCATCCACCTATACACAGGACTGTGCAGCACAAGATTGTATAATCATGCTTAATGTTAATGAGAGAATCAGAAAATAAAGCCATACAATTCAATTAAAATCCAAAATGACCGGTAACCTTAATGTGGTGCAAATCATGTATTGAATGTTAAGTTAATGTTTGCTGTGTACAATGTATTTTACTTCTAGTATAAAAAAATCCGTACCACTTTATAATAACTACACCTGAATCAATCATAGTAAAATGATTCGATAAAAAGCTAACAGGCCAATCACTTGAGTAAAAATGAGCTACCACATTGTATTTACTAGTGTTACCAAAAACAAATCTTGCATTGTAGTGTTTCTGTGTTCCTATTCTGCCGCAAGTCAAGCTGTAACATATGTATGAAAAGGATGGAAATGTCCTTTGTGCTTCTGTGTCCTGTGTATCAACATAGTACAGATGTCTTCATTCACATTATTATAGCTGCTCTGGCGCTAACATCAGTACAATGCAGGTATGTGCAGTGCTTAGAAAACAGACCGATTCCTGCGTGAAATCAGAAGATGAATACATTAACTAACAGGCTAAACGTAGTAATATAATTAAATAAATAAAATTCTAAATGCAACATAAAGATAATGATGTATTGGTTGAAAAGGGTTAATGTTAGCATCATATAATGAGTAAGACTGATACAAAGCCTTGATTTGAATAAAACATGTTCACATACTCATACACGCATACAATTTATTCAAGCCCATTCAACTTTTGAACGAGATTTAAATACTGTGAAGTTAAAAGCAGCAACGATTCATAAAAAATTTAAAAAAAAAACTTTTCAAATTGGGCCAGTTCCGTGGACAGCAAGACGAAAACAAAAAAGGAGGTCAGGTCAAACTAATAGCGTGAGCGTGGCAGCGGTGAAGATGCAAGCAGCACAAGCAGAGTCTGAACAAATGGGAGATCTCTCTTGAAAGGGCTGTCACGAGATAGGGCCGAGCGTCGTCAGGTAAGGGAAAAGGTTACACAAAGGGCGCCACTTTGGTCGGACTGTCTCGACAATCATTCTCTAATATGAAACCTGGACAGTTGCCTCTTCAAAGTGGCTGCGGATGGCCCCGTCGCCTCGTGGAGCGCGCTGCGAGATCAACGAGGCATCGCGGATCCGTGGGGAGTGTGAAATGGGACATTACATTGTGCGCCGCTTTGCAGGAAGATGTGAGCGGAAGGAGAGAGAGAGAGAGCGAGAGAGAAGGGGGGGAAAAAATCAAATGATGAGCTTTTTAGATGTTGTTTCGTGCCCTGGTTTAGAACGGTAGCGGTTCTGACTCCCCCAAATATGTCTCGTATTACAGAAGCGGATGACAACTAGGGCTTGGATAGTGCAAACCCCAGCCAGGAAATTGTCCCAATAATGCGAAAATAAAGATATTGTGAAAAATGTTGTGCCAATTCCTTAATCTGGCAATGATTTATTTGATTAATTGATTATACATTAAAATGGAAAAGGCATAGTGAATGAGATATTTGACTAAATTTGACTTAAATGAAGTGGTGATGTTGCTGGAGGACACCTTGAATGAGAATTTAGGTTTTTTCATCAAACATTTTACACATTTCCTGTGTCATTCCAGCTCTGTCTGAATCATAATACTGCTTCTCTCAGCACATGGCATCCTTAGAGTCTGTATACAGCCCAGATAATGATGACTTGATTACTAAATAAGCTTATGGTTAATTCATCCATCCATCCATCCATTTTCTACCGCTTGTTCCCTTTCGGGGTCGCGGGTGACTGGAGCCTATCCCAGTGACTTTGGGCCTTAGGCGGGGTACACCCTGGACAGTGGCCAACTTGTCGCAGGGTTAACACAGAGACATGGTTAATTCAGTGATTGAAGTCCCCTGTGACTTAAGTTAGTGCCAGCAATTTCTTTAAAAATCGTAATTCAGATGGATTTTTCTCATTTAGTTTACGGGTGTCTAAAGGTCCCTTTAGCTCTCCTTTTATTTGCCCTTAAACAGTGCAGCGCTCAATAGAACAAGAAAAAGACTAGAAAGAACTTGAAAAAAGTAGCGCTCTATGTATTTCAGGGCGATAAAAAATGAGCAATTATCAATTCAAAACAAAACATTTTATCTTTTGAATGGTCAAAAGTCAAAGTTGTAACGTAGTAGTAAACGGAAAGCTTAAATCTTTGCACCATTAAATAGGACACAGTAAGATAGTTTATCAAACATCTCTGTCATTATAATGCCGTCTCACTTTCCAATAGCTGAACTCGCTTTCAATACTTCAATTCAAATCACAAAATGGCTCTTTATTGGAAAGCAGAGGAAATTTAAAACACAGAAAGTGTTCAAGTTATGGCAGCCTCAAGTGATTATGATTCCCCATTGGAGTGTCTTTTCACAACTTAATTCAGTGGAAGGGCTTTGGGGCCGTGGAACGCATCAAGAAAGACATGCCATCTGTGATCTAAAATGTCAAGAGAAGGTCAGCTCAATCTCTCCCTATGTTAAATACATTATAATAGGGTCTTAATATGTGTGGCGGCAGACTCAAATCAATAGTGTTACATAAGTGTTACATTTGCACACATTTGTATTCTGTGGCAAAAAATAGTGTTGCCTTTATATTGTGCTTTGTAGAATATAAAGGCAACACAAGGGTGCATATTATACATATGTCTATACATCTATGGATCTCATCTTGTAAACTGGTACCTTTACTACTATAGTAATCAATATAGTAGTAAATAGTATACTACTACTACTACTACTATATTATTTACTATAAAATATGATTTTGTTTTTTATTATATTGTGATCTACTATTAATACTATACTTGTTTATTGTCAAATATTGTTGTCATTTTCTGGTTGAAGATATGTTTACCTCCTTGTTTCCATAGAGATGTTATTGCTTTGCCTGGAATGTTCTACAGTGAGGCATTAAACTAATCCCAATAGGAGCAAGTGGTACCAGCAGACCAAGTTACAGGTCAGATCTATGGGGATGCAACCTCGGTCACAGTGGAAGGTGTTTTTGAGCAATAAAACACCTGTAATGAAATAGATGCTGGATACTCCATTTGTTAGTTATTTTAAGCATTAGTGATAAGCATAAGTGATAAGAGTAAAAAAATAAGTAAAAACAACCTATTTTGTCATTTACTATTGAACAAATAAAAATAACCAGGATAATACATCTAACGTATATTGCTTTGTTGGACACTCAAAGACACTTTACGTTACAAGGTGACTGCCAACCAGAACATGTATGCAGTGCATGTTTAAACGTTTTATCTCTGTGCCCCATAACACATTTCAATGGTAAAGAGATCCCATAGAAGCTAATCACTTCATTCACTTTGATGGCCTCACTGACATTTCCATTGCACATATATTCTTCGTTTAGAAAGAAAAGGACGGCCATATACCCGAACAGTATAGCTCACTCGTATTGCAAGCACTTAGTATGCAGCCACATGCCACAAAACCTGAGCAAACAGACAAAGCTATCTCCAGTAAAACCACATCGAGGCGCAGGTGGCAGGCTTATTATTGCGGCGCAACTGGCACAATGCATTTAGCTGCAAATGAGACTTTCACCGTGCATTAAAGCAGCAGATGGTGGGGTCAGGCTTTCTCCAAGCTTCTCATCGATCCGACGCTATTTGAACTCTCCCCAGGTCAAAGCCGCCAACACGGGCCCTATAGTCGCATCTGAGCATTTCTATTGTTAAAGTAATGGCTCTTAAGTGGTGAGTGATTGGTATTGACTGGAGATGAGACGCGCACAACCTGAAAAGTCGGTCTTGACAAAATCCTGAAGTTGCGACAAGGTGAAAGTGGATTAGAAAGTAGTAAATTGGATTTTATTAGCAATGGGGGGTGCGCTAAATACTGCCCATGACCAGTTAAGAGTTTTCTCACTGGAATAATCTTTTTTTTTTTTGGCCCAGCATGCACGCTATTCCACAAAAGAGAAGAAGCACAAAAGGCTGATTTACATTTTGCAGCGCGATGCAAATTCCTTGTTAGTAAGTACCTTTACAATTTCAAATCAAAATGATGCTGACTTGGACGTTCGGGCTGCGAGCCAAAAGCTTCGATGATAAGCATTTTTATTGTACTGTTGTGTCACCAATTTATTTCTTATTTTCGCTCCTTTTCACTCCCGGCCCATAGTGTCTGGCTTTATGACACACATACTGCGCATCCATGCAATTCAGCCGAGACAGTATAAAAGATGATCGTTACATCACGCAGTGGTTTGTGAAGGGCAATTTTGAAACCTTGACTATAGAAAATGTCCAAGTAAAAGCAATGGGAGAATAAGTGTGTTTGAACAAAAGGGCAGAGCTGATATTGCTGAACATAAAGTGCATATATTTACAGCAAGTAAAAAGGCGTTATTAAATAAAGAATTACAAGCATATTACATTTAAGGCCATTCAAAATATTGCCTGTCTTACAAAAACAAATGCTGTATATTTTCTAAAAATAGTCTCATCATTAGCTAGTGTAAAGTTTCTGTTGTTATAAATATGTATTGTCCTTAATTTGAGGCGTCGGTGCTCTCTAAAGTTCCGTTTTCACCTACCCCCTAAACATGTCGACCACTCTGTACTTACAGCGGCGTTTCACTTGATTTCTCCTTCTTCAAAAAGGTAATAAACGTAGGGGTCAGCTGTGTGTTACGGAGCCATTTTTTCCTACTACCTACCACCTGCTGTGAACCTGCTCACCTGCTCTGTGAGATGGCGAAGCAGCAGTAGTACAGCAGGGTCCAGGAGCACGGCCTTTTGTTGCCATGACGCTCAAAGTGATGTAGCGCAAAGAGGCAGGTGTGGATCAGTTTGGAACCGGAAGCTTATGAACCCGTTTCTAAAAATACGTGGTTTTATTTGGATCAATACTGTGGTTTACAATGAATCAAATGTATGTATAACAGATTTGTCAGTAAATATCAGAAAGCTAGATATATCTCTTTGTTCATGGAGGTGTTATTGCTTTGCTTGGAATGTTCCTTCTTTTAGAGGAGCAGGAAACAACTATGGCATATTGCTTCTTGCCTGGAAAGTTCAGAATGATATTGCTCGGTATTTTATACAGAGCCAGCCTGCCCTTTGGTTTTTCAATACAATACATTTTAATTTTACAAATGCCAGATGGACAAGTTTAATGCAACACTGTGGAACATTCCAGACAAAGCAATAACAAGCAAAAGGCAAGCAGGTCTGTCCACCAAAAAAGTAACAAGCACCTTTAAATGTGCCATTTAAGACAACATTTACAGAGTAGGATAAATATCTGAGTTCCCAGACTCAACGTGCAGATTGAGAATAACTCTTGGATGAGAGTCAAAACGGTTTCTTTTCTAAAAACAGTGTCCAGATGACTACAGCAGAATATTTTTTTACTACTGTGGCACTTTGTAAAGGCTAGTAACATACCAGCACAGTTTTTTTCTGAGATCCACATAGCAAGACTACATTGGTATCTATTATTAGATTACACAACTGCACTATGATATATTCTCCCAGTGCATCTTAAACAGCAGCACACGCACACTGTCACAAAGCAGAGGCTCCGGTCGCAGCACTTACCTGAGGCGGAGGAAGGCCCCCTGCTCCCGGCGGACAGTCAGGTAACATAATGGAGCGTTTAGGAGTGCTGCACTGACACGCGGGAGAGGGATTAGCCATGCTCCAGTTGCCGTTGAGGAAGATGTCATAGACCGACTGATCCACGGGCGGTGTGAGCCAATCCGCGGCACCTGGGGAACATGGCAGGTTCCTGGGGGAAAACAATTAGCCCAGTGTGAGTTTTCAAAAGGTAAACACCAGCTACCTCAACTCAAAGAGAAGCACACTTTCAATTAGCGCTGGGAGTTTTCCATCCCAATCATTGCACACAAATAGATATTCATTATTCATCGTGTTCTGATTAGGAGACACCTTGAAAAGCTTACTGTGTATTGATTAAACTTGTTCCAAGAAAAGGCTTGTAAAAATCATGCAGCGCAATGGTGAACAGTGAGAGAGCTGGGCTTCTTATGGGACTTATTCTACAAAAGTAAAGATTTACTTTTTTGTACCATGACACGTAGCTATATCCTGAATTCAACTTTAATTTCAAGTTTTCTAAGTTATCTTATTTGCAGATGAAGTTCTAAAGAGAGATACACCAATTAGTAATGCATTAAAACAGAAACAAGTCAACATTTGCAGACAATTTTCATGAGCATATAATCGTTTGTGGAAACCATTAGTGCTATGAATACATTGGTTGGGATTTAGTTCTTGCTTAGACCTGGTGTAGTGTTGAATAAACCTATTTGGTAAATTATTTTTCGTTTATTTTTACCGTTGGTTGTTAGACATCCAAACTTCACTTTCCTAGCATCCTAATTATTCACTGTGATGAGTTCATAAGGGATTTTCACACCTTTCTTACCAGGCCAGAGTGAAGTTTTGGCTGTGATAAAATCAGATGTAGTGTAGTGTAGTAGATGTAATCAGATGTAGACAGCACAAAGCGATCTCATTTGGACTCTAAGAACTGCCTCGACAATATATTTGTACATGGGTAATGAAAAATGGGTACTATCCCTTTAATATAAAATATATGTGTTATAATCTAAACTCTAAGAGGTGCAATAACACATTGTGCACTATTTTGCTTTAAAATACTTACGGTATTGGGTCTCCATACATGCACCGAGTACCAAAGCCAGGGTTGTTCACTAAAGTATCCGTCACACGAGAAACCTCTGCATTATCCGGCCCATCGTTGCTGTAAAATTAAAGTGAAAATTTCATATGGAACAAAGCAGAACTGGCAGGCCAATGTAAAAGAAACAACAAGGGGTAAAGGTTGGAGTAAAACTTGTACAGCATCGATTGGTTCAAGGAGAGTTTGACTGCCGGGTCACACCACTCACCAAAGTGAACTTACTCAAAAACAACTTTGTCAACACAAACTGGGCCACCAATTCAAAAGCTAGATTCAAGACTCAAAAGAACAACTTTATAATAGATAAAAGAAGTAAATAAATTACCTTTTAAGTAATAGTAATTTTGCACAATGAGCTAATTGTAAAAGTGTATATGTCAGCACAAAATAGCACAGCACCAAAATAGGTGACAACATCCTTGCCTTATTTCAATTCAAATGTACTTATTTAATGTTTATTTAATGCATATTCTGTAAAACAAGGACTGCTATGGATACATTATTTGAATGTACTGGTGAATTCTGTTATCTGCAAAAAAACACTGTTTAGTTGTGATGCTTTAAGCACTATCTAAGCACACTGTCCACTAAGGCCTGAGTCAGGTTTAAACAATCTTCCCATTCTAATTTGACTCTCATTACAGCTCACGCAGCTCTGCCCTTTATCTTAAGGCTACTGAGGGACTTAAAACAGAGCGCTTCAAAAAGACCAGGGAGATGGCATGGAGCCAGCGCGCGCACACAGCCAACACTTTGGATTAATTCACTGTTCATTGTCTCTTTGAGAGGCGTCGCCATGAAGGTCAGCTGGTCATTTCCTTGGCCACCACTGAGCGCGATTCAAGTGGCGTGATAGTAAAAATGGATTATGTGCAGCCATCTGTTTTGCAATTAACAATGGCTGGGCTAGCACCTTATTCAAGATAATAAAACTATTGGATGGTTCCAAAGTGTAGACGGGTGTACATACTCTGGATGAAGTGGAACTAATGAATAGTTATCACAGTGGGTCATCAGCACGAGACAGTTAAAATAACAGGAGACAGCGTGGCAAGAATGAAGTACGGTAAGCACCTATCATGACATAAAACCAGCCTAAAAGCTGACTTTAATATTACATTAATAAAATGTAATACTCCCATTTGTAATGGTTTCGTAATTTTAAGTAGTAAAAGTCATCAAGTCTTCCAAATGACATGTATCATTATCAAACATTCAGGCTTGAAAATATAATAAGGGTTTATGATGTGTGCATAAAGCTTTTTCTCTAAAGAGCAAAGTTACAGAAGCTCAGTGCTTTTAGTCACACGCCTGTCTCTGAATAAAATGACTGTAACAAACTCACTCAAGAGAAAAGGCAGTGTGCAGTAATTGGCCCGTGGCAACGTCAAGAAAAATACTTGAAAAAGAGTTCTGTTTCAAAAGTACATTTAGAGAAATGGAGCAAAAATAATACTTGATATCACGGGTAGATATCTGGTGTACATCGTTACCAGCAATGGGGATTTCAGCACCATGGACAGAGCCATCTAAGTTATTATTGAGGATTATTGAGGATTTGATATTATTGGGTCTTGATTCAAGTAAAATGTTATCTAATACAATGCCCTAGGAGCACCAGTTCACATTTACACCAAAGTATTTTGTGATCTGTGCAATATTTACTGCTATCAACTGCACTTTCAATAGCTACTTTATGACTTGCAGTTCCTCAGACATACTGTTTATGTTTCTCACAAGCCAAATCTGCAGACGACGAGGGACCGGGCGCCAACTGATGACCTCAGCAAGCCAAAGATTAGATCTAATGTTTAATTTACAAGGCTGCGCTATGTTTTCTGCCTAGTTATTTTTGCAGCGGTTGTTGCCAGGATTCTTTTAGCCATCAGTGCTTACCTGTAAAATGTGTTCTGAGGCTTGCCGTACATCCAGGGCTGCAGCTCCAGACTGGGGTATTCATTGAACGGAGGCAGGATGAGGGAGAAGATGAGAGACAGGAAGACGAACACAGCAGGCAAAACCACCTAAGAATAAAACATTAAAAGTAACAATTAGCTTATCATTAGTGGCCATTTATACAATACGTTGTACCTAAAAGTAAGCCATAATTAAGGGGCCTACTGACAGCATACATTACTATCAGTCAGGCGTTTTACTGGTAGCATAGGGAATTACCAGGGAGGAAGCTACCTTGCACCAACATGCTAATACACAGCTGTAGTGAATACGATTTGTCGGAAGAAATGCTCAGAATGTGTTCGGTTGCTTGAGAGACTGAGCTCACAAAACTTTTAAGGACACAGTTTAAATTCAATACAGACTATGAAGGTGTTTTATTACATTTGGATTTTAACGTTTTAAACTACACACTGACCGACAACATCAAGCTAGCATGCCATTACTCACCTCCAAATCCAGCTGTGACAGCTGTGCAGGCCTGAGCCAAAAAGTTGCCAAGCCCGAATACCGGATAACTGAATTAAAAAAATCCAATACGACCGTGATCTGGATATAATCCTGGGTAGGACCCATGCTGCTGCCACCAGTGCGCAGTTAGTGGACACAGCTAACTACGCTACCAATGCCTTCCTTGACGGCTTCCGGTGAAATAAACTCAGGCAAGCACTGCTGGTTTGAGCAAGGAGCCAGGCCCAAGGCTCCGATAAGCACTACACTTGTCAAGTCATACCCATGGACTGAGGTTGGGTCCCGCAATAGGCCAGGGCGCTGCTCTCATTCACCGGAGATATAGAACAGAACTGCGAAACAGGTTTGATCTCCTGGACTGTGTGGAGGTTCCCCCATTTTCGGCCCCCTCTCGGACCCTCGGCTCGGCTGTGAAGCCTTGCCGTGGGAAGCCTCATTTTACCCTGGCACTAAACCTCCCAGACAGAGGAGGATGGAGAGCAGATCACCGCCATCTGTGTATGAGAGGGAGTTTCCTCTGTTGCACCCACCACCATCTCCACCTGCGGCTCCAGCTCTATCCGAAGGCCTCCTAAAATGGTAACAGTATCAGAAATAAGAATAATCTCTGTTTTTTTCCTGACATCACAGCATTAACTCAGGAGTGTAACAACGCCTGTGCAGAAGCCACATCAGCAGCAGATTGACAGCAGTTTTGTCATAAGTGAAATTCATATTTTACTACTGTTTGTAAAGCCAAAGCATCTTACTATGTCAACACATTTACCAAATCAGGGCAATCATGCGAAATTTCAGCAAACAAATAAATCCTTATTGGAAAAATGCTAGTCCCCTTTTTTTCCTAATTCAATTATTAAAGATTCAATTAGTCTTACAACTAAAACAAATATTTATGATGCATTTAACAAGCACTTTTTCGACTCTGAAAATATGTTTGATGATGCTGCTCAAACATTTTCCAATAAGCCCTTAATACAGTATGAAGTATTAAATATGTTTATTTCTATAGTTGCTTTTGCTATCAGCTCCACTGATAGGAAATTGATTAACTTATGTTTTTAAACTCAAAGTATTACCTTACAATGGATTTTGTTCCCTCTTTGGATAAAGGAAGCCAGAAAAATGATTTCAATGATATCCGTCCAATCTCAAAATTATCCTAGCTAAACTCTTGGGGAATCTAATAAATAACCAGGTGCATGCTTTCTTAACCAAATATCAAATCTTAAACAGCAACCAGTCTGGATTTAAACCAGGGCATAGTACTATCACAGCTGCTACCAAAGATATAAATGATAGTGCCATTACGTTGGACAATCGTGAAGAATCATGATCATATATACAACTCTTGCCATTGGTGCTCGCTTCTAGTCCAATAACACTTCATTGTCTAAGTTATCTTCTTCTTTATGTGCTCGAGCATGACAGCAGACTATATTTCATCTTGTATCAGGCTCAGTGCCGTCACTACAAAAGGATCTGATGCAATCAACACAACATACACACATTAATATGCGCACCATTGACTTGTTTAGGCCTTGCTTTGTGCTTTATGAGCTTGATTAAACAACATCGACAATGCCGTCATCATTGTGGGGCTCAATGTAATTACTCCCTTGTCCTCCATTGTGCTATTTTTAATACCAGACAAAAATACCAACCTAGTCTGACTCTGTTTCCAAGCAATTTCCATTATTTGTTAGAACACAGGGTATCTTTTTTGTTTAATCATTGGTAGGCTCCGGGAGGTTTGCATACTTGATTAATTGCGTAGCGTGCAATTTGTGAGGGCAATTGAAGAAACTCGGATTGAAAAAAAAATGCTACAGTAATGCACTCGGAGTGAAAGATAAAGTGTGGCTGTGGGACTGAAAAGGCAAAAAGAACAATCCATTCAGTGTTTCCCCCTGTGTTTCTCTCTCACAGTAATTGCAGGTGACAGCTGCTACTTCTTCTATTGGAGGAGGAAAAAAGGAAAACAGGAAGAAGTCATTACAAAGCCAAAGTGCTCCCATGAACAATACATGACTTTATTGCTTTCACGACTTCGAAGGGGATCAAGAAGCATAGGAAAGGATTATATGCAAAACAAGCAACGCAATTAAGACATGTTTTATTCAGAGTAAAAGTCAAACACCTCATCATTACATTAAACTTGTTTCCCCAAACAAACCTTTATATATATATATATATATATATATATATATATATATTTTTTTTTTTTTGTAGTCTGTAATGGTGAATTTATCAAATACATTTTTCAACTGTTCTTACAAAAAGTTGGTAAAACTTTATAATAACTATGTTTGTATTAGCCCTAATAAAGCATAAACAGACTATGTACAAAATTAACAAATGATCTATTATTAATATTAACTTTGAGCTTCTCTAATTCATCTCTAAATATGAGAGCGAAGCGGGGGTGTGGGTCAGCCTGCCTCTGTACCCCTCACACACATTGGCCGCGGGTTTAGAATCAATTACGGCTGTGGCATAACCACACTACGTTAAAGCTGATTCACACCCATATCTGGATAAAATGTTGCATGTAAGAGTCAGCACCGAGCAGGAAGCAGCATGTGTGTGACGTCGTGGACCCGCATTGGAAAACATAACCAAGAGTAACACAAGTGCATCTTCTCCTTGGAACACCTCATTCAACGCAGTGAAGCGTCTACAGTGTCCCACTGCAGTGTCCCACTGCAGACAGGTGACTGACCTGCCCTGTCTGAGCAGCTGACTGTCCTATTATGCAATCATTACATAAACTCACATGCTCCACGCTGATGGATACATCTCTTGTTGCTGTTCAGTTCTCTGTATTCTGTATTTATCTGAGGAGTACTTCTGCCTCTGTGTTTTGAGCATGTGTTTTTTACCTTCAAAAGTCACCACATGTCTCAGTTTTCTCTTCCTCAGTTCCTCACAGATGGTTATCAGCCTTTTCTTTTTGTTGGCCCAGGTGATGTGCGCGTTATATAGTGATGGAAAGGACCGCAACTCCAGTGCCAGATATAAGCTCCAGAATGACCTTCTGGAGGAAGCCCTCCGTATTGCCTTCTTCCTCGCCCTTGAGACCCCCACAATATTGTTCCTACATGATCTGGACTCCAAATCCAGAATCTTGCTCTTCATATTTTCGTTCTCCACCTGGAGTTTAACCACCCCAGCTTTCACTTCACGCAGCTCATCGATAAAGTCCAAGATGTTTTGTTCCGCCTCGGCAAAGCATAACAAACCTACTGTTTTTAAATCAACCAACTTTGGTGAAGGGTATTTTTACTTTTGTGTTTGATTACATGTTTATTAATAAAACCCTACGCCAATTTAAAAGTAGGTTATAGGCAGAACATTTTAAATTTGTTCATTTAAAATTTCAAGAACTGCTTACTCTCTTTCCATTGTGACATTGCTAAAGTCCTGCCTGTCTCCAACTTTCCTCCCCCATAAATCACTCCTTTTATGTTCCCTGCCATAATTGTATTTATATTCGCCCTAACCGCTTGTATTGATGTAGAATAGATCATCCCAGAGCTGAACAATCATATCTCCTGACAATGGGAGGTGTTGACATGACGGCGATGAAAAACCTTGAGCCAAAATGAATAAAGAGAAGAGTAAGAGGAACAGTAGCTGTGTCCTTGTACTGGCAAGAACCTCTCTGTGTCCCGCTAAAGAGGGACGTCCCAGGATTGACAGTGACTAATGGAGATTGGGACTGCAGCAAATTACAAGAGGGGAATGGACACTTTGCTGGAGGCGAGGGCCTTTTTTCTCACACATTTCAGTTTCAACTTACTAGAAAACACGTAATTAATTTACTGGACTTATTATGTACATATAGAGGTGGGAGATTTGTCAAAAACTGAATTTTTGCTTTGGATACAAGCACAAAAACAATATTGAGGGTAGTTTCTACAATCTACATTAACTATGTAAAAAAAAAGGGTTGACAGACAAAAATCGAGAGCAAGCTTTCAAATAAGGTATAATATATACATTTAGGTAATAAGGTAATTATTTTTATACTTGATCATTAACCACAAAATTGAAGAGTAGTTTTGCGTGATACCATAAATGGCAAGGCGTGTCAATGGGATAAAATCTTGGACGCTGTTATTAATTACAGTGGCTTCCACGTTTTGTCACTTCACGTCATTCGTTATTGCTGAAAGATAATAATTCCGTAATAAATCCACCTGTGTGAAATCTAATCTCAATATAAATGCAGTTGTTCTGTGAAGGCCACAGAAGTTTGTTCAGAGAATGTTGGGGAGCTAACAGCATCATGAAGTCCAGTGAGCACACCAAACAGGTCAGGGATAAAGTTGTGGAGAAGTTTAAAAAAGGGTTAGGATATAATCCAATCCAATTCAATCCAATCCATCATCCGGAAATGGAAAGACTATGGCACAACTACAAAACTATTGAGATATGGCAGTTCACCAAAATGCACAGGCCGTACGAGGAGAGCTCTGATCAGAGATGCAGCCAAGAGGCTCATGGTAACGCTGATCAGACCAAAATGTCACTATTTGGCTTAAAAGCAAAACGCCATGTGTGACGTAAAACTAACATGTTCATGACTCTGAACACACCATCCCCACTGTTAAACATGGCAGTGCAGTGCTGCCTGGTGGTCAAGGGGTTAAGTCAAAGGGGCAAAACATTCAAAAAAAATTAAAATAAAAACTAAATAAAAATAAATATGGTGGTGCGGCATAATACTGTGAGGCAGGGACAAGGAAGCTGCTTAGAGTTGATGGAAGATGGATGGCGCCAAATACCTTGGAAAAAACTTGTTGTCATCTGCAAATGACTTGAGACTGTTGCATTAGAATGGCCAAGTCAAACTCCAGACCGAAATACAAGAATTTATGGCAAGATCTGAAAACTATTGTTCACAAACTCTCTCCATCAAATCTAACTAAGCTTGAGCTGTTTTTCAAAAATGCCAGACTGTAGGTGTGCAAAGCTGGAAGAGACAAACCTCAAAAGACTTTCAACTTTAATTGCAGAGAAAGGCAGTTCCACAAAGTATGTACTCAGGGGGCCTGAATACTTTGTATCTTTATTTTTCAAAATCTGGAAATTTCCCCCCCACTTTTGTGTTCCTCTTCCACCAAAATGCCAGTATAATGTGTTATGATGTAAAAAAATGTGGAAAAGTTCCAGGGGGTACGAATACTTTTGCAAGCCACTGTCATTTGGGGAAATAAAGAGTTGTTGTTTGGATTCATTGCTTACAATTTATCAGTGATGTAATCAGAAAGACATAACTAAATTGAATGTGCTAATCTTGCTATTCCCAAACAACAAAGTAATTGACTTCACAAGAAAATTAAAATGTGAGCACAGTATTTATTAATAGCTCTAACTAATGCTCTCAGGCACCACGGTTCAGCTCAATTGTCATAACCAAACATGACATTTACCTAAAAATCTATTTCATTTTTGAAGCACGTTGCTGAACTTTTGGGAATAAATAGCAATGTAGACGAATTGTTTCTGACTCGTTCAATTATAATCATCTATTGATTTTGACTTTCAGGATTATGTTGGCGAGAAACAAAATAATAGAAACATCATATGAATAGCAGCATGTCATCCATGTAATTGTTGTGCGCTCAGGTCTAATACAAAGATAATGAAAAGACATGATTAGCATGTGGCTAAAGTGAAAGGAAAGCTAATCACAGGTGTCAGATTGCGATGCTAGCGTCAATCACACGAACCGGGTGACAGGATTTAACAGCATCAGAGACGCCACATGTGTCTAAGACAGGTAGAGCTGGAGAGGGTGTAAAGTTGTGAATTGGAATTTGAATGCAGAAAGAGGGGGATTTTGGTGTAAAAAAGATTTGGTGTAAAAGAAAGAATTTGTGTTAAAGCAAAAGAAAATAAAGTACTGTAAGTCTAAAAAATATTTTTTCAATTTTAAAGAGCATGACACTTTAATGGGCTGTACCTGATTTTTTATTTTATTTTTTCCTCTCTTTGGGTCAAAATGATACAGCTGTTTCCTGTCTGTCTGCATCAAATGACAGTGTTTTATCCTCTATGAACCAGGAAGTGCGTTGTTAGCATCTTAGTTGTTGTTAGCATTACCATGATGCCAAAATCTGGTCAGTGAAAGTTTTGAAAAGCACTTTGAAAACGTATCATGGTAAATACCTTTAAGAAATATTTTGTTTTTCACATAATAAAAATCAATGTATTTTTAAAAACTTGTCCATGTTTTTTTTTTGTACAACTACCTCACTATTGACCTGGCCCAAGATGGATGACACAACTTGTTCCCCCGCAGGTCTCAAATTAGCTTACTCCATCATACGTGTCATTAATTGATTTTGAAAAGCCAACCTGTATTTGGTACAATAGTACAGTCATCCCCGGTGGAGCGGCAGTAGCCTAAGCCCTCAGATTTATCAGCGTGACAGACGGGGGCCATTACCTGCGCGATGAGTCCCTTGCGGCTCCTGCGGGCGTGGTGGAAGCGTTTGATGAACAGCGCCGAGAACTGCCTCCTGATCAGTTTCCACCCGCCAATCACTGTGGAGCCCCTCCCACCGTCGCACGCCTGCCTCTTGAGGTCTGCGGAGGACGTTAAGAGAAGCGTATTCATCATTTACACGTGTGTTTAAGGCAGATAATGGCTGCTCATAAGTAAAAGCAATGGTGACGGTGTCAGCTGGTGTGCTTTCACCCCTCTCTGTGTTGGACCATATAGAATTTGCATGCTTTAAAAATGTCAGATGAGAATTTACGTTGCCTTGCCATTCCAACTCTAAACTAAAAGGACAGCGAGGGAGTGATATTTTTACAGCACGTAAAACAAACTAATAATTTAAGCAGAGTTGTATTGTGATCGAGATTCAGTCGTTTCTATTCGTCAATGATCATGTTGGTTATTTTGAATCATTGTGTCAGTGTGTCGTATACCGTATTTTTCGGAATATAAGTGGAACCTTTTTTCATAGTTTTGGCCGGGGTGCGACATATACTTATATCTATACTTATATACTTATACTTATACTCCGGAACAACTTATATGTGATATTATTTGTTATTTTCACACTTGCAACCGCATTTCATACTCCAGTGCAACTTATATATGTTTTTTTCTTCTCTATCATGCATTTTTTGGCTGGTGCGACTGAATACTCCAGTGTGACTTATATTCCGGGAAATACGATATGTGTATGTATACCCAGAGGGAGGTGTATATATGTATGAGTGTGTGTGTGTGTGTGTGTGTGTGTATAACCATTATAATTCTACGATTGTTTCCAATATAGTTTTTTTTCTGCTACAAAAGCCTGTTATCACTGAGAACAGTACCCTTGGCACCACTGTAATATTAATCTTTACCTACCTTCAACTTTATTGGAAAAGTTCTCCTTTAAACCTGAACAAGACAAAACATAGAAGGCGATAAGTCAACATGGCTCATAGAAAATACATGTCGGTGTAGGTCAATAAAAGCTGCCAACTTGCCGGTTATTCCATTCTGGCTTGTGCCATGGATGCTGGCCACGCTGTTCCGTTTGAATTCACGTGAGCCCCTCTTCAAGTCTCGTACGGGCGGCTGTTCTTTGGCTGCGTTGGGAATTACAAATAAGATATGTTGTTTAGGCCTGACCCATTTTGGGGTTATAAATAACAACAAGGATAGCTCCTTGCCCCGTGTGAAGCAATATTATTCCTTGTAAAAGCACAAAGCCAGGTGTTTCAAATGTGAACAATAGCACTTGGTGGTAAAACTCAAATGTTATTTACAACTGAGGGGAAATAAAGAGCAGACATTATAGACGAGTTATTCATCCGCTGAGGGTCAATCAATAAGGAACCACAAAAAAGGCCTGAAAGTGTGAGCAAATACAATGTGCTTGTACAGCGAGTGGAAGGGAAATAAAACAGATCACAAAACAGACTTTGACAGAATGACTCTTGAGTAACGATCTTTTGTGCCAACTAAACATTGGCTGTATATATATATTACAACAGGATCCTTCTTTATCTTAATTTGAATTCATTAGAAACTCAAAATAACACGGCAAACCACTCTATAATAACTACACTTCTAACAGCCTTAATAAAGCATGAACAAAGATTAAGAATGGTTCAGGCTTAGTCACTTTTAATACCCTAATTCCAAACTCTAACCCCTTAATTAAGTAATAAGCCTGAATATGTTTTAATAAACTACTTGTTCATTATTAATTAAGTCTTTGTTCATGCTTCAATAATGCTAATTAAGGTGTGGTTATTATAAAGCAGTATAACTAAAGTAATATTAGTGTATAATCTTTAAAACATGGCATAGTAAAAGTGTCCCGAAAAGGCTGGGACTCACAAAGTATTCATGCAAGGAACCTGGGAACAAAGTAAATGAATGGAATCGCTGCTTGTACAAATGTTAAGCTGTTCAAGTAGTGTTAAAGATTTTTCTGGTGAAGGACCCACCAACTGTTTGCCTCCATGATGATATCGTTGCTTTGCCTCGAATGTTCCATAGTACATTTAACTCATTTTCAATAGAGACCATAAGTGGCAGGGCCCTCATAACCAGACACATTATTCATAGTGCACCTTGATCGATTATGCATCCTTTCTAAGAGTTGTGAAACTTGAATAATATGCATTTGACCTTATTTCACCAACATAAAAAAAAATGTTGTTAAATAGATATCGCTGAAGCACCGCCCAAGATTACTGTCAGACTAGTAAAGATAAGGCAAATATAAGTAGTAGTAAACGTTCATGTAAGTGCAATAATCTCAGGTCAGTCGTGTTTAGCACTATTTTCTAGCTTCTTATAAAACGGGAGTATGCAACATTGTGTAACTCACTTGGTGTTTGTGCATCCACGCCGGTATCCTCAGCTACTTTCAGAAAAATCTGTAAAAATCAACAAACGATGGAGTGAAGGTGCGTAGGCACATTCCCAGCATCCGTATACAGCCATTCTTACAATTCACTGAATATTTCTGAATGTTGACTTGTATTTTGACTTTTCCCTTCGCCTGGTCAAAATTTTCGGTGCACTTAGTAATAATTTGAGTTATGTTTACTTGAAATCGCCCGCTGAGATGCTAACCTTTTCTTGAGCATCTGCCAACTGGCCCCTCTGAAAGCAATTTCCACCCCAGGTTTTTCTTTTAATTAAATAGGGGCCATATGTTAAAATAACACATCCCTCTGACCTTCATGTTTCACGTGTTGTTAATGTGTACTGAGTAGTTTTCAATATCACACAACATCAATATCAACCAAACTTGTTTGGGAGGAGTAGGACAGCAAATTGTATTTTACAAAAATGCCAAAGAGCATAAGGCTGTTTACTTAGGGGAACTGTGTGTAGCCTGTGCTCTTACTGTTATAAACACAATTGAATCTTCCCAGAGCCTTAACCTGCAGATACAGGACACATACAAGTTTTCTCCTTACTCCTTCTCAGTTTATGGACAGGGTCGTGTTCAGCTCAGAAACTCCAGAATTCTCTCACTGAGCTGCAGAGTTTGCCCTAGCACTGATTCATGATTGTGCATGTGCTGGGCTTCAGGAAGTGACCATTCATATTAGAGAGAGGATGCAGAGGATTAAAACAACATGATTTAGGTATTAAAACTGGCAACACAAATCATCTTGAGAACCAAAACACAAAATTAAAACATCAACAACTTTGCTGTCATGTCCAGCATGTTTTACTGAGTATATATAAATCAGCATTACAGTTGTTATCAGTAAAATCAATATTTGATTTGATAGGGACAAAGATATGTCATAATATGACATATCTTTGTCCCTATCAAATCAAACATTTATGACATTTTAAAAAAGAATAAGTCATATATTTAACGTCTTCTACGAAGACCTTTTGACTGTGTTGTTTTGAAATGATTGATTGTATGAAATCAAAATCATACATATTGTTGTGGATATTAAATATTGAATAGTACTGACGATTTGATGTATGTCTTTATGCCAATAATGGAAGACAAAGAATACATTCACACAATCATCAAAATTCAAATTGAAATAATAGTCATAGAGCCGAACTGCATGATTGTTTTTTCAACTTAATACAATTAATTACTTGAATATGCAAACCGAAACTTTGCCTTAATATTCTGTTATTTACCAAACCCCACATTAAAACATAATTACATCTTGTTATTTCAATTAGAAAACTGTTGGACTTCAAAAGAGACTAGAGAAGCGCCGTCTTGTCAGGAGTTTGACATTCAGAAGGAATTATTCACATCGCCCGCGGCCTGGTAGTGTCTGATTCATCTGTCTGCCTTACATGAGCGGCATTAGCAAACAGTCACTCAGCTTTAGACTCCAGCACCGGTCAGCATGCCAAACACGCCCATGGCTCAAAGCTACAGCACAAATAAGATCGTATCCATAATAATAACTACAGCATGACTAAGACTCCCGCTCTGAGACTGAAGGAAGGGCATTGTCGCAACAGCTGCGCACGCATCATGTCAGCATAATTATCTAGAACAGGAACAGTAGAAAATTAACATTTATAAGCACTGCAGGTTAGTTGAAGTTCATTTCAAAAGTTGTCTGAGCGCTTCAACGCCATAACAAGCACCAAACATATGATGCAAGCCGCTGAAATTGAAAAGCTTTTCGAAGTAATATAGTATAATATGTACAACTTTCACAAACTGCTTTTGGATAGACCAACAAGAATGTCCGTTAAGGCTAGTCCTGAAGTACAACAACACGATCTGAAGTAGTGTTGTTATTCTGTCCAGTGTGAGTAGAACGATGTGGTACTGCGAGGCTTAAATATGGCAATAAAATACAATATAAATGTCGTGTGCTTTCCTTTTGTACATGTTTGTGAGTACTGAGTAGAGGCTCTATGTATCAGACCGTTTATAATGATGACGTTGTAAATTGAATATAAATATAAGAGATACAAAGCAATCCCACTATAAAATAAAGAAAATGCCTTAAACTCAAATAGGTTAGTCAATTTAGATAATTATTCTCATTTCTAGTAAATTGCGAAACCAATTTACTAGAAATGAGAATAATTATCTAAATTGTTTTGTTTTTTAGAATTGTTTGCAAAGAATCATAAACCAAAAGTTCTGAATCACTACATCCCTGAACTTCTGCATCAAAATGTTTTTAATTAATAATTAATGACATCATTATCGGCCAAGTATAACTTCTTCACCATCAGAAAGATGTGTTTGTCCCTGACAGTGTTTTGAGTTATGGAAGTTTAGTTTTGGGGTAGATATGACTTTTAATTTCAGTTGTAATAGGATTTTGTTTTACTTACTTACTTTATTTTACTTACTTACAGGACAGAAATATATTAGTATTACACACTGTGGGGATGCTGTCTCGTGGAATACGCTTGGCTTTACTTCAATCATGTAAAACTTGGCACCAGCTTATAAAGTAACCTGGAATATGGAGTTACATTATATTTTATAACCCAGTTTTATTCAGACAGCTAAACAGCGTAGATGTTCCTGTGACCTTTCTGTGTCCCTCTATATGTGCGCACTTGAGCTAATCTCTGGCAGGCTGCGGATGCCACGCTCAGTTTACCTCCTCCAGCGTGGTGTCGGCGATGCCGTAGCTGGTCAACCCGAGGTCAGCCAAGGCCGAGTCCAGTTCTCCGAAGAGCAGGCCAAAGGTGCCATTGCGGGCGCCGGCGTAGGGCAGAATGTATGTGATCTCCTGACCGATGCTCTCTAAGAAGACAGCCTCCGGGATGTGGCGGTGCACAAGCTGACTCACTGCTGTCAAGTCTGCCAAGCAAACAGCTCGAGAATTATACACTTTCAGGACTGCAAATGGCAAAAATGTCAAAAAAGGCAGTTTTTTGTATGTGTTGTTTGTCTTCGTGAATGAAATTGTTTTGTATGTGTACATATTTAGTTTGACATTATGATGTGCTGGGTTAAAAATGCATTGAGTTAGCTTTAGCACATGCCAAGCAATACACACCGGACTATCAGGCTACAGGACTGCAAATGGCAAAGACTTCAAACGTGTGTATTAATTAGTTAAATGCATTTAGATCCAGTACGTATTTCTGAATTTTATGCTGTAATTAATAATGGTTAAAAACGTCTTTGAATTAGCAACAGCACATACATTAGCATAACGCCTGATGCATCCTTCATTTTGGATGACTACATATGTAATTAGTATATTATCATAATCAGACATTTCTAAGAACATTGAAAACATATTTTGTCATAACTGATGGGGAAACAAAGTGAAAATGAAAATTCATGGATTTATTATGTCAGTTAGCTACATTTAACCAAAAATCTTACAGTTTTTAAATGACAGAGACTTACTCAATGAGGCAGATTTGCTCATATGTTTAACAATATCTTAGTTTTCACTGAATTCTGGAATCTGGGGTATCAACGACCTAGTTTTTTTTAAGGTCTTGATCAATATCAAAACTGGCAACTTTAAAGAAAGTACTTCCATTTTGTGATGAAAATGGCTTTCTCTGCCGCTCATGGTTGAGTAGACAGCACATATGCCTGGCATGTGGGGCAGACTGCAGCGTTGTGAGTTCTAACAATTTACTGCATGTCATCCCTATTTCCCCCTGTACAATCCTGTCAAAATAAAGCCTTGAGGAAAAAAGAAGACATTATTTTCTCTAAACATTGTGGTATTGAAATCGATATTGAGTTTCAAATTGTTATCTCATCACATCAGAGAGACATTCTTTTGGTAATTGGACACTTATTGGTCTCGCTGCCTAAACTCACCAAAAAACCAACACATGGCATGTGAATAATAATGAGATAAGTGAATGAGCTGCATGCCCCCGTTTGCTCACTGCGCACACTTTGTCCCACGCACATTTACAGCTTCAGTCGCTGCAATCAGCACATACCTGCCTGACCTTTAAACAGAAGATCCAATCAGTGGACATAATTCTTTTGGTCTCATCTATTCTGAAGCCCGGCCTCACTGTGAATCAATCTGGACAGTGTTGCAGAACTCACCACATCCATTATTGATTGCCACCCTCTCATACATAATTACTTGGCTTTGGTATTGCCTTAACAACCACCGGCTTACTTGGGGATCTATAAAAGAAGTAAAATGGGTTGGTGCCACACATCAGGCGGAATTATTTTCTAAGTAAGAGAGATGCGGTGTCATTAGTGTAGATATGATTATATATTTCATTTAATCTACAATATAGACGGTCAAATATAAAATATAATACAGTCAGTTTAATTTGATAGTTGACACAAATACATAAAAAGTTAGATGATCAAAAGGCTTCATTCTCAAAACATTTCTGGTCTGGTACAACTGTTTTTCCCAGTGGTAAATGATAGCAAATAGACAACATGTGCTATTCTAAAAGGCACCACATTTCAGCTTCTCTCAACCGTCCAACTCGAGAATGCACTTTAAGTATGTTCAACAGTGGCAAAGAAAAAGTTGAAACTGCAACTAGTTTGCCTTTTTTCTGCGCAATTCCAGTTCTGACATGCCAAATGAGAATGAAGAAATCGGTGGGAAAATATTGCGAAGACATGGACCCAAGGAAGAACAGCAACAGCTTGACTGCACTAATGGGATCCCATCAATAAACATAGTAGCGTTTTAACCATAAGAACATCCATTTAAACAGGACAAACTGGCTCGCCGGGCAATGAAACAGGAATATCTTGTTTACCTGCGATTGAGCACAAGATTGAGAGATATTTTGTAATCCCCTGAGTGAGTCTATAAGAGTGAAGAGACTTTTTCATGTGCAAATGGTGGTTCTAAAAGGTGTGGGTGGTTTTCATGATTAGCTTGTGTGAAAGGCTGGGGAATTAATACAATTGTGATCAAAGAGTATCAAATTGACAGTTGTATGATGAAACTATATAACCAACAGGTCTACAGGCACTCGTTCAGCAGCAAAAGCAACCTTTGGAGCAGAGTTGAGGAGGTAAACATGTAAATGTTTTTGTTAAAACAGCACTTATTAATATTAAAAGCCATTGCCAAGTGTGTAATAAGAAAAAAAAATAATAACATCTAAAATTGTGGCTGAACAATTAAATAAAACATTGTGAGATCTTTTATTTGTTTCATGCCGTATCACCCAGTATGTAAACTGTGTTCTATCTGTTGTTTTTGTTTATATCTTTATAACTTAATCTTAATCTTAATCATCATCGTTACCTGACGGATCATCTCTTCTCCAGGTCTGGCTGCCGATGCCGTCATCTGGACTGCCACTCCTCAAAGGACACTTCTCCTCCTGTTAATCACAATAGGATTAGAAATGCTTTCCCACTTACCATGATGAACAGTTCCTCCTTGACAACTCCTGTGTCGCATTAATCAAATAATGGAAGCCGTCCAAAAGATTTGATGTAATTGCCTTAAATAAAGCTGTATGCATGAGATGACAGATAATGTGGTTAACCTGACGCTACAATCTGTTCAAAGTCCTTCTCCTGTCTAGACAATAAAGAAGGCCATAATTAAAATAGGATGAAAGTGAGGAGTCGTTTTTATGGTTACATGAAGTTTAATGGTAGAGAAATAAAATGTTGCCCGGCGTTGAAACTGCGGTCCTCTCCATTACAAAGTCATAACACTTTGGTTGCCCGTCCACCTTCCCTAAAAGAAGGTGTTTATTTATCCCTCTGAAACGAATGGCTCCTCTCACCTCAAAGAGCCAGCAGACTAATGGTAATTGCTCTGGCCCTGCTGGCATTAGCGCTTCTTGTTCATTTGCTCCTATTGATTAAAACGAAGTGTGTGAGAGCCCAAGTGAGAACCGAACCCTCCCTCCCCCCATCCCTCACCCACCCCGCTCTCCCCTGCCACAATTAAAACCATCCAACGCGTAGGAGTTCGCCAATTCGCATGCTGGGGGGGTGGCTAAACACGGATCATTACAGGGCGGGCGCACCGCAGTAGAAAAGCTCTGTGTCAACTGTCCAATGATAGGATATGGATGAGACAGTTGCGCGGTGAAAAAAAATCGGTTTACGGTTTTCATTTAAGAGTTATCAAGATGGAGAGTCATAGAGGCCCACACTCAGGCGGGGGTCCCTAATCAACGAAACACAAAACCACACGCACGCACTTAACCGCTATCTGCTATGGGTTCGTGCATTATTAAAGGAAACCAAAAGAAGTCGATCTCCAATGAAGGAAACAAGTTGGAATCACAGTGTCAGCTAAATGCCCCAATTAACAGTAATGTCTATTCTGTAAATCATTAATATGCGAAAATGGATCCCCCTCCAGTGCACTGCCTATCAGTAATATAGTAATTTAATGTTACTTTGCTAAAATTCAAGGTTTAGCTCGTTGGTAAAGTAGTGCTTTAACACAGTACTGCAGACCTCCACAACATTAGTGCTATATTCTGTTGATTTAAGCCAGACCTAAACCCCAACCATGAATATTTTATAATTCACATTTACATAATCTCTTGTCATGTATTATACTATATATTTGTATTGTATGTGTTTTGTTTGTTTTTTGTTAGAATAGGTTACACCTATGCCAAATTTGCCAAGGAGGCAGAAGTGTCTTGCCCAAGGACACTACAGGTGCTGAATGATCCTCTAAGCTTCCAGTAACTGAACAAATGCTATACCATTGAGCCACTACTATGTTTTTATTAAAGCTGGGTTATCTGATTTTCAAGCGGAAAGAATAAACTTTACCTGCAACTTAGCTCTCACAAACATTGTTAGTATTCACTTTTTCTAAGCAAGATTACATTGTGGAACCAAATCTTCGTACCCCAAATCTTCTCCCCAAAACATACAATAAAATAAGCTTGAACTATTTGGTACCTCTCCAGTCTGTATCATGCCTGTCCGCTGGGTGGTCATCTTCTCAGCTCCGTCTCGGACCAGCGTGAGGTAGTAGCCGCTTCCAAACCGTTTCTTGAGGAAGAGTGAAGAGCCACAGCAACGCATTCTTCCATTGGAGATGATGGCAATGCGATCACCCAAGATGTCTGCCTCGTCCATGTGGTGAGTGGATAATATTATGGTACGACCTGGTAGGGAAAAAGATCCATCAATGCTTTGTTCATGAAAAAAAGTAAAATGTCTTTGACGTTTGGAATTTGATCAAAAATGCTGTTGGACCAATTATTTACAGAGCTGTCTGTTGGCAACCTGCGTCAGTATGAGGCAAACTGGATCAATTTCATATCCACAAGACACTTCTGCCTCTGGGTAGCAGGTAAAGCCTCTGTTAGCCTCGAACAGCTTTGGCTTTGCCACCATCGTGCAGCACTCTCATAGTACATTTACCAAAAGTTAAGTTAATAAGTTATCTAACTTTTCCTCTGTATCTACCTGCATTGCAACAATGAAATTTCCCCATGTGTGAACAATAAAGGAATATCTTATCTTAAAAGACATCACAAAGAAGAGCCGTGTGAGTGTGTGCATGCACATTCATGAAAATATGAGTGGCGGTCAGCTGATCACATGGCTCATGATGCTGCGTATGGGCAACACAACAGACACACAACTGGAGAAAACTAAGTTGAGTGTGCACTGGGAACGCTTCACAGACATGAAAGGACAGAGGCACTGTCGTCTCTATATTTGTTTGTTTTATTTCCAAATAAAATTTACTTTTTACTGACCCCTTGTGCCTGGATTGTTGGCTAGAATTTTAAAACGTTATATTTCTAACACACCAAATATAACATTGTGAAAATAAGCACATTTTTTTGTTACTAGCTCACTTTTTGGAAAAGGAAAAATACAGTTTTCTAGCCTCAAAATGGTACATAAAGTATGGTGATAAAGTATGTAAAATATCTATAGACAAAAGGTCCATCATGTCCAGATCATATTTACCGTATTTTCCGGACTACAAGTCGCACATTTTTTCATATTTTTGGCCGGGGTGCGACTTATTTTCATACTGACATACTTATACTTATACTCCGGAGCAACTTATATGTGATATTATTTGTTATTGTCACACTTGCAACCGAAAGTCATACTATAGTGTGACTTATATGTTTTTTTCTTCTCTATATTGGATTTTTTGGCTGTTTATTAAACAGTACGTTAAACAAACATAATGTAAAACGCAATGGTAATAGTACTATCACATTTTGTGATATTCTGTGGTTAATCCCAGGTTCTGTAAATAAATCTCACTATACTTTGGCCTCTAAGGAGTTTAGAAACATTTTGTTTATACATTTTAAAGGTTAACCAGCACATAAAAAACAGACTAGTACAAAGATTGATTCTGATTGATTTGTCTACCATCAACAAGCTGCCACACTATCAAACATTGCGTGTTTTGTACTCTCTAATCCTCATGGCAACAAAGCAACAGCAGAGGATTGTGTGGGCGGGAGTCTGGGACAAAATTAAAAGCACGATCAAGGCCAAACTCTGAGCTGCTACTTTCCATTGTTCCTTATGCGACCATATTCTAGACATTTCCATGCTGCTGGCGCTTTGATTCGAAAGGCGTCAAACTGAACACAATTGTAGCAGTGGCTTCGAAGACAAAGCACATCGGCGAGGTTATTCACAGGTGCCTAATCCTTTCATACCATGCTGGATCAGATAACACGTATTAATTAACACATAGCACAGAAATCAAATGGAAAATAAAACAGAGACAAAATGTGTGGTGGAGTCACAGTGCGATCATGTCCCTGGGGCTGCTTGCAAGCGGCATAAAAAAATTAAGGAATTACATTTTATCTAGACATGTACCAACACACAAAATAGGTAAAAATGAAGAGACCTGCTTACAAGTCTGAAAAATAGTGGCATCTTCAAACTATCACAGTGTTAATATGGTCAAATGCAAATGAACAGTCAGGGAGAAAAGGTAATGTGTTGTTTTGTAATATAGCACAATTCAAAGATACTCAAAGTGCTTTGCATTATTCATTCAGATCACTTGGTAGTAAATCTTATAAAATCAACACCACTGTGTAGTTACTTAGTTACACTGCTTTGGGATTACTGTATTTAAATATTGTTTACATTGATCAAATATGCTTTGTGGGGATTCACTTTTAGCACATTGTTTATGTGTTTATGCACCTTGTTTATGCTGTGTCCTTCCAGAGGAAGATTGCATTCTCTTCCTAAGCATTGACGTTGTTAATGCAAGTAATTCATTGAGTAATTTGTTAATACCTGTAATTTAATTGCAAGTATTTTCAGAATCAGAATCATAAAAAGTGTATTGCCATTGCTAATGAACAGAATTCACAAACATTGGAACTTGCTTTGGTGATTCAGTGCAACATAAAACAATGAACAATGATAAAACAACTTATATAAAGCTAAAAAGAAAAACAATTTAAATCTGATGCTTAATATGTACACACAATTTATAGTTGAATTTACATATAATAATAATAATAATAACTTTTATTTATATAGCGCTTTTCAGTGACCCAAAGACGCTGAACATAATAAAAAAAGGGGGGGTATTTACAGACAGGGGGGGACAACACGTACAATACACATTAATATACAGATAAAATGAACAAGACAGAAGAAGTAGAGAGAAGAAGATGGGGATGTAACAGTACATACATGTACATATGTAGTGCAGAAAGTACCCAGTGCAGTGAGTGATTCAATTTGTTAAAGATACAGGTGTTTAGGAAGTGTTCATGAGCCCAATGGCAGAGGGGGAGAAACTGTTCTTTCGGCGGGAGGTTCTGGTCATGATGGACCGTAGCCTCCTGCCTGAGGGGAGTGGCTCAAATAGTCCATGTCCAGGGTGAGAAGGGTCGGCTGTGATCCGACCTGTTCGTCCCAGAGCCCTGGAGAGGTCAGGACAGGTCCTGCAGAGATGGAAGTCTGCAGCCTATCACCTTCTCAGCAGAGCACACAACGCACTGTAGTCTCTGTTTGTCCCTGGCTGTGGCTCCAGCGTACCACACGGTGATGGAGGAGGTGAGGATGGACTCAATGATGGCCGTGTAGAACTGCGCCATCATCTGCACTGGCAGCTTGGCTTTCCTCAGCTGTCACAGGAAGTACATCTTCTGCTGGGCCTTCTTGATGAGGGAGCTGATGGTGAGCACCCACTTGAGGTCCTGGGTGATGGCGGTGCCAAGAAAGCGGAGGGAGTCTTCGATGGTGATGGAGGAGTCTGTGATAGTGAGGGGGGGCAGTGGCTTTCTTGAAGTCCACGATCATCTCCACTGTCTTCTGAGTATTGAAATCCAGGTTGTTACCACTGGACCAGGACACCAGCCGGTCCACCTCCCTCCTGTAGACAGACTCCCGAAGCCCAGAAGCCCGATGAGGGTGGTGTCGTGGCTGGAGGTGAAGCAGTTTTTTGTACAGGGAGAAGAGCAGAGGAGAAAGTACACAGCCCTGTGGAGTTCCTGTCAGTCAGGCACGTTGTGCTGGGAGAGCTTGTACTGGAGCAGAGCAGGGAGGATGGTGTTTTTGTTCACAGTAATGGTTTACAATACAAAGTTATCACTAATGTGCTACATACATACATATGCATGGTGAATGAAGAGTGTAAGTGAGGCTCAGGCTGCCAACATTTGAAGGAATGCTAAAGAGAGAAGAGAGGGGAAGAAAGCATGAGCGCACTTGAATGGAGCTCATTACTCAAGAACAGACTTTCTTCATTAACACTTTTGAGAATAAGTAGGTGTTTCATGTGGAGGAACTGGACTGTTTTTGACAGCAGACAGCCTGCCCTGTGCTGCACTGAGAACTAGCACTCATTCACTTGGCAACTTCATGCAAACCAACACATTTATCCTGCAACCCCAAGGGTAAGAACCAATCATTTAATGCATACACAAAAATTAACCCATTGTTGTGCTCAACACTGTTGTTTGCGCCGAGTTTGTGCCTTTCATTATCCTACCTTTTCACAACAAAGCACTTTATATAACATGTAAATACATTTCTTTATAATGTAAAGGCCATGAGAAATGTTCTGTTGTTAGCAGAAACTTGACAGTATTCAAACGCTTTGTTGAGGTTTCAAGTGCATGAAGACACAACTGATCTCACAATAACAAGTGACAGTTCTTATGGGTTCAGCGCTGGGCTAGAAGTCAGCATTAAAGAGACACAGACATTGACTGACACCCACGGCAGGTTACTGTAAGTAAAATGACAAAACAAAGAGTTATCAATAAGCCTTTAAAAGTTTAGAGCTGTTAATGAATAGTACTTTTACGCTTTCCTCTTCCATTATCTAGTGTTTACTGCGAAAGGTCAGGTGTTCCTGCTGGCACTGGCTTTTCTGCACTGAGGTAGTTAAATGTTGTATCCTCACTGGTCACATTAGCCCAGGTACAAGGACAAGCTCAGAGGTCATTAAACTGCAGTCCGACTGCCCATTTTTCTTGGCCCACTACTTCTGCCATCTCTTTTCTGGCCAGTATTGCAGCCTCACGATACACTACGCAAATAATATCCGGTCAAGTTTAAGTTATGGAAGCTTGGAGAAGGTATTCTTTTGTTGGCGCTATGGAAGTGCACAAATAAGCTCATGATTTTCCTGGAGACTTGTTGTGGTTTACAGGGGGGAGAAATTCTAATCAAAACACAGTGAATCATAGCTGAGTCGGGGGTAGAATGAATTTATTTGGACCGCAGATGGCCCACAAAGGTATTCTGATTTATAGCGAGTTGCAGTGTATTACAGCTAAGTGATATATCAAATAAGTGCGGCGCATTGAGGTAAATTGGTCGCACTTTGGAGCCCGGAAAATCTGCTTTCTGTTATTCAGCTTCTTGCCTTGTAAATCTACCGAATAGAAATGGGTTTCACAACGGTTCATTAAGTCAGGAGAGATAGTAGATTTACAGACAGTTTTAATGCTTCTATTTTTCTTTGAAGAAACTGTGTTAACTGCTGCTAAATAGCTTAAGTCATTTCAGATCAATATTTCCGGAAATAATGTCTTTAAATAAAAGGCTCACTGCTTTGAACAGATGATAAATAATTGTGTGAAGTGTAGGAAACTTTGAATGAAGGGGTTAGAAGCTGTCAAAACAAGAAAACAAATGAGATTTTATAATGAAAAACTTAAATGTCCCAGAACAAAAACATGTTTCATCAAACAGATTGCGAAATATTCTTCCCACTAATAATCAGCATTATTTTCAATGTCATGTAAATTACAAAAGATTTAAACGCTGAAACTTGAAACAGATGTCAACATGTTTCATGCCATTTGTACGTCAAGCATGGCTCAAACTCATTATTCTCAATCATTCATTAGTAATTTCCTAAACTATGCATTATGTATGACTCAAAAATTAAAAAAAAAAATCCTACAAGAATAACTCAGAAATGTATAAGGAGGACAATTTGAATGGACTATTCTTCTACTGTATTAGGGATGGATTTAAGTCTTTGTGGGATACACTGAACCATTATGTGCAATTTAGTGCAATTTGAACGAGCGTGTTTATATTGTTCAGGCTCATAACTGCTAATTAAAACTTGATTGCTAACTTGGGAGATATTAATGTTGTTACTTCCCATGATTATTATGCTATTGGAACCAGACGCTAGACACTAATAAACCAGACATAAGCCGACATCACAGATACAAAACTACGGACATATGTAGGACCTAAATCCTTCCATAAATGTTTTTTATTTGATTTTGACTTTATTGTTACCCATTTTATATAATACACCAACATGGATTGCCGTCTACCACTGACATTAGTAATTGATGGTTCAGCACTAGCCAGGTTTGAAAAGCTTTTTTTCCAGTCAGTAATATTCTTTCATTAATATTGCGTATTGTATAAAATCAAACAAGGCTGCAAAGTCTAGGACACTATACTTGCATTAATTCATCCAATATGTCCACGTCAACTTTCATCATTACGATCGATGTACAGTTCTTCAGTTCTTCTTACCTTGTGCACAACTGAACAGCAGCCAAATGCATAAGTGAATCAAAACAACACCCACTTATGCCAGTCTAGCCGCCCCGACTTGCGCTTGAATCCAGCTTATTTAATTGCTTCTGACTAACCATAAGAAGCCTAGCCCTTCATAAAAATCCACTGGCTTTTCTTTCTCTCGCCTAATGACAAACCTCGCTAACACTGTGGTACAAATGCACGCGGAGAGGCTCAAAACACTAGTCATTCAAGCAGCACAATGTGGGTGTTCTCATTATAAGCAAGTTATCTGCAGCTCCCAGTCGCCGTGAAAGGACTTGATTAGACTGCAAGAAGCTAATGACGCAGCCAAGGCAAAGTGTCACTCAATGCAGATTAAAGATTTAGACTCAAAGTCTGTGTTGCTAGCATTTGCAAGTCTTGTTTAAAACAAACAGTCACCATGGAGGTCTACAGTGTCATGAAGCGACAGGGGATGTGATCAAATTAAAAGCTATAGCTGCCACTGCAAGCTGTTCAAGGATAAAAGATAGACTGTATTCGCAGTCCATGGTGTTTTAGTTGACCAATGTTTTTATCATTTAAAAAAAAAAGAATTATCCAGATTTATATGCACATCAGCAGAAAGGAGAACACATGGAGTGAGTTAGTGAAAGTCTCTTGCTGAAAGCCGTCGGGCGGTTAAAAAAATACTTCACGCTGATTTGTCGAAGCGTCACAACAGTGGAAGAGGCAGAAAAATCTAAATTGGGTTAAATTCAGTGTTCAGAAAAGTCCTCTTTCTCATCCACAAATGTACAAAGTGCCATTGTGAGCACATTTTTCAAAAACAAAATCATCCGTATTTCTCCTCAAAAGTAAGTAAGTACGGCCGTTGGCGCCGCCCATGTTTGGTTTGGTTGTGTTGACAATGCTGCTCTCTGATTGTGAGCCCTAAATGCCATGGGATTAGCCCGTTAAACCACTGGCTGAACGGATCAGCACAAACCAAACAAGATGGATTCTCAAGATCATAAAAATCACGAGAATTCATCTTCCTAAAAAAGTTATGGGTCGACAAAGCTGGCTACTGCAATGACCTTGTAAACATAGGCTTATTTTAAATTCTAAAGTGTGCATAAATATTTTGCAGAAAAATTAACTATAATACAGGGCACGTCTTTACTCAATCAAGAACTTCTTTACTCAAGTCAAGTCCTACAATACACATCAATAGTAGAGACTCTTGTCATACAGGTTTATGCAAAATTGCTGGATCCAACATTGAAATATTACGGTAACTACTATGGGACCAAGTAAATCCCTAGTTCCTAAAGTTGGGGCCTGTTTGAGTTTTTAATATTCGCAAACATGGCACGATTGAATAATTTTGCACTGATATTGTTTTGGCAAAAGGCAACAAAGCAATTATCTGTGTAATGTCATTGCCAAGTTAGCGAACATTAGTAGGAGGAAGCTTCAGATTCCCAGCTCAATAATTAAATTGCAATAAAAAACAATGACTCTTCTCATTTTTCAGCAGACCCACGATGAAAACAGCTGTCCTGATTACATTGCTGACAAACACCATGTCATAGCCACATAAGTTGCTTTTTTCACTGGTCTACAAAACAAAAACCCTATATTGTTTTAACAGCTATTCAGCGTATACCGTGGTCTGTTTCAACATCACTTTGTACCTTGTTTATACTTCAGCAGCAGATCCCAAATTCCTCTCCTTGCATACGGGTCCACTCCAGCTGTCGGTTCGTCCAAGATGACTATTTTGGAGCCGCCAACAAACGCTATGGCCACTGAGAGCTTCCTCTGCATCCCACCTGGAAAACATTGTCTGATTTAGTGTTGGTGACACATTCAAAGCAGCTCGTCTGGTCTTAAAAGTTCCACCAGACTATTGTCAAAATTTACTAAAAGGACACATAGTATGGATTTTTGTTTGTGTTGTCTTGAGAGTCTTTGGTTTTAGAATTAGGGATGCATTGATATATCACTGCAGTATCGGTATCAGCCTATATTCACATCATTGAGTAATTGGAATCAGCCAAAAATATCGAGTAATATCTGTATCAGCCAAAAGCACAAGGAGGAGAGACTGTCGCTGCTACTGTTGAGGCAGTGCAAGGGCGACGATGACACACGGGCTGGAGAGGTTCAGGGAGACATTTTGGACCGAGAAATCGTCTAAATCAAACAGGAAATGCACGGAATGGAGTGTGAAGTGTAAAGGGAAATTTTACTCCAATACAAATAATCATAATACAGCCTACTTATAACTAAAAATACCATATTTTCCGGACCATATAATATCACATATAAGTCGCTCCGGAGTATCCCGGCCAAAACTATGAAAAAAGGTGCAACTTACACTTATATTTATACTTATATACTTATACTCCGGAGCAACTTATATGTGATATTATTTGTTATTTTCACACTTGCAACCGCATTTCATTCTCCAGTGCAACTTAATTATGTTTTTTTCATCTCTATTATGCATTTTTTGGCTGGTGCGACTTATACTCCGGAATATACGGTAGTGGTAAACAAATATTGATAGCCCTATTAAATGTTTTCCCTTTTTTCCCAAAGAAATTCCATCCACTGGCAGCAGAGGGAATTACCATTGGGACATAAACAAAAGCTAGCTTAGCCCCTGACATGCTAATATAAGCACATAGTTTTTATGGATGCGAGAAATGCTTAAATGAATGTTGTGATGATGAGACGAGAGGACATACTAAACAGATTTCACCAAACAAGCGTGAATGAAACTAAATACAGCTCAAGGTTTGTTATTGGTAAGGGAACAATGTTATAACAAAGTTGAAAGCTCAAAAATTCAATTTTGCAAAATAAGTGTCTTCTGAAGGTTGTTCTTATTGCTCGAAAAGCATTCTTTCTGAAATTGAAAATTCACTTTTCAGGCTGGTCCCCCCCATCAGAAAAGTTACATAGTGTGCCTTTAATAGAGTGGTGATATTCAGAAGCAATTATCCTATAAATGTATGGCCATGTTTTATAGTTTGTGATGTAAAATGATTGATAGCACACAATGGATGTATTACAGGGGTGATTTTAGTCGCATCACAGGCTCTTCAGGATGCAGCCGATGTACAGCTAATGTAGTGGAAATGTCGGCATAGATCAACCTTGAAAGTCATAATTCAGTGATTTTGCTCACAAGCAACCAATGACTGGGGATAATTTATCAAGCTCATGGCTCACAGAAAATGACTCACAAGATGTTTGCGCGGAAGTGAATTCTGCTCTTTACGGCCATGTAGGCAATAATCTGTGTAAGAGCACTGTGAAATGTAAGTAAGAACAAAATGCATTTGTTTGGGCATCGACAACGCAGGTGTATTAACGAAAGGTGGCGTTACAGATCTGAAAATGAAGAGAGAAGGGAAGCAAAAGGAGGATTATAAACACGTATATACAGCTAGATGGCCACTTGTAACATTTAGTAATTGATCAAGTGTTGTGTAAAATGCATACAGTATAAAATTAAGATTCAAGTAAAACATTTTTAAAATGTGTTAAATATACAAAAATCTCTTCTCATGTCATTTTACAGTTAACTTTTGCCTATTCCTTTGACTTGGCACAAACATTTCTCCCGCTGTCCAATCGTTCCAAAACATACCAGACAAGTTTTTAGCCAGATCCTTCTTCTTGTGTGGTAACCCGACGTCATTGATCATCTGCTCCATTTCCACCTTCACCTCATCCTTGCTTCGTCCCTTCATTCGTCCGTAGAAGTAAATGTGCTCCTCCACTGTTAGTCTGGAATGGGAAATGGACACGATTAGGAAGGTTTATGAGAAAATAACTCTATATTAGCATCTTGATTCGCAGTGCTTTCCATTGAACACGTGATTAGATAAATGTGGATGTAGAGGTGGATACAATTGTGCATTATTTGTGCAGTAGTTGAAGATGCACAAAATATAAAACACATGTATATTGTTAATGATAAAAAGAAAACCTCAATATTTCAAAATGCTGCAAATATTTGCTGGTTAAAAGGTAAAAATGAAACAAACATATGTAGTAATCTTTCAAACAACAGTGATTTCTTTACAGTCCTTTCAAAGTCATATTTGTCTGATAATTCACCAAAATTAACTAAAATATATCTTAAAATTATTGTTACTGGAATACTCCAAAATTACTGATGACATTTTTACCTTTTTACATACATTTGTTTTGAATTTTGGATACTTTTTGACTCTATGACTCATTTACCAGCAAAGATTTACAGTAAATATTTTTCTAATGGATTTTTTTAAAAAATTAAGAAGAAAAGATCAACACGACAACCTTTTTTTTTTTTTTTAAATTATTTTTTGCATTTTTTAATCGTTATTTCCCCCTCATATTTTTCCTGGAGGTCACTGTCTTTAACCCTACCTAATTCGGATGCCTTCACTGTCTGGGAATTAATATTAATGGATGTAATTTGCAGGTGCTTGGATATAATTATGATGTAGGACTAGTGTCGAGTTGCAGGTAATCAGTTTGGGGAGGGAGAGAAATGCAGGGAACGTTGAGGTGGAATAAAATAGTTTCAAATGGCGCTGCAATGAATCTTTCCTATGGAGTGGGTGAGCAAAGGTGAAACAAGAAGAGGATAATGATGTGATGATGGTGAACATAAGCAGACACCCAAACCTCAGTATTAAACTCAAAAGTGATTTGTTTTGTTTTGTTCTCTTCAAAAAGACCTGTTTTGGCCAGTTTATAGTTACAATCTATGACACTGTTGGATCATTATTTGAATTTTTGGATATTTTAAACTACTGTATGATTAACGCCTCTCCGTTTATGATACAACACCACGAGCATCATCATCACCACCAATAAAGTGCCCCACTGTTGGACCATGCTGACCCCAACTATAGAGAGCTGCAGATCACAGTAGCAGTAGTAGTGTGTATGTGTATCAACAATCAAGAAAAAATAAACAAAAACAGAGCAGGTAAAGAGCAGTGGGCGTGAATGGGGGGTTGGTGAGAACTACGGCGTTTTGATTGAAGGAGAAAAGAGAGTACTCAAACATGCGTGAATCACTAACAGCTTTAAGTGGGGAAATAGGAAAGGAAAATATTGATAAAATGTGTAAAGGTTATTTCTTTGCCTTACACAATGTGACAATAAACACATCTATTTAACATGTATTCTTATCTTCTTTTTAAGATTAAAAATACCTGCAGAAAATAAAGCACATTGATTGTAAAAATGAAAGTTGGATAAATGATTGCAAATACGTTGTCCTAGACTTTGCAACATACACTATACAATACACTAAAATTCAGGCAAAGCAATAACATCTCCATAGAGACAAGCAGCTGGAGTCCCACTGAGCCCTTTGGAGCACAAAGCATTGGCTGGGCTCTTTGTGAAGCTGACCCTCTGTAGTTCAGTTGGCCTCTGATGCCTAATTAACTCTAATTATGAGTTAGATTAAGAGGATCTGCACAGAGGAATATCAGATTTTAAATTCTGATAATAGAAAGAGCAGTATAGCTGGTATCAAGTTGCTTGGGCATTTGTTGGGTTTTGACAATTCCTCTTTCAAAACTGAACCTAATTTGACAAAAAAAATATTTTAGGGGCTTGTAATTAAGTATTAAATTCAAGGCGGAATCAGTTAAAAAGTCCTATAGTTTTTGGATTTAAGGGTATTTTTTATTTGCTGATTTGTAATAAAAAAATTGAGCCTGATTCATCCCAGAATGTTTGAATTGACGGAAATTAAGTGGGTTACAGCTTTCCTTTTATCAGATTAATAAATTAAGATGTTGTAGAAGGTCCGAGGGCCAACGAGTGGGCCCACCTCATCGTGACATTAAGTCTGGACTAGAAGAAAGAACTCACTCGTTGAAGAGAACATTGTGTTGAGGGCACATTCCCAAGTATTTCCGGATGGTGTCCATGTCACTGAGAATGTCGTAGCCGTTGATGAGCGCAGTGCCAGAAGTGGGAGGGAAAATTCCTGTCAGAATAGACCTTCAACAACAACAAAAAACACATTAGAAAGTGATTTGAAAAGGTGTTAGATTAGTTTTTTACTAAAGTCTCATTTGCATGCTCTTGAATATGAATATATCTGAAGTGTAGATTGTCAGGACTAAAAAAAAAAACTAAATCAAAACAAAAAGAGTATCAAGGTTGGTCCACTTGCAAGAAAAATAAAATATTATCACAGCTATTGCATTATACATTTAAAACTTCATCTCTGTTGAATTCTAAATAACCTTCAACACAACACCACTTTTAATTTGACTTGCTCAAGTGTGATGAATGTTTTCTTGTTTTTATTAACATGATGATGTGATTCCTGTAAAATTATATGTATGAGCATTCATCCTAGATTACTTTATGTTGACAACCTTTTTAGAAAATCATATGTATCATTTAGATCTAATTGTCATATACAAGTTAAAGCATAGTAAACAACGCAAAGAAGAATCCATCAACCCACTTCCTTACTATTTTATTCCTATTTACCTTAAACTTCATGTCACATGCCATTTCAAACTTGTGACTACAACTTGACAAAAGAGACATGTTGTGCTTTTTTGTATATTTAGTATTAAACTGTAAAGCTTTAGATGATAGAAATCCATAAATGTCTTTTTTCAAACCTGCAGAACTATGTTACGCTGCATGATGTAAAGTGCGTTTTCCTGAACTGGAAAGTCTGGTACTGGCCCTATTTTTATTTTTATTCAACAGTTTTAAGTCCTACTGAGTAAAATCTTAGTATCTATGGCTGGGGATATATATTTCATTTTTTTTTTTTGATAATCAGAACCATGAGCGATTTTTATGGCATTTCACGATATTCATTCACAATATTATCTGTTGCATGATGTAAAGTGTGTTTTCCTGCGAAAAAAGAAAACGTCAGGTACTGGCCCTTAACTTAACTATTTTTATTTATGCAACAAGTATAATATTCATTCATTCATTTATTTTAAACAACATCTTACTCAGTTTTAAGTACTACTGAGTAAAATCTTAGTATCTCGGGCTAGGGATATAAATTTCGACTCAGGACGATATTCATTCACAATATCACTAAATTCCAATAAATTGTCCACCCCTATTTGTATCCTGTACAATTGCTAGCGCATTTAGACACGTTCCACCAGAGCATTTAGCGCACAGAATCCTTCCTCTGCGCTATCCATTTGTTGTACTCCTTTATGTTTTGCAACAGTTACACCGCGCTCCCTGTAGGCCCTTAGTTTTGCATCACTAGTTCGCTCCGGCGCGTTCTATCCAGGCCAGTGGTTTTCATTTATTTCTTGTCATCCTCCTGAACCTTAAAACCTTTTTTTTTAAACAGCAATTAGATAACTCCCGGCGTATCCCCACCAGCTGACTCTGTGTGATAAATGTCCCCGCTAAGAAGTCACTCTTTGAAAGCAATGACCTCTGAATTAATATGGCCTCGGTGCAGTCGGCATTGTGTACGGCCTAGATTAGCTCGTGCCGGTGAAATTGCGCACGGGCCGGGGCAAGTGGCTCGGCGTGGCGGAGGTAGATAGGGGCGCGTACATGGTGGTGGTTTTGCCCGCGCCGTTGTGGCCCAGGAAGGACGTGATCTGATTTTCGTAGAAGTCCACGCTCAGACGGTCCACGGCCAGTTTCTTTCCCGTCTTGTAGATTTTGACCAGATTTCGGATGGACACGCCGGCTTTCATGTTGGGAGGTGGGTTCTCGAGGTACTCTGGAAAATATGAGATTTAAGTATGTTTACATGCAGGGCAGGCTTGGCCGACACTGAAATGTGGGGCAGAATCTACAATCCAAGCATATTTCCACCCATGAATGAAGCGCTTGCAAGTGTGAAAGTTTGTGAAATATGAGCTTTTAATCACTAAAGTCAATTAAGTATATATCTGAAATTGTATACATTTTAACTCTAAAGGATTCATATTAATACATGCAGACTGTGGGAATGATTACACGCCGGTTCTGCCTCTTTAAAACAAGCTTGAGCATCTCCCTTGAAAGTTAATTGTAAAGAGTTTTCCCCTCTAATAGCAACAGCGCTATTATCACCCAATGTGAAAAAAAAAAAAAAAAAAAAAACAGGCGCTAATTTTCACTTGTGACCCATCCCAATTAGGTCGCAGATGTTTATTTGAACTACAAACTCCCTTTAGTCTGTTACAAATGATCTAACAGATACAAGAAGGTGAGAATTGAAGTAACAGCTCATTTTACCGTTGTCGCTGGAGTCCTTGAATAAACCCGGGTCACTGGGAGACGCAGCGCTGCTCCCGCACCAGTAAGACAAGGTGAACGGGAAGTAAAACGGCTTTGGGATGCCATATTGTCCTGGAGGCAATATAAAAAGATATGGTAAATAACTTTATACATGCATTATGATGTGGTAGTACTGACAAGACGAAAGGTTTCTTAAAAAGGTAATACTTTTAAATTGAAATCATGATTCCTTGGTTATAAATGAGTTACTGTTGTTATATTTTATTCATTGAAATCGTTCTATTTAAAAGGGGTTCAGAATTGGGTGTTTTGAAATAAATAAACACAAATATTCAGGATAGCTCCAGGAAGTGGAATCTAAGACCTTCTAAAGACTTGTTTAGCTAGAATCTTAATTTACATTTAAACGAAAATGTGTTGAATACAAAAATATATTTATTCATTAAAGAATCTTGATAAACCATTAAAATATAGTTTTGGGACACCTTATGTGGATTTGAATGCAATATTAATACTGTAATGTAGTAAAAATAGTAGTAGTCAAAATTCTGCCAAAAATATAACATTTTGTAGAATTTAATGCTTTTAAGTCCTTACATTTGGCACAATCAGATTCAATATTCATGTTTATATTTTACAGAATTGTAAATACTTTCAAACACTCCTATGGCAACTCAGGGCACCCCCTCATGCTGATGAAAAAAAAAAGTCTAACCTGGAAATACGTTCTCAATGTACCAGGTGAGCAGCCAGTGCAGCAGGGAGTCAACCAACATCATGACAATCGACAAAATGAAGCTGTATCGCTCCCCTTCTTCTGGACTTGTGCCCATGTTGTTCCACTGAATGCCAATCCCTTGTTCTTCGTATTTGGAGAAGTTCTCGCATCCGTATCCGAAGGCAACGCACGACAGCAGACTCTGGGAATAAACAAAGCTTTGCCATTAACAGCATGATTGTAATGCTTGACGGGAACACACATTTGGAGATACTTGTAGCACAAAAAGCTATTTCCTGCGATGACTGAAGGCTGTTTGCTAAATGTGAATAATGTGCAGTATAGTTGTCATGAAGGCTATTTTCTAAAAGGCTTAGCAAGGGATGACTTTTAATGGAATAAATAACTGAGAAAGATTGAGGAGCGTTGGCAAAGATCAACCATTGTAAGATAGGGTTTTTTGAAATGTCTGATCTTCGGCTCAATCCGGAAATGTTCTAGTTCAAGAATAAATGTCCCAAATGATCAGCTACACAATTCCTTTTTCTGTACAGCATGGTCAGAGCTGTCTTCATCTCACAGTGATTGATAGAAGCAGTTCAACCACTTTAGCACCCGAACCATGTTTTCCCAAACATGAACACAATACGTCTTCACTGGCCAATTACTTATCGAAACGACAATGATAAAAATTAGCCAAGTGATTAAAAAAAATAATGATATTCTGCAAATGGAGATCAGTCGAAAGGCTTATTCGGCGTGAAATCGCAAACGACACTAAACATCATCTGCCTGCCGCGGACGATCACTCTGCTGCCATGTGCTGCCGGCTGTCTCCTCTCGCCTCATTTGCCTGAACCGCTTTAAGTCAACCACAATCATTTGCCCAACCTTGACAGAGAAAGCGCGGCGAGTACTTTGATGCCTCTCGCAGCGATCGCGACAGTGGCGGAGAATGACTACACAGGCCGCGGCTCAAGCAGTGCCGCTCGGCTAGAGTCACGCAATCAGCTGCGAGTCGGCAAAGGAAGGGACACGTTTGGGGACAGAATGGGCAGCCATCCTTGACCTCTGGATGAAAGGCTGACAACACAACAGGCTTTTTTTGGATTCTGAGAAGAGGGAAAAAAAAAGGGTTTGTTTGGGAGATGCTCAAAGAAGCCACAATTGGACTGAACAACACACAATCAGTGACAATTTCGACCGCTGGCGGACGAAGGATGCCATTAAAAAAAGACGGTGATCGCAGTGTGGGCCTTGTCGTTTTACCACAAGTGTGATTTCAAGTTCAATAGGCCATGATTCGAAAAACAAAGTCATTATCATACCATTCATATGAAAATGTCAAACACGGTGAAAAGATATGAACAAAAGCCCGCTGCACACTGTAGGTCACACGTCACTAATATGGCTAAAGCGATCTTAGAAAAGTTCACGTACGGAAAGGTCATTTTTTTTATGAATCCAAAAATTAATTTCGGAATGTAAAGGGCCTGTCTCCGGCTTAAATTCACAGTTGAAAGATGATAAATAGTCCTAATAGAGCTTGGGCTAAAAGAAGTGTCAATTTGATTTAATGTGGCAAACTAACCCTTTGGCAAGGCAGCCGCAATCATAAAGTGTTGATATACATTTAGGTGATCTTTTGTAACGCGGAGGCGATTAGAGACATTATCAAGGACAATGAGATAGGGTCAATTTGTATGCCCGGGCAACAGTGTAGTTGAAATTCTAGCTGGGAGGAAGGAAGAAAAAGGCACAAAAAGAGAAAAATCTTTGCACAACCGCATCTGATAAAGAGGAGGAATGAAGAGGATAGTGGTTTGGTCACAAGAACATTGCTCATGCTAATTAGAAGGCTGGAGGGTTATCCATCTAACGGGAACGCCGGAATAAAACCCAAAGTGCCAAGGGAGAAGCGAGCAGTGGCACCAAAGATTAAATAAGGTCTGGCCTGCTTTAGAAGTAAAATGCTTTAAACCTGCATGGGGAGGAAAAAAGGGTTTATTTTTAAGTGAAGTTTCAAAGGCAAAATCACTCAGAAAAAGTCTAAATATTACTGGCACTAGAGCTGCACAATATGAGGAAGTATGCAATACATGCAATGGCAACAGCTCAGTTAGGAGAGTCATTGCCTGCTAGCGGTTGTGTGCTTTGGCAAAACACTTTGTGCATATAAATGTGTATTTTGTTGTGAAAGGACATAATTTAAAGGAGCTCAAAGTAACTTTTTAGCTGGTTAAGTTTTGTTATATCCAACAGTTGGACAATGTTTCAATAGATTCCCCATAAAAGTCTTGCTCCATTATAAAAAAAACACAACAAAAACTTAAAGGTACACTATGTTACTTTATCCAGTACTCTCCAAAGATATATTGCTCCTTTGCCTTGAATGTTTCACAGTATGGCTTTAGTTTAGTTTGCATATTCAATTACAGTTTTAAAAAAACAAATACACTAATTCACACACACACAAAAAATCCTTAAAACTCAAAAACATGCCAAAATATGACCTGTAAATTTGACCAGGTGGTGTCACCTTCTCTGTGGTGACAGATAAGTTTAATGCCGTACCATGGAACATTCCAGGCAAAGCAATAACATCTTTATGGCGAAGAGCAGGTGTTGGACCCTCCCCCCTTCAAAAAGAAATAATCAAAGTAATTCTGATTCAAATTTGAAATGTGCAAGTGATTGTATTTAATTGCCAAAATGTTTCAAACTGTAACCAAATCTGATAAATATTTGCTCCTGTAAGATTCAGATCGGAAAAGTATTGAAAAAAGGATCACTGCCCACAAGAGGGAAGATATATTTACTTACTTTTTTTGTTAACGCGCCGCCCTAACTTCTTATCTTTCATTTTTTGAGCTCAGATGACTTTACTTGACCTGATAGTCTTGTCACAGCCCACAAAAGAGCTGATTGGAATTCTGGGAAAGCTACAGTCGACACAGAGATTGGAGATTTTGTGCATGTTTGTCGGTGGAACAGGACAGCTCGAGGACAAATGATAGCAGCGCGGCTATAAAGGTCACATAGAAAGGCTGCACTGAGAGTTGAGCAACGTTACACCATTCATCTTTACCTTTTATATGAGACCACAAAACCTCAAAGCCCCTCGCTGCTTAAATGTCCTTTAACGTACATGTGCTGTGTGCCACTCGCCTATTTCAATCCATCATTGTCTGCTTTTTCTTTTCAAACAGCTTGATTTATAAAAGGGGCACAATGTAACTTTTATGAAGCGGGAGTACATCATGTCATGGAGATGTTACTGCTTTATCTGGACTATCCTAAAGTATGACATTGAATCAGTTATGTCTTGCATTCTTTCTAATACATATGACTTGCATTGTGCATCGATTAGTCAAATAGAAGTGGGTGTGGCATTAGGAATAGGGTTGGGCAATCAAATGTGCGTGGAAGAATAAATTCACTTTTCTCAGGAGATTTCATTATGCTTAGGGATAATAACTGGGTCAATTCACTGCATGTGACTGCACTTCGTGGCTCTTCAAGGATTGAGGAAGACACTCACTTCTGCTCGTGTTTGAAATATTCAGTTGTAGTCATTTAGACACTTTTTTTTCCTAAAGACGTTTTGACTCTCATCCAAAAGTTATTCTCCATCTGCGGATCTAGTCTGAGAACTCGGGCAGAACATCCAGATAATAGCATTTCCTGTTTATCTATTTGTAGTACTGTTTTAAGTTTCCTCTGAAACTAATCTTCTTTGTAATCCTAACAGCCCAGTAATGAGCCATAGAAATCCTATTGTTAGCTGGCTGCAGCTCCCTCGTCACTGATGAGTACCTGATTAACATATGAATGGCCAGGGCTGATCCCGCCCCATGGCTTCAAAATGCTGCTGTATATTACCAGGAAGTTGAATCTTAAACCTCCATTTCTGTTTAAAGAAGAATTTTCTTTTTTTAACAAAAACCTTCTTAACTCTTCTTTCAAACCATGTCTTCTCCCTGCTAAGAATCTTCACCTCACTGTCTTCAAAAGAGTGGTTAATGCCTTTAAGATGAAGATGCACAGCTCTCCCTGTCATCCTGAATTTGTTGATACAGCCTTTTATGCAGTGGCTGTTCGCCTCAGCGCTGTAACACTCTTTACAACTTTCTCTACATTTTTCACTAAACAGAGTCCTTACACTTGACCTACAGCAACATCTGGTCAGCCTCGTCACCCACAGACAAGCCCACAAGTTCTTCATCAGCATGCGCTTTTAATGGCGTCCAGCATAGCCATGTCATCGCTAGCTTTTGGAGCCCGTTTGTCTCGTTTGGGTTGCCATTTCTTCATCTTGCTACCGACATTGTGCATGAGCAGGAGTTTTTACGTGCTAATTTCAGATGGAGCTAAGCAAAACATCTCTCTCTCTCTACGTGAAAACCATCACACTTTTAGATCATTAACATCTGTGGTTCTAAGTGTAAAATACTTACCACCAGTATCTTGGCGCTGAAATCCATCACATCCCTCCAGGCATAGCAGAGCACGTGAGGCAGGTAGAGGACAAAGTATATGAGGCCGCCACACGCCGCGGCCAGGTTAGCTTTGGAGAAGAGGACGCTGATGAAGAAACACTGAGTGACGGTGGCCAGGCAGAAGACCAACAGGAACAGGAAGATCACAGAGGGGTCACTGTACTGCAGCACCTGTCCATACTGCACCGGGGAGGCAAAGTATATGTTAAAATGTTCACTTGTGGAAACATTTGGAAGGAGACATGTGATTGAAAATTGATTGGTACATTTAAGTATGGTCTGTACAAACGGCTTTTCCAGACCACTGTTAAGAAAAACCCAGCTTTACTCTGGTTAGGTGAATGCTCTGTTTGGCTTTAACTTTGTATCTAGCAGTTTTACGAACATAATTTTGCATTTTAAAGGAATTCAGATCTCTTTTTACTCCGCAGTTTTGAAGTAAACTCCAACGAACATAATTTAGCATTTTAAAGGAATTCAGATCTCTTTTTACACCGCAGTTTTGAAGTAAACTCCAAGTATGGCCAATAAAAAGGCTTGCCCTGACCACTGATAGGTAGAATTTGCCTTTACTTTTGTCATGCTTTTTTGTACATTCTATCTTTGATGCTGTATTTTTAAGTTTCTTTAAATACAATATTGTTAGTACTTGTTAAAAACTTTAGGCTCTACTTTTCCACAGCCCTTAGTCCGTAATCGCATTTTGTGGGCATAAGTAAAATTGTTGATAATCATGTTAATGCCACTTATGCATGCAAGACTGTGAAAATGATCGTATTTATAATATCTGATTAAAACTTTGCCAAGAAAGATGATTACAAATGGCCAATGATCTCACGCAATTTTAACTAATAGCATCGTTAAAGTGTCAAACATAATAGTCAGGGCTCTCCACTTATAAAGTTGGGTTCTCCTTAAATCAACGGAATCATTTTGAAATCACCTTCATGATTAGAGCGAGAAGCAAAGCGCTGAGAGCCAGGGGCAGATAGCTCGACACGGCCCAGCTCAGCCAATAGATGGAGCTCTTCAGGCCCATGATTCTGACAGTTTCCTTTAGCCGAGCCTCCTTTTCAGCCACAATGTTCTTAACTATCATGGCCACCGAGTATATCCAAGCAAGGGTGATGAAGAGCGGGAGGATGCTGGTGAGACGGCTGAGGAACCTGAAGGGCAAACGGGCCGGACACAATGTACAGTAGGATACCAAACTACGATTAATGTGCAATTCAATAATGTCTTGTTCACGCGCTGAATTTTATGGTCAAAATGTAAATGCTACTTAGCCTAGTTTATGTAATATATCTGTGATTAATGAGCCATGGAACAAACACTTGAAATATGTTTTTTACCATGGTTTTCGAAAACATAAACAGTAGACAAAAAGAGCTTTGCATTTTCAGCTATCTTTTTTAAATTATTTTTTTGTCCCGTAGGCTTTACAGTAGACAAGAGAGTATAGCAGGAAATGGGGATGAGACTGGATGGGGAAGAACATTGCAGTAAACGGATTCAAATTCCTGACGGACATGTGCTATCCACTCGACCACCAAATGGCACATATTTAGGATTTATATATTCAAATACTAGTCTGTAATTTTGAAATGGTATGTTAGGGGACAATTTGGAAATGTTATAGCAACCATGTATAGAAAAGAATGCCTGAATTGCCTGAATCATGTTTTAGTAATTGTGAGATAGGGGACAACAAAGAAAATCAGCAGATCAATCAAAACATGTACTAAAAAGTTTGTTTCATGTCAATAGTAGCAATCCAAAAACAGGCAAAAGCTGTGCAGTGAGATGGAAATCTATGAATAATGTGATGCAGTTCATTAATTAGTAGCAGACAGGCTGATTGTACAGAGCGTCCTCGTCTTCTCCATCAGCATATGCTCTGGTTGGAGATGTTTTTTAAAACAGCTTTCATTTTGTTTGTCTGGCTTTAATTAAAGAGCTTATCCATCAAGTTGAGATGCCCCCTTCTTAATTTCCTTTCACGTTAATTTCTGAAAATATGCCCATTACTTATTTATGTTTTTCTAATGTGGAAGTAACACATTTAGGGGTCATCACATGTCATACTAATATTTTATTATGATTATTTTATCTTGCAGCATAGGTGTAGGTTATTACTATTACAATTTATGTCAATATCACATCTACACGTGATTAAGCCAATTAATGATTTGTCCTTCATGGTTCAACATCAGAGAGAAGCAACTTAAAGTTAATTCTGAAACATGTTCTTCCCATATAAATTGGGAACAGGCCTATAAAATATGCTGTTGAAGGTATTATTATAGAATATGGTGATTTAAATTAAAAGTATTTTCAAATGACTGATCTTAAGTCATGAGCATGATATATTTAGAATAGTTTACTAGTCGAAATTATAATAAAGAGCATTTCACAAAGGCTTTGGCGCTCTTTTTGACAAGATATAAACCATGTTTTTTACTCAAACACAAGCTTCATTAAACAAAACTACAGGCTGCAAGATATTAATATGCAGTGCCTCCACTATAACGGAGGAGAAAAACAGTGTAAAGTGGCAGAGGGCTCAGGTGCACATGACAAACCCGACTGTTGTCACACCTAATCCAGACACAGCCTTATGCTAATCACAATTTGATTTGCCATTATTATTAATGCGCTAAAAATGCCTGTGAAATTATCATTTAGAACAGGCCTCACGATCGGCACACGCACCACTCCTCCAAGGCACTCCACTAACTCAATTTATTGTTATTAATGTTTACAAATTGTCGATGACGTGCAAACACATTAGGCTGATGGGAAATTGCGTTTCGCACAGCTGTTCAAATATCACTTTTTATTTACCGCTGCTATTTTCCAATTAAACTGCAAACAATTGATTAGCTCTATGTAAAATTATCATCCCTTATGATTGCATTGATGTCTACAGAACACTAGTCAAAGGATGTTGTGGTGCATTTACACGGGTTGACTAATAGCTGTGACATGGTGGTCAATGCGGCATCTTACAATGGTCCTTTGGGTCAAAACTTCTGGAAAAATTGCTGATTACGAGTCTCGTAGCATCAATGGATTCTCAACAATTGCGAGTGATCATGCTATTCTTCCGCCCCATTACCCTGCGATTACATGCAAAGTAATGTAAAATGGTCTACAGTTACAAAATACTATTCATTATTATCACAGCGATTCAAGCATGCACTGAGCATTCTCTTCTACAAACGCGGGAGGAGACGAGGTGATGCAAGCGCAGGGAAATGAGGGCCACATACGGATTGGCATGACTTTAATTTGACTTAATTACAGTTTTGGGTTGATGCACACTTAATTAAGCACCAGAAAGATGATTTAACAAATTATGGATGATGATTAGATCCAGTGCTCTTTATATTAGTGATGATTAACATGGAGCGAAAATACCAAACCGCAGAAGCAAGAAGCCTTTGACTTAATGATCGTTGTGCTTATTTGGTTGGGTGAGTGTGTTGACAATTGTTTTCTTGTAAAAATAAGTCGTTTTACAAAATATGGGAATTTGGAGAGTATATTCTTGCTTTGCTTCTTGGTAATATCTTTCGGGATATACAGACCTTAAGCATGATGCTCAAAAGTGCACAGGGGATAATGAGAAGGAGCATGTTTTCGATAACCCTGGAAAGCCACAGGGCGCCATTTTGGACACCAATGGCACGGAGGACTTCCTTAAGGCGGAGCTCTTTCTCCAGCACAAGGGTTTTGATGGTCATGCACACTGTGTACATGAAGGCCAGGACTAGGAACATGGGGAGGATGCTGCCGATACTGGATGTGAATCTGAAGGCAAGTAATACATCAGTCAGCACAGTTAGTTAGCACAGCAATATGGGTAATGTAGAAAACAAATATCGTACGTGATCTAGATTTGTACAAATTGATAGCAGTTTATTGATTTCAAACAGTTTGTAGTTGCATTTGGTCCTGTACTTTTAGTTTGTAATTGTACATGTCCACACACATCCAATTTATGATCAAACTGAGACAAAAACCTGGACTAAACCAGGACAAGAAACCAAGTCCAAGGCTCAGACCAGGATATGAAAAGTATTACGGCACCTAATTTGTAAAAAAAAGAGTACACATTTTTGTTTTATGTACAAATGTAAGAAAATCTCATCAGTATACAAACAAGTAATTTGTTTAGAAAGATTTGTAATGACTGTGGCTCAATTGGCTTGGTTGATAGAGCTTTTACCCCTGAACTATTGCTAAATAATTTTATCTGGGTTTGTATGATCCACCAAAGCCTGTATTTCATTTTGTTTCCAGTCTAGAACACCTCTTCTTAACCATAGGGCCAGGGTTAGGCTGCAAGAACCTCCTTAAAGATGCTATGGAGGATTTCGGAGGGCCAATCGCTGTAACTTCCACATGGATCAGGACAAAGATTGGCATGCAGAAGATTTGAATGACATGAGGGAGTCATGTCATTCAAATCTTCTGCATGCTTATGTTGACGCCGTCTTACTCTCTCTGTACACTCCTGCTACTAGCCGTGCATGCGCAGAGGAATGTTTCGAAAGCATGGATTAGTGGTGCAGTTTGTCGGTGTCCGCAGCATTACTCCACCCCCGCTTGTCAATCCGTGAGTACATATAATGGCTGAAGGTCGCGAGAAGATGGTCTTTTAGGTTGTTGAGGCGAGGCAAAAGGCTTCAGAGGATCAGAGGAGAGGAACAAGACAATGGTTTTCCTCAGGGATTCTTTTACGCATTGAAATCTGAAATTGGACTTTGCACTGATGCATCTGTAGCGAAATAGTAGAAAAAGCTTCAGTTGTAGTCATCTGGACTCAGTTTGAAAAAATAGACGTTTCGACTCTCATCCAAGAGTCATTGTCAATAAAAGAATTTAGATCGAGAACTCCGATATTAATACTGTTCTGTGGTAAGACCCACCCATTGGGCGGAGCCTTCCTGAAGTAGAAAGAGTTGTTTGTTTCAACAGAAACTCCCCCTTGTATCTACCGAGCTAGCCTATTCAGAATCTTAATGGGCTATTAGAAACCTCTTTGTCTTTGTGAGACCCTGGCTCAACCACCCTGAGTACCTGATTAGCATCTAAATGTCCTTGTCCTGGTCCTCTACCTTTCCAGGGGTTCAGTATACCATTATAGATAACAGGAAGATTGAATCTTAGCCCTCCATTCCTGTTTAAAGAAGGTCTTTCTTTTTTAACAAAAATAGCTTCCTTAACTCCTCTTTCAAACCATCTTTTCTCCCTGCTTAAAACCTTCACCTCACCGTCTTCAAACGAGTGATTAGAGGCTTCAAGATGGAGATGCACGGCACTCTGAGGTCCTGAACTTGTATTTCTTCTGTGCTGATAAAGCCTCTTGTGTAGAGGCTGTTTCGTCTCACCTATGTACCGTTCTTTACAGCTTTCTTCACTGCATTGGATCGAATAAACTACATTGCTCTGTTTTTGAGTCTGCAACTTGTCCTTAGGGTGAACCAGTTTTTGTCTTAAAGTGTTTCCTGGTTTAAAATAAACAGGGACTTTGTGTTGTCTAAAAATTCTCTGCAGTTTTTCCGACAGGCCAGACACATAAGGGATAGAAACACCCTTCCTTCTCTGTTCAGTTTCCCTTTTGTCCTGCTTTTTGGTTCTCTTCACTCTGTTGAGGGCCCAAGCGGGGTAACCACAGGCTGAGAGGGCATTTCGGACATGTTTTTCCTCTTTCTTCTTGCCCTCTGAGCTGGTGGGCACACCTTGAGCTCTGTGTTGTGTATGGAACACGCCTGGACGAATGAGGGATTACACCGACATCTGTAGCGAAACCTTTACTCGACAGGTTGCTTTGCCTTACAATGTCGAAAACTTACACGACATGTATGCGTCGTAACAAATGATGATTACTTAATGGTGATGAGTGGTTTTTGAATAGTTAAAATCTGATATAGGAGGAGACGTTTGAAGCTGCTATAAACAGATGGGTAGCGGCTGCAAACAGATGCACATGTATCTAATCCGTGCACGCTCATGACATTTGGCGTCCGTTTCTCTCTGGAGGCGGAGTGAGGGAAGGGGGTGGAGTTTAGCACATGTGAAGTAATTCAAGGGCGACAAACAGCAGTTGGTTTTCAAATGTCTGTAAAAAATCCTTAAATACAGCTTTAAGGGCCGCTCAATCAGTAAAATACGATACATTTAAAAGTAGCTTGGGCCCCAGGTTACTTTGTACAGAAAAAGTCAGTCCTCGAGGTCAAAAATAATCTTAATAAACCCTGCGCATGATTAAAGTCAAGCCCTTTAATGTTTAATGCGGGGGATGTACAATGTGATGCTGTTTGATCACAATAGCCCATTATTAAAGCATCTTCATTATGCCACCAAAATGCCATGTCGATACTTTTTTGGGCACCATTATTACAAAGTATTTCCTTCACTTTTGTTAGAGACTAAAGGAGAGCGATCTAATGGATTTTATGTTATGTTAATATGATGTTCAGCAAACAAAGAGGGAAAACAAGGCGTTTCTTTTGAACCAGCCTGGGTGAGTTCTTTAAAAAAAACAAAAAAAACATGATTTGATTGCTAGATCTCTGTGAAGAGACAATGGCCCAATCAAAACACTTACAACAGACTAACTAGCAATTACAGAAGTAGACTGGATGAAAAGGAAAAGTGGACCACGAAAATTGGTCTTTTACTGATGGTGCTATTACTGTATATATATAATTTTGTATTCTGTCTCCAGCTTTATTGCTTTTGTTTCACAGTATGGTATTAAATGTATCAATGTCATGATCATTCACAATTAATGACACCATGGATGAAAATGTGGTGAAATAATGAATTCTAATTTTGTGGAATTAATTCTTCTAGTTGATAGGCTTCATGGAAATCAAACTTTCAGAATGTTCAGTGATACAGCCAGATAAAAAGCTGTTTACATTTAGGTTCGATTTACTTTTAGGGCTAATTTTGCTTCCAAAATTGTTTATTGTAAATGATCAATTAACAAATTAATGCTGACATTCCTATTTCTAATACAATCATAATTTGGTCATCTCAATAAAAACATTTAGTTGATGCAGGTGAGACTGTGGAACTTGGTTTACGCAAGGACTTGAAACACAAAATATGCTCATTTTTATAGATTTTTCGGTTTAAAAAAAATGTTCTAACATGGTTTCCTCTTGCTCTGAGCCTCAAAAATAATTCCGTTGAAATTTTCCTCAGATTGTGACATCAAAAGTGGAAGTACGGAATATTATAAATACCACTGATAGAATGTATTCACCTTATTCCGCCCACTTTTGCCTCTTCTTGCCACGGATCAGCACTTTTGCTGTAATCGCACTTCCGACCAAGCGGGAACTCTGTTAACTATGCTATAAAGTAGATTGATTTGTGTAAAATGGGTTAGTGTTTCTCAAATAGAAGTTCCTCTCTAAGCTGAGCACATGCAAGTCTGCTCAGCCCAGTTTGGCCCAGACTGCGCAGTACCAGCTGTACAAACCCAGAGCTAGAGGCGAGAGGACTGTCTAACCAGGATTCATCAAACTTGTGTGAATCACGCTAAATGCAACTTCAGGTATGTTTTTGACATATTGAACATAATACAATAAGTGTCCTTTAAGTTCAGAGAAGATTACTTCAATAGCTCCGAAATAAAGACAATGTTTTTCTGTGCTATTGACAACAACTGTGAGTAAACTCCAGTCCATGCCACCAGATGCTGTTGAATAATACATCTGTTCATCGATCGGAGAGGTGCTTAAGTAATAGAACTCCAGACAGGGCTTTGGTTACAACGCCAGAGTGACCTAAATTTAGGGAAGACTGATTCCCGGGTAAATGGAGAGAGCGCGGTGTCCCCTGAGGTTGCTGGGGCGATATTAAAAGAAGCTCCTGGAGTCATCTGGAGCAAATACATCACTCAGGTTGGAAATGAGCTTTTCATTTAAGGCTATATATCTCAAGGTGGAATAATTCTGGTCAAGTACAATTGCTTGTTTAAGGAAATATAGAACTGTGTGCAAGGTACGATTGTAAACGCTAAAGATGTTGTGTCCTTCTAGCTGGATTATTTGATTTCTTCCAATGTAAAAGTAATGAATTTTAGAGAAGAAATGTAGAAAATGATAAATAAGCCAATGACACTCAGTTTACGTTTGGATTGCAATATCATACACTTCAGCTATGATGCAGTAAATTAACTAGGCAGCATTTACAATTTAATTTGATGATCCAGTAAGTTTTGGGGAAAGTCTCTGCTCTCAATGTCCTGGTTTATCACAATACTGGAACTTTCATATTCAAGTAAAATATGTTCTTCTTTATGTCATATTAAATGGCAGTAAACTAATGTCTACACCTATCCATTAAAATAAGCCTATCAATGTAACAGTTTAGCATTTGGACATTGGGCCAGTATTACAGAATCTTTTAGAAGTTTTACCATATTAAATAGCCTTTATTAGACATAACCTACACTTTTCGTCAACTGGTAAAATAGACCAGTCCTAAATTAAGCTGCTATTATTAAACAATTGTAAAAGTTAAAACTTCTGAATCATCTCTTTGTGTGAACCAGCGAGACAGGTCCCTACTTCTGGCTGTGCTAATACAAATTGTTCAAATTTTTTTTTTTTTTTTTTTTTTAGCACTGTATTCTTCTAAAGGCCAAACGGCAGCAGCAGAGTTTTATGTCCGGGAATGGATCATGTCTGAAATGGTACAACATCTGCTGCTGGGCCTCGGTCCGGTGCGCCACAGTGGCAGCTCGTGTAAAGTGTCACCCAGGCCACAACAGAATGAAAAAAAAAAAACACCACAGTTAATGCACTGCCATTACCACGCACTCAGCTAAAGCACTAATGATCATGTTCATCGGACTCACGCTTTTCGCAACGCTGGCTGTGAATAATCCAATAATGGTGGGTAAAATATTACAGTCAACTGGTTTCAATGTAAGTTCAAACAGGCAGGTCAAAATAATTTATTGCTTTTTGGGACTATTGTTAATTTGTGGTTAATATGAAATGCTCTGTCTACCAAAGAAAGATTAAACATTAAGATGTACTGATACATTTGTGAAAATTAACTTATATTAACTATAAGTCAAACCTTTTTCCATAGTTTTGGCCGGGGTGAGACTTATACTTATATTCATACTTATACTAATACTCCGGAGCGACTTATATATAATACTATTTGTTATTTTCACATTTGCAACCGCATTTCATACTCTAGTGTGACTTATATGTGTTTTTTTCTTCTCTATTATGCTTTTTTTGGGTATACTCCGGTGCGACTTATAGTCCGGAAAATACGGTATTTCAAATTAATAATAATAAAGTTGATGTAGTTTTATAGACATTCAATGGCAGTTACTGATGAAATTGCCAAAAGGGAGGCTACCTATGAGCGCCATCATCCCCTCCGAACACCACCAGTCACCAACACTCACTAAGGTCTAGATTTGCCAAGATTTACCATCTCATTCTCTTATTCTATTAAATGGGCTCATTCTCCCAACACAGTTGTTGCAGATTAGGTAAAGTTGCTATCGCCTCACATTGTCAGATCTCCACTTGGACCCATGTGAATGTGAAAACCTATTGATGTAGAGCCTTAGGATTGAAACACGAGGTGGAGGAGCGTGCAATGGCACAGGGGCAGCAGATAAAGGGAGCCGTTTGTGTGCTATCGGGTCCAGCAGGGGTCACGCTTTGTCCAGCAGCATCATCACAATAAGAAAGTACACTCACATTGGGATTTAATACAGTTCGGTTATCTGTGGTTCAAAAAGCCAACAGGTCAGAGCTGGTGGAGGTGAAGAGTTCACTGATGGAGCAGACATGGAATTCAGAGAGGAAATGAAGAAAACTAGAAAATTATTTTTGTTATTAGCTCAGGGTTATTCTTTTGACATGGTTCATATCCAGGGGTTTTAAAAAATGTTACAAAGTTACTATTTGGTCATTATGAATTAAGTATTTGTTCATGCAAGAAAGTTACGTCACATTTATGTCCAGAATTATAGAAATTGTGTGTGTTATATTTCAAATAACTTGTTTCTGGACAGACTGCACACCTGACCGGATGACATGTGTGTAGGACTTAGCTCAGGGGTGTCCCAACTTTTTCTCTGAGGGCCACATTTTGAAGCATAATACGAAGCGGAGGGCCACAGACGACATGACAATGAAGTGAATAATTGGACATTATGATGTAGTTTTGATGAGCCTCCACACCTTTAATAAGGCTTAGAACATTAATACTAGGTCTGTGTCTCATCAAAATGTGTGTTATTTAAGTTATTTTAGCAGAATGTTTCTAATTTTACAGAAAAAAGTGCAACTTTTTGTTGTTTGGGCCAATGTAGTAGGAAGCCTGAGGGCCAACAAAAATTGGTCTGAGAGCTGCATTTGGCCCCCGGACCATAGTTTGGACATGCCTGACATGCTGAAGACTTTGTAAGTAAATGTCACGTCAATAAAAGAAATGTTGATTGGTGGAATTGTCTCATAAAGATATCTCAACTGCTTGGAATTTCAACTTACTTTACATTTGAAAACATATATGAAAACTTTCCAAAAATGACATTTGTTATTTTCATAGGTCTTTTTTACCCTTCTTCACAAAATAGAATCTCTTTCTCCTCTCTAAGTTAGGCTCGATTATATGCAATACGTGGTCACAAACATGGAATCTCTATCATATAAATAAGTGTGTATTGATTTCCTATACAAGAATATGTTTTTTTAATCAGGCACAGTCCAAAATACGAATATTGTCCCAATGAGGGGACTTTATCCGGGGGCAGGAAAAACAAGGACTCGCTAGCGCCATCTGCAATGATGGGCCTTTTTTGTTGTGGACATATGAAACTTGGTACAAACATACCACCTCATGTCAGGAAAAGTGAAAATATATAGTATGACCCCACCCTAAGCCACACAAGGGTTTACATTTTCTTACATATCATACATTATTTTTTTCCACCTTGGATTCTCAGTCAAAAGGGTTGAAAATGTGTCAAAATGAGCTAAACCCATGTGCGATTAGAGGAAATTATTTTAATTTTGGATACAATTCAAAATTTGGGCGTGGCAAGCACATTATCAAAATTTGCTATTTATACGTTCAAACTTGCGTATCTCTGACATTACATGACAATGACAATGATGTACAATATATATAGCTATATTTTACAAAGGCTCTACAGCGCCCCCTTAAACATTTGGCACATTTGATCAAAAAATGTACTTTGACAAAATTTGGCACAGACATTCTTCTTACCATTCTGATCAAAAAGCCAAAGATGGCATACCTCTATCGCAAACATGTTACCGTGGCAACCTGACAAGTATTGCCATTGACTTACATGGGTTTTGGTTTACAGGCATTTTGAAAGGAATGAAAAAACTTACTTTGTCATAAAAATTAGAAATTTGGCACACTTATTCTCCACATCACACTGTACATAATAACCAATGGGGACATAACTATCTCGAACCATCGTGAAAATATTGAATGAAGTTGTACAACATACTGTTTGTGGGGGAGAGGTGATGTAGGCGGGGGGATTAGAGGTGTGCTCTTTGCGGTGGCTGTTACCCAACGGTCACAAGCGGTGTGAGGGTCTTTCTTCATTGCCCTCCTGAATGGACCTGGCGCCTGAGGTTTTCCATAAATGGCATTTAAAAGTGAGATTTCCCCTAAGCTATGAAATGCTTAGTGCCGACATGTTCATCTGAATGCACAATGTTCTCTACATCCCGTCGGCCGGCGACGCAGCAAGATGAAAATAATTAACGTCAAGGTTCTTTCCCATCATGCATCTGTGTGTTCTAGTGCATCTCCTCCCCTTTGTGTGATTTCCCCAGCTCAATAATTTATGAATGAAATAGCAGTTTTGAAGTGTTAATAATTTACGGGAATGCCCAAATGGTAAGGCGGGCAAAAGACTAAATGGAGAGGGTATTGCAATGCTTGATGGCCTCCATTTATAGTGAGTAATTATTAATACTTAGTTTTAGGTCAAGGAAACTGAAGTAATAGAGTCAGCATTTGAAATGAAAATTGTGTAATTACATCGAACAATGGAGAATATCAAAATAGTTTTTGGAGACGTGGAAAATTTGAAAATGACAAAGTTTTCATCTTTCAAAGTGAAAATGCTGCACTTTTGTGGTTACTTGTATGATCCATTAAAGCAGTGGTTCTCAACCTAGGGTCACGAAATGATTTTGGGCTTACATTTTTTGTTAAATCGATATAGTCTTAAACAGTATAGTCTTTAAAATTGATTGATTATTATTTGTTGGCCTACCAAAGTATAATGTCTGGGTCTGTATGCTCAAAATAAAATCACACATGGGGGATTTGCCTACCCTGTATGTTTAGGAGTTACAGATGCCATTGGTTGTTATTTTGGGGGTTGCAAACCTCAAGGCACTTACAGGAGCATTTTTCTGCAATTACTTAGACAAACAGAACAATCTTATTTAAAAATGTTTAAGTGGGTCTTCACCGCAAAGAGTTTGTAATAATAATAATAATAATAATAATAATAATAATAACTTTTATTTATATAGCGCTTTTCAGTGACCCAAAGACGCTGAACACATATAAAAAAGGGGGGGGGGTATTTACAGACAGGGGGGGACAACACGTACAATACACATTAATATACAGATAAAATGAACAAGACAGAAGAAGTAGAGAGAAAAATATGGGGATGTAACAGGGGGTAGAAGAGTAGGCAATGGGGTAGAGGAGGCTAGGGGTAGGGGAGGTCATAGGCTTGGGTGAAGAGGTATGTTTTTAGGCGGGATTTGAATGTTGTGAGTGAGGGAGAGTGGCGGACAGGTTGGGGGAGGGAGTTCCAGAGTCGGGGTGCTGTTCGGGAGAATGCTCTGTCGCCAAAAGTTTTGAGTCGGGATGTTGGTGCAGTCAGGGTGAGAGAGGAGGAGGATCGGAGAGCTCGGGAGGGGCGGTGGGGGATGAGGAGGTCAGACAGGTAGGGGGGGGGCAAGGTGGTGAAGAGCTTTGAAGGTGAGGAGGAGTATTTTAAAGTTTATGCGCTGCTTGATGGGGAGCCAGTGGAGAGAGCGGAGAACGGGAGTGATGTGATCGGGACCGGGTGTGGGTGAGGGTGAGGAGGCGGGCAGCGGAGTTTTGGACCATTTGGAGTCTATGGAGGGAATGGGAGGAGATGCCAGTGAGGAGGGAGTTGCAGTAGTCAAGGCGGGAGGAGATGAAGGCATGGATGAGGGATTCAGCAGCGGGGAGGGCATTCGAACAGCACATCAGCCTTACTTCCTTCATAATTAGATTAAGCCAGACACAGTGGTCTTATTTGGACCCGAAGCGCTGCATTTACAATATATCTGCACTGGGGCAAGACTAATTTTACTTTATTAGATGAATATCCATTACGTTTTACAAGAGTCCAATGGTAGTATTTTTGATTTGAAGGTGATTGACTAAAAATCTTGGTATTGCGCATAACATCAATCCAATTACAACTTGAAAGGATCTCTGAGCTGGATAAGGCCCAGCTAAGTGTACCCTCTTTGGTAGTTAAATGCTTGTAAAACATGGAACTGAAGCCAGGTGTACTCATGCAACAGCAAAAAGAAGTAAAGATGCATTTAATTTTAGAGCCACAATGTGACTACAAATCAGGGGCATTTTATTGGGAGCCAATAAAACGCAATCTGATAAAAAGTAAATGACAAAAAGCACTCAAAAATAAATCCATGTCTCAAAAAGGACATATTTTATTTGTTATTACTTGACAAGTAAGGAAAAGTGTGAAATGTTATCTCTTAGCTGGGAACTTTGCCTGAAATGTTCAATAGTAGGGCATTAAACTCATATTTCAAGTAACATTACCAAAACAATATCTTGAAATACACGACTTTTTACCATGAATGGGATCACTTCTCCACAGCTCAGACCTATGACTTTGCCTCACGAGTGACGCCCTTAGGCAAAGTGTATCCATGGAGGTTTATCATTTTAAAAACAAAGTTGGTCAAAGACACTCATGACACGCAGATGACTGCAAATTTCCCAGCGTTCAATGCAGCGCTTTTGACGTCCTTGTGTAAGCGATGTCAAGAGGCTTTTCATGGTCATTCAATTGATCATTTAGCTTGACCTAGATATAAACTGACAAACCTTTGATCAGAACAGGACTTTGTAGTGTGAAAAGAGCGAATATCTTAAGTTGCCCATCACTAAATTTAACAAATATCTGCATCTCTGTAATATCGAGTGTCTTGTAAATGTCTGCAATGTAACGCTGGTCTTAAATCTCCGAGTAATCATGCTCTGCAGATCTGTTTCTCGATTAATGGAGATGATAATGTTGTGGAAGCAAGCTTTTTGTAAGATGCATTAGAAGTCTTGCCTGTCGTAGATTCATAGAGATACGGCATTGCTTGTGTCCTACGGTTTGTCGATCTCTAACATGATAGAAGCAGATGTAACGCAGGTGGAGTGCTGCCATCAATCGCTCTACATGATTGGGCCCGAGCTCGTTCTGAGAGAAAGCGAAGACGGGGAAGCAGGCAGCCCCTTGTGGTGATGGCTTTAATAATTCAGCACCCATCCGCTATTCAAGAATTTCCTGTGGTTTGACAATAATCAATAGTGTTTTCTTTTGCTTTTCCTTCGCTGACTCGTTATTCATGATTAAATGCATCCTCCAGGAAGTTACATGTTTATTATTGACTTTTGCCATTGGGTTTCAAATCACAGGACCTAAACTCCTTCGCCTTGATGTTACCATTAGTCATATTACATGGGGTCAACAAAGTGCAGCGCAAATGATGAATGAGTACACCTGGTGGGGTATCCAGAACATCCAGAACGCTGCTGCTCGGGAAGTACGTTCTCATTAGTCCTGTTCTCAGGTCTCTGCACTGGCTCCCTGTGGCTCAGAGAATAGAAAAAGCAGCTTTGCTTGTATACAAGTCTCTCCATGGCCAAGTACATCTTGGACATGTTCGTGTCATATGAACCAGGTGTAGGGCTCTGGGCGTGATGTGTGCGGTCAGTTTCCCCCGAAACCGAGCAGTGAGAGCCAGAGCACTATCCGAGGCTGCGCCTCTTTGACTCATTGGGACTGATGACTGCCCTGACTCTTTGTGAAAAAGAAAGAAGCACCAAAGATCCACTTTCCACAAGTCCGTCACAGTGTAGTGGCTGGTGAGGGCTGAGCCAAAGGCTGTCTGTCTCACAGCCGCAGACACTGTCTGACTGGTCGGTCTTGGGGTAAACAAACCAAACTCATGCAGTGAGAAATTAAATAACAAATCTTCCCATTTTTGTTTTTAAAATGTAAAATGTTATTTCCCTATTTTTAGGGTGTATATATATATATATATATATATATATATATATATATATACATAAATACATAATCCAAAATCAAGGCTCCGGACATAATGACCGACGCTAATTTATCGCCGTTATATATATTTTTAATAGGCAAAAACAGCGCGGTGAACATGCCCAAAGCGATTCCTATACACAAACTCGGGCGCACTATACTACAGTCCACGATTATTGCTGTAGCGGCGGAAGGCAGCGGAGCGCATGTGTCCGCGTGGAGCGCACGTGCGGAGCGCAAATCATGGCAGTTAAACAGCACGCTGCCGCTTTCAGACATAAACAAAAAACTGCGGCTGCAGGACACTCAAGATTGAGTGTCACTGTCAATAAATGGATTCATGATGATCTTTTTGCGTTTCGTTTTGTGCTCGTGACTGGCGAGAGTATGATGAGAACAGGTGTTGAACAAGAGGTGTTGTCATCGCTCTAAAGTGCAAAGTCTGCCATGAGTTCTGTAGAGAGATAGAATCCCTCAGTTTTTTAAAAAGTTATAACAGTGCAAGGGAGTAATATATATATTGTTGAGTGACCAGTTGTGATGTTAAAATTATGTTAAATGATTTTCCTTTCCTTGTGACCGATTCAGAATTAGCCATGACAGGTACCAAATGATCGGTACCTGTCATGTTGACAGGGACGTAAAAATAATTATTTCAAGGCTTGATATATATATATATATATATATATATATATATATATATATATATATATATATTTGAGTAAATTCTGAGTAAATTTGCAAACTAGGGCATAAACTTACTTCAATAAACTTGCTATAAAAAATTACATGTCTGGAGTATATCACTTAAAAAACAATGTGGGCAAAAATAGCAAAATCCTGAAGATGTACGATCAGTTATTTGAGGGAGAATACATGTGTGTTTTGATTTGAAAGGTATTCGTCACGGTATATAAAGTTAGCAGGACAGTGTGTGCTTCTATAATATGGTAAATAAATAAATAAATAATAAATATCACTCCCCGTAGCAACTGAAGCTATTCAATATTGTTGTCTGGTTGAAGAGATGTGATTCCAATATTAGTAGTAAAATAATTAGTGGCGCCAGTAGAAGTTACTCAAACTTTCTCTATGCAATATTTAGTTCCCCTGTAGTCCGTTCATTGCTATTCAGAAGTCTGTCTCTGTCCTACTCTCCTCTAGGGAGTGCAGCTGTTTCAGATGCCAGTGTTTCAGATGCCAGGCAGCTGGCTGCTCCAGTGATGACTCATTCTTAGATGGTCCCTCCCTACTTCCCTCAGCTGGCTGGATGACCTCTAACCTTGCTGACCCTCACCATATACACTATATCCCTCGGTTTTGAGTTGTTGTTTTTTGACTCTACAGACTTGAACTCTATTTGCAAATGGATGCGCTTTAGTCCTGGACACGTTTACAAACTGTCCGTCTATAGGAGTAAATGGATCACTCCTTCACTTTTTCCCTCTTATTCATTTTTTTTTTTAAATCCCTGTGGCAGATTTTTTGTTTACTTCCATTATGCAGATTTGCAAGACCCTGGATAGTAATTACCTGTCCTTACCAGACATTATTGATTTGTACACATCATAATACAATACACTGTATTGACCACAATCCCAGCATAGTACTTGAATGTTTAGGGCTGAAAACTTCTTTGTTGTTGTGCATGCCTTGAACCACTATGACTACTATAGACCCTTACACGTCATCCCACCTCCGTTTTGTCAGCTGTGAACAATGCCAAACTCACTCATCATCCACGTAGCAGGGGTAGGGCATCTGCTGGGCGTACACCCCGAGCGGCTGGGTCTTGGCCGTGTGCAGGCGTATAATGGCATGGTCGATCATGTCCTGCAGGTGGGAGAAGCCGCCCGATATATAGCGCAAGTCGTTAAAGCCGCTGTCCCGAGCCCCAGGAGACCATGACCTTATTAAAAGTAGACACAATGGGATCTGTCTTAGCAAATGCCAGGTAAAAAACTATGAGCTCACCAGTCAAAAAATACTGGCAGAATAACACAGCGATTTTCTAAGGTCATATTTTCACATGGTTAAGTTTAAGTGACCGTAAAAAGATCGGTTTCTTTGAATGGACAGCTGAGGGTATTAAAAGTCAATAGCTGGAGACATTATTATGAATTCATCTAGAAAACGGGTATGGATTTCGGTTTACTTTGATAAAGACGACTTATATTAAAAGGTGCACAGTGTAACTTTCCCGGAGAGGGGTCTGTCACCTTTTTGTCTCCATGCAGCAGTAGTTGAAAGTAACAAGGTGCCAAAGTAAAAGTACTGTACTAAAGTAACATTTTAGCAATCTGTACTATATTTTAGTTCATTTTACACTTTTTACTTTCCACAAGATTTGGGGTTTATTTTTTAGCACATTTGTGGCAACATCCTGCGAAAAAGATTGCAGTTGGACAAAAAATATACATGATAAATAATATTCAGTCACTCCTGTTGAATAATAAGTAAAATTTTTCATCAAAATCACATTTCATCAGTTTTCAATAGTAGTCAAAATCGGCATGAAATACTTATACCGACTTAAACTTTTCCCTAAGTAGATTTTTTTATGTGATACTTTGCATTAAACTTATCTCGCTAGCATTTATTGAATCAAAATCATTGACATTTTTATTCAAAATTTCTCCATGTTTTTATTAACACTTTTTTACACTACACTCAATACTGTGTATCTACCTCATTAACAACTATGTAACATAAAGGAGGTATACCTCCCCACTAACTCCTAACCCTTTAACCTTGACTACAATATTAATGTCCATTTTTATATTTGCTAGAAACTATTACCGCTTTTTTATCCTAATATTGCAGTGCGCAAAAGTGTTGAATCATTTTGATAACATGTGATATATTTTGAGAGTGGTTGTTACCTTTCACTTATTTTGTCGGACCGCTCCACATCATTAATGTCCATCCGCAGCTTATACTTCATGTACAGAGGCAGTTCTGTGGAGTTTGTGGAGATGGTTTCAAACACAATTCCAGCCCAATACGTCCCGTTATCCAGAAGATCCAACGCTCTGCTGACCAACTGTTCCTCTGTTGGCATCGGCTCAAACTTATTCAGGTCCAGACACTGTTGAGTACATAGCAAGAGAAGGAGGAAAATATTGAATAACTGGTAGCACTAGACATCCTTTAGTCCAGTGGTACTAAACCTGGGGGTCAGGACTCCCATGGGGGTTGCGAAATGATATCAGGGGGTCCCCAGATGATATAAGATAAGATATTCCTTTATTGTCCGCACATGGGGAAATTTCATTGTTTCAACGCAGGTAGATACAGAGGGAAAGGACAGGTAACTGATAGGAAGTTTAAAAAACACTCTTAACAGAAGAACAATATGAGAAATGAGAGAACAATGAAAATGTATACAATAGTCTTAAACAAGGATGTAGGACAAAATGTAGATTACTATTTGTTGGCCTACCAAAGTTATTTATGAATATCAACGGCTGTTATTTTGGTATTTTATTTTACCCGGAAGAAGCTTAGGGGTAAATAAAAATAGGACCAATGATTGTTTGTAATAAGTGAATGAACTAGTAAGCATGTGGTAACCAGTTATGTTAAAGGAACAGTTTTTATGCATTGTAAATTCTGTCGACAACCTGGATTATTGAGACGTCATTGGATGTACCTACGCAAATACCGTATTTTCCGGACTATAAGTCGCACCGGAGTATAAATCGCACCAGGGAAAAAATGCATAATAGAGAAGAAGAAAAAATATATATATATATATATATATATATGTATGTATAAATATATATATATATAAGTAGTAGTAGTTATATAAGTATATAAGTATAAATATAAGTATAAGTCGCACCCCGGCCAAAACTATGAATAAAAATGCGACTCATAGTCCGGAAAATACGATACTCTTCATGTGATCTTCATTTCACCTGGTTACAAAATTCTGTTCACAAAAATTATGGAAGTAACAATTACCAAATTTCACAAAATCATGGTCAAAATGTCGTGATATCATGGTCAATGTAACAACAAAACAATGCATTAAAGTACAGTACTTTAATTATCGTTACATCCTTACAAGAAACTTAACAACTCTACTAGAAAACATGTCCTTGTCAAATATTGTCAATTGCAGACACAAACTCTAAAATCAAACCATCACCGTTTTGAATTGTCTCACTAACAGACCAGCCAACCAAACAGAACAATAATAACAGAAAAATAATAGCGCTAACCAAAACGAGCTGCACAGAACATGTAATAATGACATGACACGCTGGCAGATGGGTGTTTAGCGAATAGCGTCACTTGCATCACTCCGCTGTGGACTAACCCACCAGCGTGGTTCAAAAATGATGTGGTGCTGCCAGAGGGTGGGAAATGTTTTGGGCCCTGGCACAGGCACACTCAAATGAGATACAGCACCCTCCTCTGTAGCTGCACCCCACCATTCATGAGGCGCTAATGAGCTTGGCGTCCCGGGAGCCAGTCACTCCTGACAGCTGTCCGCACATCTCACTGCTGCAACAGTTTTGTCATTCCCAAAATCACAAGTCGTTATTGTGGATCCGGTTTTGGGGAGTGGACATGAACTGCATTTGTTTGTTTAAATAATTGCAGCGTTTGCGATTCAAATTGCCATTTTGATTTGATTGTGATTCATCTTAGAGTCATAACTTTCTGCTATAAGGAAACTTTTGTTTGTTTGAACAGGATTTTAATGTTCCACATAAAATGCATATTTAATGTGCATATCCATAAAATGTCTGATTAAAATGAGCACCAATTCACATTGAAGCTGTTCCTGAACCCTTTGGAGTACAAACAACTGGCTGGACTCTTTGTGAAGCTGATATTCTGTAGTTTTTGCCTCTGAGGAACAAGCTCTGCCCAGAGGGAAAGCAAATTTCAAATCCTGCCAAGATTTTCTTTAGTACATATATGAAGTAGTAAAGCTGCTGTTGGAGGCATGGGCTGACCAACAGTAGTTCGGTTTTGACAATTCCTTTCTTAAAGTTGAAGCTAATTTTAACAGAAATGAGTTTTAGGGACTTGTAATAAAGTAGTTTAAATCCATATAATAGTCCTATTACATTTTTATTTTATGGAAACATTTTTACTTGTGTGTTTGGAGTACAAATTGACCCTGATTCATCCCAGAATGTTTGATTTGACTGAAAATAAGTGAGTTACAGCTTATTTTGTTGTTAAATATGTACCATGAGCTTGGTAGATGTTTTTATCAGATGGTGGACAAAATGGAAAAATTAAGAGAAACTCAAACGTCTCGACGCTGGAATTATGTTAAAATTAGACTGCAATGCACTAGGAATTTAACCAAACAAATAACATACTCTACCATACAGGTATAAGTGGGCAGCAATGTGTAGATGACACTGTGAATGAATAAAACATGTACCATTAGAATATTGCCCTTTATTACAAAATAAAATGCTACTGAAACATACTTCCCAACTTATTTACTATTCCAGGGGGAATAATGCTTAACTAAGCAGGAGATTGCCCCCCAAAGCGGGATGTTTCAAATTTTATCAGCATTAAGAGAAATTAACAAAAATAAACAAACAAAATGCGAATCACATGGCTTATAGGACGAATATCCGTCCCACTTAGAGCACTACAGTATGTTTCTGTAGTTAACATACCATGTATAATCAAACCAGTCTGTTTGTCCTTATCGGCGCCACTATCTTTGTAAAGTGTAATTTCACCAATACTGTGCTTCAGTTTATGTGCATCACAACTTCAGAGTTGATCTACAGAAATAAACATTTAATCTATTGTTAAATACTGTTAAATAGGTATTTGGAACTGAAAAATATTGTATTTGACTTTATAACAAAATAAACTTCTCAAGATCTAAAAAACCTTTGAAAATGTACTAAGTAACATTTCCACGTCTGTGTAGTTATCTGTAGTTATCTGTTCAGCTGAACTGACACACCACTAAATACAAACACACGTGGAGCGTTTAATTAAGGAGGTTAAGTTACGCCTCTTGCCTTGAAAATATAGAATAAGTGCATGAGCCACAGTGTTCCATCAAACCAAACTATTTTGTCAAATCATGGGCCAAATATTATGTACAAAATAAAACAAGAAAAAATAAAAGAAATAAATAGCTTTTTCACAGCCAAGTAATAGTTGTGGAGACTGTTGCGCAAATGTGCTGCAGGTGAAAGACCATAAAGTCCATATCCATGCAGCAGCAGGAACAGGAACATGGACTTTTGATGTGATTTATGATATGAAATGTTCATATCACAGACATGTTTCTGCTCAAACTCAATATGAGCTCGCTATTTTCATAGTTTAAGCTGATCTTAGTGACAAATGATTCATGTAGTGACTCAAATTAGGTCATTGTGTTTGTGTTCACAGTCACAATAGTGTGGACACAGTCATGTTCATACTTTATTACACTCTGACCTGTGTTTTTACCTGTGGCTCCTGATCTGTCTAGGTATGTAGAGGTTTGGATGTTTTCCTCACAGAGCATCATCACAGAAGTTAGTTTTCTTGTTAGCTCCACATTAGCTACACTTTTAGCACAGCTCTAACATCCACAAAACCTTCTCCTTTCTTTCTTCCACGTGTTTCCCAAACCACACGTCTCTGTCCTCGCTCAGACCTCTGCTCAGAGGTGCGTAAGTGCTGTAAAGTGCGCAAACGCGCGTCTTACTTCCCTCTTAAATTTTTTTTTTAATTTTATATGAATTCAAAATGTTTGGCGGGCCAGATCATAACGTCTGGCGGGCCGGATGTTTGACACCCCTGCTTTAAGGTATAGATATTTCTGCAGTTTTAATAATTTGACAGACATTTTTATTTTACAATGTACACATTTCTGTTGATTGACATATCTTCTGATTGTCGCTATTGATATTGCTTTTTGTACGCAAACTGTTACGTTCTGGCTTGGGAAACGGCCTAGCAGTGTGTATAACATGTGTAGCATTCAAAGAAGAGCAGGACTAGACTTGATCTAATTTGTTTTCTGAGCAGCTCAAGCAGCAGAGGAGACATGGTCGCACCAAGTGAGTGATAGGAAAGGCGTGTAGTTGTTGTAGAATCTCATTAAAAAACACGGTATCGCCGCCCGGGCATGAGTTTGTGTCAGAGTTTATTTAAGCTTGCCAAGAATGCAATGGATGTGCCCCTGTCTGTGGTGAGCGCGAGAGGTCAGCAAACTTCAAAAACACTGTCAGACTTCAACAGAAATACGATGGACATGTGTTTGACAAGGACAAGAAACCAACAAGTCTGGCCCCTGTCACTCAGCGCCTGATGCAACAGCCTCCTCGGCACAAAATCCTTAACTTTATGGTGGATTGGTCTGGACAACGCCAGAACAAAAGACGCTTTCATGGCAGGTCTGTAGGGAAGGGAGACACGGTTATTTTGTGGGTGATTTACGAACGTCGAGTTAAGGTGAATCTAGGGCTATGCAATCAGACACATTTTATTAGAGAGATCATTTCTAAAAAGTATTTTTTTTGGTGAGCTCTACAGCCCAACATCTGTCAGTAAAAATGTGTTCAGACGGAGGAAGATATTTAACTATTTTAGTACCCTATTTTAGTATTCAAGGGCAATATTTAGACAATTAAAATCATATCAAAAATAGCATGAATCAATGTGACAGGAAAAGAATGTATTACTTTTTGTCATATAAATGTGTAAAAGTTTAGTTTAATTTAGGCTGAGCAAACTAATATCTCTGTTTGCCGTAACCCGACCGACCCGGTATGAAACTAGCTGACCGGAAAAAAAAAAAAAATATCAGCATTTTATTTAAAAAACAAAATCTTTTATTTTTCAATTATTTCACCGACTCACTGACCCTGTCTTTCCTAAACCGCCGTGTCGAATAGTTTTATCACGCTGTTAAACCTATCTTGCATCCCAAAAGGACTGACAAGTTGGTTTGACTGTCGGCACCACTGAGCTGGCCATAGTACATGTCACTCTCTATCACGGTGTGACTTGATTTAGATTTGACTTACGCAATGCATTCTGGGATTGAAACATGCCCAGCAGCGTCATCACAACGAACATGGCGGGAACATGGCAGCGCCCGTGTCCCCCGCATGTTCCCCCGCTCGCTTTCGCTACCAAAATAAAGGATAACGGCGTACAAAAGGTCGATTGAAATGTCTTAAAATTGGGAGATTTAGTCTCCCGATCGGGTTGATCGAGACGATTTCCGAGACTGTCGAGACTGTTGAAGCCTGACCCCTGGCGGTATCCGAGTCAAAAAATTGCTAGATTTGGATCCTTTTTTTTGCCTTCAAACTAAAAAAAAAATAATTTGCCTACCGTCCGACCCACTTGAAAAATGTTGGGTTGAGTTACAGCAAACAGACAATTTATTTGGGGCAGCCTTATTTTAGTTTATTTGGGAAATCTAGGCAATCAACATCATACATTGCATTGTACATTTCTTTTTGTAGTGTTATATGGAGCGAGTACCGTATTTTCCGGACTATAAGTCGCACCAGCCAAAAAATGCATAATAGAGAAGAAAAAAACATACATAAGTTGCAGTGGAGTATGAAATAAGGATGCAAGTGTGAAAATAACAAATATTTTCACATATAGGTCGCTCCCGAGTATAAGTATATAAGTATAAACATAAGTATAAGTTGCATCCCGACCAAAACTATGAAAAAAAGTGCGACTTATAGTCCGGAAAATACGGTAATTCCAATCATGATGTAGTGTTATCGTTCATTCATTCTTATTTTCAGTCATTTTGGAAAGGTTTTATATATTTTTGTGAATCCAGTGGTAAATGAAACCAAAAAAATGTGTACGACTGCAACTATTACCAATTATATACTTGAAATATGTGTGTTGGCCAGTTTCACTTACAGCAAGTTACAACATGATTTGGTCAAGATGACACGCTTGTCTTCTTTTACTTCTCTATTGTACATTCCCCTATTGACTGAAGAAACTTTTAACTTCCCTCGAAAGAACATTGCAATAATTCTCTAATGCAGCTCGGTCCATCCTCGAGTCCATTCCTTTGCAAAATTGCTGTCATTAGAGCTTGGAGAAGTGCACGTTGGAGGCTTTCACTGACCACACAGACTAACTAGCTCACCTGCGTGTGGGTGCGTGTACAGCCTTTTACACATTTGATGTAGTACTAATGAGATTTATTCACATGGTTTGGACACGTTTATTATGGGATGAGAAGCAAGATTTCGTTCATGGTTTCCACAAACTTGGTGTAAGATTTCTTAGCAAATTGCTGTAAAATAAGCAAAATATGTTTTGCTTATTGACAATAAAAAGTTACTGTTGTACTTTTGCCACAGACAAGTTGATGCTAATCTTAGGCAAATCTCCATTTTTTTTCTTGGCAGCAATAGGAGGAAAGAATGAATAAGGAAGAAAGAATAGCAATTTGGCTGTTGCGGTCCAACTATGAGATCCAGCTTTGTTCTTTAATCATTATTATTCAGCGAAGATTCAGTCTTATGTGAAATCAAAGCGCAATACGTTCTTCACTCTACAATGTGTGTACTACTCACGACAAGTCAGGAGACGTTTCAATTAAATTCAAATCTGCACATTATTGTCAATTGATCATAGATAATCGTCTTAAATAAATCTATATTTGAACACAAAACTTGGCTTGCGCTTCAATATTTAGTTAATCTAGAAACAAAATCTGACAATGCAGAAAATGTATTTGTTTATGTATGTTTTGGCCCATATACTTTATTGGACAGATTTGATGACATTCAGCAAACTGTCAAGAGGCATGTATCAATCTGTACAGTTAAAAATCCCATGACACTCAAAGCAGGACACAATTATGTCTTACCCCAAGAAGTTTTGAGAGGAAACTGAGTATTTGTGTGACACTAAGGTACAGTTCCCTCCAGTCGTTATTCGGCATGTCCGGGGGGCGGTCCTCCGGGGGGCCGTTGTACAGGAAGTTGGCCAGTAACTCTGCGGTCCATCCGCTTCCCCGGAGACGCTGGTCGATGAGTTCAGAAAACACGGGGTTCTCCAACAGTCTCTAATTTGGAAGAAAAACAATATGAAGCAAAAACATGACACACCAAAATACAAATACATACAAAAGGTAGTGTTTAAGCTACTCATTTGTGCAAATATTAATACAGCAAAGTTTCATGTTCACAATACCCTTAATATCCGAATACAATTGTCAACCTTTTCAGCCCGGCAGTAGTCAGAACTCATAATGCAGTAGTCAGAAGGTTAAAACACGTATAATTTATGCTGCTTTAAAGTAACACGATGCATATCTCTGCATCGATACAGTATAATGTCATATCTACATTTTGAGCACAGCCCTAGTCATAACAGTATATCAAAACTACTATACGATCACATGGTATTATATCAAAAAATAGCGTTGAAGATGACATTCTATTGTTTGTATAACTTTGAGTGTCTTTAAACCACCACCGTGCAGGGTATCAAAATCTTTATTCAGTCCTTCCCTTTGAATAGAAAGAGAGTTTGAAACGTTAGAACCGTGACAGCACCAATTTATTTTATATCCATTTAATTGGGTCCAATGGAGACGCTATTGTTTGCATTTTAATCACCGTAGCATTAATGTCTTTCACACTTATTTTCTTCTTTTTTTTTTTTTTTAAAGTCGCACAGAATAATGTATTACGAGCAAAAACCCCCGGGAGGAAGCCTGAAACTGAAACCGGAGCGTGCCATTGCCTCAGCATTTCATTTGAGGCCGTTACAATCAACTCCGGGCCCCATAATGTGAGGTTGGAGGATCAAACTGCTATTGCGCTAATCAAATGATAAATAATTGAAGGAGGCGCGCTGATGTGAGGGCAAATACGACCTCCCTGCCTGCTGCAACAATAAATGAATATAGGGGGAAATGTTTTGGCAGCAAGGGGAGAAAAAAAAACATTGCAAGATCAGAACACATTAGCTTTTGCATAATAAGCTGGTCTCTTTCCTACTCGTTGGTTAAACGCGTTGCCCTGCATTTAGTGGCCACGACCGTTCCCATTACTCCCACCTTGTATTTGCATAGTTGCCTTCAGCAGTGAAATTAACACCCAAGTAATGCTGGGGCACTGCAGCGGTAATAATAGTGTGATTACGTAGGCTAAAATTAACCGCGATAATATACCTGTCATGTACATTTGAATCAAGACAAATGTAGGGAGCGTTTTCGAGATTATATGTTGTGGCGATGTTCTGACGTAACGATGTCGAAGAGGATGGGCACAGGTCTTGGATGAATAACAAATACCAAATTACATATGTATAATGGGCAATTCTGAGAGGAATCAATCTGGTGAATATCAACTAATGCTTCTTTTTACTGCGTGTGATGGGACTTGATCATTCCTGTGGAGACGTTTGAAAGATGTTGGCAAAATTATTGGTGGTAGTTTATCATGAGTTCTAAAAGTATACTTAATAAGGTGCATTATGTAACATTTCTGGTGGATGGCTTTGTCTGAAATGTTTCATATAATAATATAATGTAATAATTTGTATTTAATTAAGTTTTTACTATTCAAATTAAGTAAAAAATAAAATAAAAAACTTACTTGACTTTTATGTAGTACTTTTTTGTTGGTTTGTTTGTTTGATATGGGCATAACAATTGCATTGGTTGACACCCAATGCATTGTGCTCATTTTCAACACCTGCCCATACGAGTTTAGTACAAATAGAAAGGTTCAAAATCCAACACGAAATTACATAAACAGAAACAAGGCACATTTCATACATTTTGTGAGCAGCTCTGGCCCGACTTTAACCACAGTTTCAAAGTACTGCTAACATGTTTTCAGTTTCAGTTTGTAGTTTTATGTCAAGGGGAAGAGAAGCTGGACTGTCCACAAACTGACAGAGGCTCTGGTGTTTGATCTGAGAGTGCCCTGACGTCTGACTGCCACACCACACAAGTAATTTTAAGTACTTTTTATATTGCTGTTTTTGTCACATTAAAGTTAAAAAATTTATAAGCTGGTCACAAACTTGAGGAAAAGTAACGTGATACACAAAGGGAATGAAAGAAAATTATTGATTAATTCATTGTTTTTTGGTCATGATCTCAATAATCGTGAATAATTGTTAAATTGTGGCATATTTCGTCACCATAATCGTAAAACAAAAACGTGCAAACGTGACATCCCTAATCCCAACAAGTAACACATCTCGGAGAAGCAAGCAGGCAGCCTACCACCCAACCAGAAAAGTTACATAGTGCACCTTTAAATCGTAATGTGATCAATGTACTCATCAATGCCCCAATAGTAAATGCCCTTCTGCCTATGTCTTCCTCCATCCTCTGTTCCCCATCTCTGATCTGTTCATTGTTGTGATGGTAATTGGTCCATCAACACAAAACCGCGTCTGCGACCTTGAAGGACCTCTGGAGATGACGGACCGCTGGGAGCCCGGGCGCGGAGGTGGGGAGAGCCGGGTGCGGATACAGAGAGAGGGAGACCGAGGCAGAGAAAATGAAGACAAAGGAGGACTGCCGGCCCATTTGTGTAAAGGTTAGGGCTAGGGTAATGAATACTCGGGCTGTACGGTGCGGCCGGTGTCTGCTCCCCTCCAGCTGCTGCCTATAAGCTCATTTGGAGTGACACCGGAGTGATGTCGGTGTCAAGGAAATACAGAGGGAGGCGGGGGGAAGGCAGCAAAGTGTCCATGTCCTCTACTTGTGCAGATAATCCGCTCTGCCACCGCCAAAATTATCCTGCACTTATCTATAATTACCTCCCCCTGCTGTTTCCGCGTATAAGAGCAAGTGCTGCAAATTAATATACATAATGCGTGCAGTATATCTTCCAACGCATTCCTGTGTTTGGGCATGCGAGGTCACTTAACGGCAATCGGGTATGCAAAAGTGTCTGTACCGTAAATGACAACATGCAAACGTGAGGGAATTAGTATTAGCCTTATTATACTGCATTGATCAAAAAAACAATATGGCGCCCTTGAACTTGGATATGCCTGTTTAGAGATAAGTGAATTATCCTTTGAGTCACAAAAGCTTAGTGACAGCTTGAGGGTGGAGCTGCTTTTTTTTTTTTTACCTTACCTTTTTTATCTTAACTGATTGGATTTATTCTTTATTGAATTGCTCAAATAAAATATGGAATACAATACCATAAATAACAAGGGGAAACACTGAACTGAAGACTTATGATGATTGGTATTTATTACTAAAGTTTCATTATAACCGTGTTCAGAGCAACAACAAGAAATATAAGTATATGGTAGACAATAAAAACTTACCCGAAGCGCATTGACTTGAGTACCATTTTGAAGGGAGTTGTACAAACGCGGTCCGACAACTTCCCATGAATTCACCAGCTCTTTTAACATGGCCAAAGCGTTAAATGTGCTGTTTGCCTTTAAAAAAGATGATTTTAACATGACGTGTCATTCAAAGTGAAATGTATTTTAAAACCTATTGCAAAAAAATAGATGTTTTTCCTGATCTTTTGTTCTCGACAAACTCACTTCCTGTATCATGCGGCGAGCAGCGGGCGTATCAGGTGCAAAGAGGACCTTTCCTTGCACTAGCGGCCTGAAAGTGTTCCAAATGTAGCGCAGCTGTGGTGTTCCCTCCAAGGTGTCAACCAGGGTCTGACAAAATGCATCTGGGAAAAGAGGAGAGGAGGCAAGCAATGTTAACGTGAGACGGTAGTACAAAATTCAGAGCAGAAGAAAAAATCAAAAATTTGGAAACATACAACGAACACTTCTAGTTAGTTCAATTCTTTTTATTGCTTTCTTTACATTGTCCAGGTGAATTCTGAGGCTCAGTGCAAAAAGTATATACTCCTTAGCTACAAGACTTCCATGTTTGATACAGTTGGATCAAACATTGAGTTAAATGGACATTTTTTTAGTGAGGGGTCCTGCTTGACTGTTATTGATTTGCAGTATTCTTTTAGAGAAAAGCTATGCATGTCATAAAAACTAAGTAGCGAGCTGGTCCAAACACAGTATGGTTAATACCGTTTTTGTGGTGTACACAAAATAAAAACTTGGGAAATAACATTGTTGTCCAGACCGTTTCATTAGAGTTTGGAATCAGTGTCCCTCAAAAAATGTTAAAACGTGCAAATAAAATCCAGAGGTAAACAATGCCATTTCAATGTTATAGTATTGTAAACAAATGTGAACATTTTTGTCTCTTTTGTACATTTAGTGCATGCACATGATGAGCCAATGACAATGTTTATTGATTTGGAACCACTAAAGATTTTAACTATTCACCAATTCATAAATTAGTTAAAATGTCAAATTTAGATGTTCAGTTTGTATTCATATTCATAAAGCATTTCAAAAAGTATAACAGGCAGAAACTTCTAATAATGTTTTTGGTTTGCAGAAATAGAGCACTGGAATGTCATCATTTGGAAAAAAATATGTACAAAATATGGACCATCTTTAAATTGTTGTCATTTTAGTTTAGTTATTTGAAATACTAAATATGTTCTTGTGTGGTTGAAATTGATGGAATTTAAAGTGTGGGGTTGTATAAGTGTAAAAAAAAAAAATACTTGACAGTCCAAAAATATAAAATAATGCTTTGGCAGGTCATAGGGTTAAACCTGCACAAAGCTATTTGAGTCTGACAGAAGAGAGGCTGCCAATGTGTGCCTCTCTGACCACCACCCACCTGTCACTCACACACCACATCCATACAAGGAAATGTGGGTGAAGTGTCTTGCCTAGGGACACAAGAACAGCGTCCATTGGAGCCACTTGGTGCCCCCTAGTGACACCTGGTGTTCCAGCGGTCTCCCATCCCAATACTAACCAGACCCTGCCTTGGCTAAGCAGATACATCCACCAATACTGCATTTAAATATCTATATCACTCTATATAAATATCTGTTATGTGTGAAAGTGTAAACAACTGGAATTAAGTCAGATTAATTAAATGTGATGACCTGAGCCAGTGTAGAACTGGGGCAATGCTTTGGCACAGATTTTAATTAACATATGGCTTACTTCACAAAGCACTGTCAAAGTACAGAAGAGACAAAAACAACTTGCTCGTGGCTTTGTGGGCACAGAAAACCCATGCAGTGGTGCTGGGAACATTATTAATTTAGCCTTTCTGCCAACATGAATATTGTTGAGTTGGGAGCGCAGAGCAGGTCAAATGAGGATCTCCACAGAGCTGGGACTGGAGTCTGAAGTAGATATTATACTGAGTTTCAAATCGTCTGGGAAACAATAAGTCACCTTTTTCTCATCTCGTACCAACAGCTCCACCTGTCATTACATCAAATACCCTTTTTTTCTTTCCCGAGCAGTCGTTTCTCATTTTGCAGAGTGACCATTTTCTCACCATCAGGGAGATTTTAGAGGCCATTTTCGGTGCAATTAAATGTTAGCCTTTCTGCCTGCTGGCCGTCTTTCTCAGGTGCTCCTGGGAGGTCTGTGTGCAGCGAGCTAATGGCTAGCCTTTATTCTGAGCATGGCCAGCTGTTCCCTTAAGCTGAACACACACAGGACACTTCTGCCAACCACATGTAAGCAGCAGCGAACAAAAAGGCACTTCTGTAGATTACATGGTCGAAGTAGATAATGGTCAAAGTTTAAAACAATAATGCTATTTTGGTCCAAGATAAGTTATAATCGAATAACACTGCGTTTCACTCACTCTTAATTAAACAACGCATTGAAGATTCACTGATTGACACATCTAATTATCAAGTCCACGCTTTGTCTCCGCCACATAGATTTGGTTGTTTATTGTTAAAGGCGCAATGGACGATTTTTCGGCGATTTGAGAACGCAGACGGAAGTGCGCGTGCGCACTCTCCCGTGTGGACTGATACAACACACACGTGCGTTTGTTTATTAGCGCAACGGAGCGCATCGCATCTCTCGTCTCCCGTAGATTTCTGTCCACTTCTGCGTCAGCTCGAACTGTCTTTCTCCGTCTTCATTTTCTGCATGTGAGCGGTAGGTGCGTTTTATGATTGATACGTGGCAGGACAAATGATTTATCCACGCCACGAGGAAATATGATAACAAATTTGCAGAAAAAAATCGTCCATTCCACCTTTAATCAAGTACATTCTTTTTTTTTAATTGATTTTCTTTAAATAAACGAGGCGTTAACTTGCAGTAAACCATCTTTCTAACTCTCAGTATACATTAAACAGATGTTTATCTGACTAACTCTACCGCCTCATATCAAAGTTTAGAACAGAAAGAAAGAAAAGAAAGAAGACTTGACATCAACAGGCAAAAATAATAATAATAATAATATATATAGAAAAATTATGAAAGGAAAATAACACTGAATGACGTTCAAGAAGAATTTACCACATCATTCCATTTCTTTTTCTTCTGATATTTGGCACGTGTCTGTGGCCGATAAACAATATTTGCTGATGCTGATCATCATAACCCTCAAAAAGACAAATCTAATGCACAACAGACAAACCGGGAATAACACACAAACTGATATATATCACCCACACCTATACGACCTCAAGACCACAAGAAGCATCAACTACCTCCACTGTACGATGCAGGTTCAGACATGTTGGTGGTCTGTGTTGTTCATGGATCTAAGTGGTCTCTCAAAAACAAACATGCACGCTTACACAGACCCGAGCGTGTTCAGGTGCTCTTTTTACTTCAGCACCGCACACGCAGTACTCCCTCCTCCCACGTTTAAATCCAAAATACTGCTAACTTCATTGACATGTACTCACAGCACAGAGCAGGAGACGAGCCGAGGATCACCAGAGATCACCCGTGTGCGCCGTTCGTAATGGCCTTTAATGGGCAATGAACGGCATGTTATTATTCCTTCTTTACGTCATTCAAAGACACATTGGCTTGAGTCGTGAGACGGAACCGTGGATTCTGTGCTTGACGCCGGTTTCTGCCGCAGTCAAATAATTGCTTGGAGCCTCCAGCCTGCCTCTCAACTTACCTGGCAAATTGAATCAATTTCAGTCAAACCCTGGAGACGGCCTCATCCCAGCTGCTGCCAGACAACACCGCGGATGCAAAGACAACCAATCAACAGCACTTTTCCCTCACAAGAAACTACACTACGGTTTAAAGCTTAAATCCATGTTAAAATACACATGTGCGCCTTTCAAGTATCACTTTCTTCATCAATCGAGCGTTTTACAATGTCAACGATCGGCTTGGGTATTTGAATCTTCCAATACTCTGTAAGTAAAAGCATGTGGTTTGGAGCCGAGTTCGGACTTTGTAGGAAGAAATGTGGTTAAACCGATTGATTGAACCGAGTCTGTAGTGTTTATGTTGGGGTATTTAACATTGAAAGCCATTTTGATTTGCTTTTAATAAGGCAAAGTTGAATCAAATTGAAACTAGTGCTTGATCAATACCCCGAATTGTCAAAAATACTCAAAAATACTCAAAAAATCGTTTAGCGTGCTTGAATTTCCAAACCTAGGAAACACACGACTAATTATTCAAAGAGACACCCAAAGGCAAATACTCAAAAGATGACAGCGAATGCAGAGACGATTAGAAAATGTTATGAGCGATATCAAGGGAGAGTCGCACCAGGCAAATAGGTCCATATAAATGAGCGGGACGGCTGTTTTGACAACATAATGTGAAAAGCAGTGGGAGCAAATCTCAGCCACTGCAGTTAGATATAAGTGCTCATAAAATGGTATGGTGCATAGTTTTTGTTTTACTGTGCCAGAGGAACTGTTTGACAACTCCGTGAAATGACTCAGAAGTTTCCTGGGATTAATTGGAGAGGGGGGACACTTCTAAAGCTTTTACAAAACTCGGTCTCTATTATGGCTACTTAACTATCCCTTTGAGTGCTTTCCCACTTACAAAGGACTTGTAATTGGCCATTAAACAGACATGCTGCATTTTTAACATTTATTCAACTGTACATACACCAACACAATGAGATGCCACAGCAAATCCAAAACAGCTAATAGCATGCTAACTGACGTGTTAGAGCGAATTTTGTAGAGATGATAAAATGTTTTGGCTAATTCAAGGTGGCAAGAGCATGCAATTTCACTTCAGAGAACAGGGTTATTTTCTGGGAATAGATGCGCGTTATTAAAATGTAATTTTGTGGCGTTTTCTCTGAAGGACGGATAGTAAATGAAGCACGATGGATTGAGATTTAATGAGAACAGTGCCATGAGAACCTCACAAGATCTTAGGGTACCGTGTGTATGTAATTCAAATGCGTGTACCAAAGAGCATCACGTCACATCAGAAGTTGCGTATTCCCACGGGGACACGCTCCTTTTTTCCTCAACACTAAAATTAGATTCCAGGGAAAATGATTAGTTCTTTAGACCTTGAGGGAACGTGCTCATGTATCAACATCAGCGGCTCTGGCTGGGCTTGTTTTTAACTATTCAGGTGGGTGATAATAATCCATTACCCTCCAGGGGGCGTCTCAGGGTGCAAAATATAAAAGAGATGAAGTGCAAAAAATGTTATGTTAACTACAAGAGTGTGTCCTGACATGGAATATCTCACATGTGAAGCATCAGGTGCTTTATCAATAAGTATGTGCTCAGAAGAGTGGTGTGGTGCCCAAAGGTGAGCAGAGACAAGCATAACTACAAGTTTTGAGTATAGACATGATGATATTAAGGTTGAATAAATACTCACACATCTGTTCCAGTCTGATTTAATATATTTCAGAGGATATTAGGAGCGTAGGCTTTCACCATGCTTGCTTATGTCAGTTAAAAAACATGCACTAAATTCTGGTGGAAAACGATATAGAAATCACAATTTGCCATTTGTAAACCTCATTGGACTCCTTAGCCACATACTCGTCACCATGGGAACCGTTACTTAAAGCCGTTAAGATGGTTTGAGATGGAGTAATATTCCTCTGTGTCGCGAGGGAGTCTGTTTTAACTCAACTAGTTACAGTAAGTCATTGAAATACTGATGAATGTGACTATGAATACTCCCACAGCAGAACGGGCTGCTGTCTCTTCTCTAAATAGTTAGGATCAGTTCAACCGAAGTTCTTTTATCAGTTGGGGGAAGAGGACATGAATAATTTGCCACCATCACTCTCACTATGACTATATTACAACATAAAGAGGGAGCTTGGCTGTGACTGGTGCATTTGTAATGGATTTCCTTATGAGTTCTTGAGGAGTTTGGCCTTACCTGACCCATTGTTGACTGAACCATTGTTCAGACTGGAGAAGAGGTCTAGTCCGGCCCTCGGAGTGCTGGAGCGAGAGCTGACTGTCTTATTGGAGGTGGGCTTTTTTCCACACAGAAACATGTTGACACTGTCAAAAATATCTTGTCTGAAATCCAACGAGCGGGCAGCTTTTAGAGCGGGAGAATTCTGAAACTCTGTGAACTAAAAGCAGCAGATTGTACATATAGGTTAAATGAAAAGGCTTTGTACAACAAATACATTTATATGCGTAAATTGGGACTCACAGCCACCAAAACCGGTAATGCATTTACAGAGGTGCTTTGGAAAAGTGCAGCTGTGGCCGATGGATCCAGACGTGTGAGTAGTTGTGCCTGCAGAAAGAGCCATCATTAGCCACCACAAGGGAAGTGTATTCTTTTAAACAAGGATATAAAGCGATACTTCTGTGGAAAATGTTATAGTTCATTCAGTTTTTGTGTGATATGTGGACATTTACGGGCACATTGTATATCACTGTTTTGGGAGATTGATAAAATATCATCAGATTATTGTCATCGTGGAAATAAAGAAACATGTAATGTGAGGATTTGAGATATTACATTTTGTCAATACTGTGAAAAGATCTGTAGAAAATAGATATCAAACGGTTTATGTCAACTGCGAACCCAAAGTAGAAATAAACAGATAAACCCTGACTCCACTTGTCCGTCTCCTTTAGTGTATGCAGCGCCGTTGTTATCGAAATCATTCTGCGACAGCCAAGCCTTCTGTGTGAAGATTTGATGTTCTTCCCGTCCATTTGCTTGAGGCACCGAGACGTTTTTTCTTTTTTTCCCCTCGTAGCGTATCTTGTCTGCGGCGTTTCTTCTCCTGTGTTTGAAAATGCCTGTGGGCCTAAATTGTTCAGATGCTCTCCTCTACGAACTTCCTACCTTATCAGTTATTTATTGAATTTTCTGTCCCATATATTTTCTCTCAAAGATAAACTCAAAGGAGAGTGCTTAGGCTTTCATCATCCCCAAAAGGGACTTGGGGAATTTTAAAGGAATTTGAGACATTGGTTCTGATAAATAATTCCGAGCATTCTAGTAAAATCAGCGTATGGTACACATGGTGAAATATTTTTTGTCGTCATTTATTCATACATTTAAATAAATATGAAACACCGGAAACAGTGCATGCTTGGAAATCTGTTACCATTTTATTCTTTTACATTGTGGAGACAAAAATCTGGCATTTAACTTTTAAATTAGTTGGAGCTGGGAATCATTGTAATTAGATTTCATGTATTGAGAGCCCAGAGAGATTTGCAGTAGAGTGCCAATACTTCATTAATCTGGAAAAGTGTTTTATATTACTGTATAACTGCTATTACACTCCTCATGCAGTAAATTAATTTGTGCAGTCACCTTTACTTTTCACATATATTTTCTCCAAACAGCATCCGATTGGTGGGACGTAGCAATAATAATTGTTCTGTCTGAACACTCAAGCACTCAACTACTAGAGCCCAATTTTCTCAATTTCAACATTTCCCAAACTGTTATACTCAAGATTTTTTGAACATGAGAAAAGCTTTTTGTGTGGGTTACTTCAATTATGTTTGTGACAAAAAGTAAGTACAGGTGAGCAAAGCCGGAGTAGTGATTGCAGTGAGTATTTTAACATCAACTGCACTGTAATAGATTAATTTACCACTTCTCAAGAGCTCATATGTCACTGACAGTTTATTGACAGATGCATACTAATTATAACATATTGCTATATATACCTGCACTCTTTTTCCAAAGCTCACTTGTTTTTCTAGAATTAATGGCAAACCGAGTATATGGTCTGATTTAATGCTGACAAGCTGGAAAGAATTCAAAAACAGGCACACTTTTTTTTGCCAAAGCATTTCCCCCAAGTTTCAAAGTGTCTGAGCGCCAAACGATTTTTTTGAGATGAGCTTGATGTTACCTCAGACTGCACTTTTCCCGCGTCCAGATCCTGCCGCAGTGATTCTTGTATGCTAATCAGCTGCGGCAGAGACAGGGAACAGCTGACGTTCTGAAAGGCTTCTCTCTCACCCGGGTGGCTAAATTGGATGTAGTTGCCCAGGCCGGTCCCCTCGCACAAGACACGCTTCAGATTCCCAGGTGTTGGGACGTCCATCGCCTGAGGAATACACGGGAACTTGACGACAAACACTGACAAGCAGAAGGTTTGCTCTAGATACATTTACGCCGGAGCTGGGAATAGAAAAGACACTAATGGTGTGTTCCAGACAGCCACGGCATAAGAGCACACGTATTGTTTTGAAGTCAGAATTGTGATCTATATATACACTGTCCCGCACACTCCTACTGTAATTTACATTGATGTTTACAAATAACAAATACAAGGGCTTCATAATTATGTACCCGGGGATTTACAAATGAGAACATTACAGGGAAATGCAGGCGGCACGGGCAAAGGAACACGCGCTTTGTCAAGGGAGCATGGGACAAGTCTTAATAAATCCCACAGAGCTGGCATTTGAATAGTACTAACAGTGTGTTCCATAGGCAGCTTTAGGAACGTCAACGGTAATCCTTTTATCCCGGCCCGAAACTAAAAGGCTCTGCCATGGACCAAATGCAGTTAGTTCTAATCGTCGGTGATCGGCTTGGGTCTTTTTCATCATCAGTTTGATTTCCATTGTCAGCAAACAATTCAGAAACTAGGCATCTGTGTTAAGGTGCATTACATCAAACAATGTACAGTACAATAAAACCGCCAAATATTGACAGAAAAAAAATCCTGTTTGGAGACGAGTTCAGACAAAGATATTTCACTTTTCTCATGATACATAGCAATTACCGTATTTTCCAGACAATAAGTCGCACCTTTTTTCATAGTTTTGGCCGGGGTGCGACTTATACTTATACTTATATACTTATACTCCGGAGCTACTTATATGTGATATTTGTTATTTTCACACAACCACATTTCATACTCCAGTGCGACTTATATATGTTTTTATCTTCTCTATTATGCATTTTTTGGCTGGTGCAACTTATAGCAGTACTTAAAGTCTATAATTACTTAGTTTATGTTTTGGAAATTAAATGTCATAATCATGTGCAACACTGTGACATAATGCCAACCATCCTGGTGCAATATTTTCTGTCCATCTAACAGCTGTAATAAACCCTTTCTGATTCTGTAAATAAGAGTGTTATTTTAGAGTATAAGAGGTTTATTATAAGAAGAAGGTTTTTCTACAATAGTGTTTTTTCTAAGTTTTTATTTTTTTACTTCTTATTACTACTTCTTATTTACTTCTGTCCCTAATCTGTGTTGCAACAGTGGAATTTCCCCATTGTGGGACAAATAAAGGTTATCTTATCTTAATAAGCCTGGTTGATTAAAAGAACCGAGCCCTAATATCAAGACATTACAGTTAATTTCTCAACTTTCTCCATTACAATGCCAGCTGAAGCTTGCCTGCACCCTACTTAACATGCTTTCACTGATTTGGCACAAGTTAGCCTATATATACATTCCATATACTAAGGAAGTGCAGTGACGGGGAGCTGCATGAAGCCATTTGTATGCCTTATATATTGTCAGCAGATTTGTGAAAAGCTACTCACTGGATTGATCTTTGCGTTCAGCAGGCTTTGGATGACTTCTGGTGGAACAGACCAGAAGACTCTCAGTAAAGTGGTGAAAGTCTCCCTCTCTCGCAGGACTTTACTCAGGATCACTGGTTGAGCTGAAGACAAGAGCAATGCAATTTCACTTCTTGGGAACAAATGCAGCAACTGTGGCGCAGTGTGAATGGAAGGTTTGAGGTGACTGAAAAATACTATATGTTTTGACGTTGTGTTGCTCTTAAAGGCCGTTTACCTCACTGGGAAAATTGACCTTTCCACTTTGCATGGCATTGTGTAAGCAGCTATTTAAGGAAACACATTGCTGTAAAAATATGACTTGTTTACCACTTGACTGTTTTTGTGGCCACTGAAGCACATTGTTATATATAGTTAATAAGTGTAAGTAAGTGCTTGTGCTAAAAAGTTTCTCTATCATGATGAAATATCAGTGTGAGAGAAGGGACCAAGTGGGAGGAGCTAACTTGTCAGGCTGAATCATGTTCATCGCCCATGTTTGCAAATTAGGTACCAGACCTTTTGAGATTCCATTTTATTTCCTTTACCCCCTACATTTACCATTCTATAGACACACATCAGCAACACCCAAACATAGCATCATCAAAAGCCCTTTCCCAAAACCCGATCATGACCACTTACAGACCTTTCTACTCAATCCCATCCTGCCAGTTCTGTCATCGTCCTGTCCCACTGTCTGTCTATCTGTTTGTCTGTCTGTCTATCTGTTTGTCTGTCTATCTGTTTGTTTGTCTGTCTATCTGTTTGTCTGTCTATCTGTTTGTCTGTCTATCTGTTTGTCTGTCTATCTGTTTGTCTGTCTATCTGTCTATTTATCTGTCTGTCTGTTTATCTGTCTGTCTTTCCATCTCACTCGTCTATCTGTTTCATGTGGTTGAGGTAGGACAAATTGTTCATCTGCAAAATCGCTTTATTAAAAATAAAGTTGTTTTACCCACCACCACCACCAGGTGGTGGTGGGTAAAACAAAAAAAAGATTCAAATGAACAGCAATGTTATGATTGTATACCTGATATGTTCATGTTATAGAGTACATTTGGGTTTTTCCCAGCCCATCTATTGTAAAAGTAGTTCTTATGGTTAAAATATCTTATTATAGTGTGTTTTATACAAAGAAGTGCGTTGGTGGCTTTAATGCCAAGACAAGACTCTGCTCTGGACAATCAAAATTGTGAAACATGCCTATAAACTCATGGCAATGAATATTTAGAATGGTAGAAATACTGAAAACAGTTCGGTTTAAGACTGTAAAATCACATATAGCACCTTTAACAAGTATTCCAAGAAATATTAAAAACTTGAGCTAGCTAACTGAATAACTGTAAAGTAAAGTACATCAGACAACTAAAAAAGAGACACACAGTTTGACAAGCCAATAATGTAGATACTCAAATGAATAATAATTAAAAGTGCTGATAATTTGTCATTAAACATGCTACAGACCCATGGCCATTAGCTGTCCTTAGGGTCAGAATCCAATTGACTTCTCACTCCCTCCTCAGTCTGACCGAACAATGGCTTCTTATAGCCGGGGTCCATCTTCAAGTGTATTCATGTACTGCGGGTCCTCTCCGATGCGTCGTTTAATTAGATAACATTTTGGGCAGATGTAATAAATGGAAATCAGTCCCTTATTAGGACGTGGAAGTGTCTCTCGACTGGAGTTATTCACAGGGAAGATGAATAACGTGCATTGTCTAGAATTAATTATGCATCTGTCTGATATTGCTCCGCGCACCTTCTGATCCAAACATGTGTTATTATTACAGCTCTATTGATGGTTGGTATTGTGGGCTCATTAGTTCTTCCTCTTTCTAATTGAAGTGACCACCCCAGTCTTTTAATCAACCTTTGTTAAAAACAAAAGAGGACATGACAATCACCCCCTGCCATTTTAGTCTTCTGGTAGCACTCCATTCCCCATTCTCTCCATGACCTTTAGTCCTCCAAACACAGACAGAGAATCACATTAATTATGCCCAGGCTTTGATCTTTGATGGATTTAATCTTGTATATTACAAGCCGGCGACCCCGAAAATGCAAATGAATAGCGAGGCGTTTGTCCAGCAGCGCGGCGCCGACCAACCACCGACCCGGGCCCCTCCCCTTCTGCTACTTTGCAAATTAAACTCCGTCGGAAAATCTGAATATCATCAGACTAAATGAGCCTAATGCAAAGGAGCAGCTTATCAAGACAAACGATCTGTCAGTCCGGGAGGCGAATTACATCATAAATAATCCCCAGCATTGTTTTTGAGAAATAAAAGGGGAATAACAAATCCTCCGACTTGTCATCAGCGTGAAGGGGATACTTTTGTTGATGGAGAGCACTTAACCAAGATGCTGCACCATTCTAACAATCCCTTTCTTACATTTAGTACAACAAGTATTACTGGAGCATGACTCGTGACTGATATGACAAGAGATAGAAAAGTCTTTGACCTTCCCTTTATGAGGTACTTGTCCTTCTGCTTTAGATTTTATTATTCCACAAAAGAAGTACAACAACTTATTTTTCACACTGGTGGAGCGTTTCAAAAATGAAGGTTGCTTTGTCCTGGTTTAAGCCTGGATTAGTTCAGATGTAGACTCCTGTTCTGGTCCTGTTCTTGTTTAGTAAAGGTCTAGACAAGGTTCAGTTCCCAATTTTAATACAATTTTGATGTGGTGTGTGAACGCAGTATCAAAGTTCTATGAGCATGGATTGAGCAACAATAACGCACACATCAAACACAAAAGTCATGTTAACCCACTTACATTAAATAGAACAAGATCTTGAAATGTCATTGGGATGGGAGTTTATTGCAGCTGCAGGAGGCTTCACCTCTAACACGCGACAGTAACAGGAGGGATCTTCCGGGATAGTTTCAGGTACGCCAAGACTTTTATTATGCAGTTTATGGGAAACTCAATGCACCATATGCAACAAAAATAAAACGCACACATTCAAAAGAAGAAAATTGTCTCTCCCATCAACCATTAAATATGTACAAATTGTGCTGGAGGAAAATAATTGATTTTTTTAAGTGACATTTCAGCTGAAAATCGATACAAAGGAAAAAGGCTAGAAACTTTAAAAACATGAAAAAATTAAATTATCAGGAGGTTTTAGTATGCTGGCTCTGACCGAGACCATTTAAAAACTAGTCAAGAAATGTCATAGTTTGTTGTCTTTTTGTAATTTTTTTCAGTCAAAATACTTCAAATTTGTATCTAGTTTTGAGACTATTTTTTGACAACCCTAATAGAAATAACATAATAATAATTTTAGCTTTTGTTGAACACAAATGTATAGCAGAGAATCGTCGCTCAATAAATGGCTGTTCATTGTTGGAATTACCTCGTGACTGAGGCAAATTCCACTGGTCCATGTCATCAGCCAGAACCTTCACCTTACTCAGAATAGACCTGTTCACCAAAAGGTTCTGCAGCTCAATCAGGAGGCCAGAGATTCTAAAACACACACACACACACATTGCATTTCAGTTTACGCAACATGCAGTGTGTTTTATCGTTGAGAACTAAGACTCACATAGAGTTGTTGAAGTTGTTGACTTGCCCTGGAGCCTCCCCTGGTGTTGGAGAGTTCAAGCAGGGATTTTCAATGTTACACATCATCCCCTGAATCCATGGCAACACTCCGGCTGAAGGCATAGGCTTATTTGGGTAGTGGCCTAGTGAAAACAAAGAAAGAAAACACCTTTATTATGCTGTTATATGTGCATACACCTATAATTGCTGTATTAAGTTACTTACATTGGTCTTTGTTGATTGGCTTAGTAGTTGAGCGTACCCATACCAGTATGATGAAGAGGAAGAGTGGCCATGCTATTTCTACAAGCAGTCGCAACTGAAATGAAAATAAATAATAACACTGCTAGATACAGCCAAAATCCTCACTCCAAACACAAAAGTTCAAAAAGGACATAGTTACAAAAATAAAAACCTACAGTTTCCCAGCTACGCTGCCCTTGGAGTAACTGTGCTGGAGGAAGTATGGCAGCTTGAGCACTATCCTCTGCTTCTGACTACTTTTCCTATAAACAATATTTAATATTTAATTTCACTGGCAATCTGTTCATTGCTGGTCACATCTCTTTCTTCTTCTTCTTCCATTCCCCAGGGGAGTGGTACAGGCACATGGATGACCTGTGGATCCAGATGCTCCTCTGCCTGGAGAAACAGTCTCTACTCCAGATGAACAGCTCTTCACCTGCCTCTAGTCTATCTGCAAATTGAAGTGCGTCCACCTGTCCATCCGAGGGAGTCGGAGCGCTTGTTTACCGTGGAACTCCGTGGAGGTTTTTACTTTTTCCCAGAGCAGTTTGGTAGTTTTTCCTGGCCGAGCAGAAGGGTCTAAGGACAGGGGCACTTGGGACATTAGCCTAAGGACATGGGATGCCAAATATTGCCAAATCCCTGTGAACATTGTTTAATCTGTTCTCACTGTCGTGCTTCGAGGCAACTGCTGTTGTGATCTCTGGCATTACAAAAATAAATTCAATTTTATTTAAATAAAATTGAATGTACAGTATTCATGAATTTCAGTCAAATGGTTTATTCCCTTTTAGAAGGACTTTTGCCCATTCAAAACATCTATAATATGGTAAGTTTACCTTAAATTCAAAGGTAATTGCTATGGCAATGGTAACAGTCCTAATTTTCCATCACTCTGAAACCCATGGAAACAGTACATGAGAGTCAATGGAGTGATCATTTGTCCTAAAGTTAAACTTTACAGTAAGATGTTATTTTTTTTGCCAATAATGTTTCACACAATGGCATTAAATGCATCTATCTTTAATAACAGGTGCTTTAATTCCTCAAACTACCTTGAAAAGGGGTAACATCTCCATAGATCTCACTTGTACCTTGGCATAGTGCTGTCATCTGCATGTCACCATGGAGTTGAAGTTCAAAGCAACAAAATAACATCTCCATAGAGACATGAAGGTATTCACAGTGAACCTTTAAATTAAATATATTTTGAGTCTAGCTATGGCAATAAAGTGTTTCTTGTTTTACTTGTAAATTTGAAATATATAGTACTGTTTTTATTTTCATTTTTAAAAACAAGTATAGTAAAACGTATTTGACATCTTAGTGTATTGTCAATACTATGTCTCGTACAGCAAACTTCAGCGCACTGGTGCCGCTATGATACGGTTACTAGGTGTTCAAAGCCTTGTGGTTCCGAGTACAAAAGAACTGGTTCCTCTGAGTGTTGCAGATGTGGGCTCCTCTTGCTGTGCTTTAGTGGCAGAGCTGGTATAATAGCTAGCCTCTGTCCCGTACGACACGGCAGGCTCCTCTTTATTTGAACCCCAGGGAATAAAGAGCACAGAGATTTGAATGGGTGCCCTCAAAGCTTTATTTGGTTGCTAGGTTATTTCTCCCATTTCCCTGCTGCTGGCCTTTAGCGATATTCTAGCAACAAGGTGATTTTTTATTTCCTTTCACTGCGGGCAACACATTCTTGAGCATTTTTAAACAAACTTAGTCATATCAGATTTAATTGTTACTATTATTGAGTGAAGAATCATCATGATTTTACAATTAGATACAATTATTGACGCCATGACCAACACATTCAAACCGTGAAATAATTTCATCATAATTTGTCTTACTACTCCGCTAGCATGTACCAATAAATGAATTAATTAATTAATATGACCAGCTTTATTAAATCTAATTTTTTGGATGAAAGCATAAAGTTAATGTGACATACAGTAAACAGCCACGATACTTTTACTTTTTTGGAGTATAGATTGATCTGAACTTACTTATTCTTACTCCTTTATTGTAACCTGAATAATCACAATGATTGATTAACTGAATAATTGTGACATCCTATAGTTCAAGGTCAGGTTAGATATTACATTTGAAGAAAGGACAATCCAAACAAACCTTAATTTCACTTGTTTTGAACACGATTTTGGAAGAAAGACTTTTAAATCAGACTAATTATAATGCAAGGCCTGGTCTTTGTTTGACTATTTGCAAAACCTCTAAGCCCTCGTGACTAACCCGGCGCGTTGTTATGAATTCTTTGATTGAACTCACGTCTTTGGTAGACCAACGGATTTAAATGCTGCAAATAACACTTTTGGCTGCAACCTTTCTGGTGTAGAGTCCACCACATGCTTGACTTCTTGGCGATTTGACTGGAAACAAGTCTATCTCCATGGAGACAAGCCGTCCATGTATACTGCACAGACCAGTGAAGTTTTAAAATCAGGATGGAAGACAGAAGAGGAAGCCTATGGCTCCAGGTCAAAATTAGATATTTAGTCAGTGAGGTGTAAATTGCTAAAATCATATAACATTATTCAAAGAACCTATAGGAATTTGAACTCCTCCAATGCATTTGTCAAAGAGAATGTGGTTCTGCTGAGAGCTGAATTATCATAATGTATTCCAATGAAAAGGAATGAACACACATCAGGGGGACTTTCTCAGTGTCTTCCTTTCCAGGCATTTGCCATCGGACAGAGGCGTCTTTGTGGACAGATAATCTCCTCCTGTGAAATGACGGAAATACTGGACCATAAAATCTGCTTCATGCCTGTTATAAAATGTTAAAATGCTTGATGAAGCATTTGTATAATTGGTCATTAACCTCCATGAGCCCTCCACTACCACAATTGTCCTTGTCTAACTCTCACTGGTTTGGTCTGATGACAGCATTTCATATTGACATATAAGTACCATTCAGCATGCATAACTCAATGTTCTGAAAAAAAAAAAAAAAAAAAATTGCAGCAACATATTATCATCATGGTGATATTGGTATAAAAGTCATTGAACATTTACACCACTAAAAGAGAATACATTTGAATTACAATTAGAACTAAAAGTACTGCAATCACTCAAAGTGGCTGAATAGGGATTGGAACCACCTTAGTGATAACAGGCAATTGTTGAATGATTGTAAGTCAAATTTAATCCCAATTCTGATAGTAGAATATATATGAAAAATAAATAAACACTTTTTAATTATATAAATGTGCTACAAACATGGAGGTATGAAATATGAATTAAGAACGTTGCAGATGCTAAAAAAATTCCCAACACTTTATAACTTCTAACTGTATATTCTTTCAGTCCCAGACATTTTCCCCCCAAAGAAAGGGTTTAGCCCTCTCACAAAAACAAGTGGGTACATTTAAGCCCTGTCATCTCTGAATCAAGAACACAGTGGAGATTTACAATGGCTCACAAAGTGCCATAGATTCCCCTGACTGCTGTCGAGGCACAGGGTGTTACTATTACTTTGTTGTGACCTCTCACTCAGAGCAAGTGAAAACTCCTGTTACATCGACGGAGGGGAGGGTCTTTTTGACAATTATGACCAAACATCGAACGCTGAAGGACATTGGGGTTATGTCCGTGTACCAGAAAGAACAGTATTTGCCCTTCGACGTCAACATCCGCCATGCATGGGTCACTTTCTGCTTTTATGAAACTGAGAGCTGGCTTTTTTAGGTGTAAAAATCCTTGCTCTGTAACATAACACACACAGGAGACAGATCTGCAGAAATTGGAGGTGACATTTGGAATTGGTCTGCATTAGGCTCCGATTGGTCCCTTTGTCTAGTGGGAGTCTTAGAGGCAGCTTACATCTACAGACGAGCATTTTCAGACTATATCCCTACCTTTCCCTCCCATGAATAACTTAAGTTGCCCTTGATAGCGCCACAAAGGGACAGCGCAGCCTCATTTTGCAGGACCAATTTTCCCTCCGACGTACACGCTGCTGACTGGCTGCCGGTGCCGTACCTTCTGTCTCTTCCGCAGAGTGAAGTTCTTCCACAGGAGCAGAGTGAGTTGCGTCGAGAGACCCATTACGGCTGATCCCCGGCAATATCCTGCCAACGCGTCGCTATGGCAACCCGGCCCACTTAATAACAAAGCCTGGAGGGAATAAAGAAAGGCAGAGTTTGGTTTTAATACAGAGGAGCCATGCATCTTGAAGGGGGAGTGCCACTAATCATTCACTTCCGAACCCGGCCTTGGGGGCTTGCGGTGCGGCACCTGTTCCAAGAATTATTATCACCTCTGCTCATAGCTCACCATGGGGAGGCTGTACAGTCCAGGCACTATTGTATAATTTAATATTTTAACTATGAGAGCAAGGGCTTGGTGGTCTGGGCTGTGTTAAGGGTTTCACATAAACAAACAATAAAAGAATATGATAAAAACAGGATGAAATGTCCTTTTTTTATGTATAAAGTTTGACGTAATGTTGAGACGGGCAAAATATATATTCATATTTTTGGATAATTTATTAAATGTTGTTTTGAAGATTAAGCTAAATGTGAACATTAGGTATATTGTTAAAGATAATTTAAAATCTTTCATCTTAAAATGTTGCAAAAAGAGCTGATTGAAAGTTTTAAGCAACGATAAAGTGACATTTCGGCATGTTTATGGGTAATTTTAGAGCACTTTCACAATTATCTGATCATTTAAATCCTCGAGGCAAGGCATGTTTATTTCTAATAACAGTCACAATTCGTACACAAAGTACTTTAAAGTGCTTCACAAAACAGAATAAAAAAATCACAATACAAAAAGATAAAAACATAAATAATCATTATAAAATTTACTCCAAAAAGGAAGAGTGCAGGTAAAATACGCACAACTGCTTTTAGACACTTTAAAGACACTTTTTTGCACATTTATGTTGGATTTCCTAATTATCTTCAGAATATTTTAATTGTGATATGGGTTAGAATACGCCTTTCATTCTGACAAGTCTCACTATATTTAAAATAATTACTGGTAGATTGATTTCAAGCATCCTCCTGTTTATGTAACTTTTAACCACATAAAACAACACATCGGCTTATACATTTAAAAAGCGACCATACATCTCTTTATTTCAACCATTAGACCCAGAGCAGTATTTTTTTATGACTCAGTATCAGAGTTAAATAAATGACAACTGTGTTACTTTTGGCTCTTAAACATTTACAGTGGCTTTTACCAGGCACTGAACGGAGATTACACGGCTCCTAAACAAATACATCCATCGTGACATTTTTACACCTCATGTGCATCAAATATGACCTTTAGTGAAGACTCCGAGACGCTGCTCTGATGACAAGACATTCACTTCCTACAAAGATCCACATCATTTCTAACAGGGAACACACCTCCAACTATGCTGAAGGGAGTAACATACTCAATATTCATAAATGGCTACATTTTGGATAGGTATTTTTCAGACACCATACTTTTCTCTTATTTGAGTCATTGTGATAAAATGTGAATATATGATTATATTTCTGTGATGTATTTTATCTGCATAATAGTGATATTTTATCTGCATCATTAGTCTAAGAGAAGAACGGGTGTGTGACAAACTGCATTTGTGAAGGGGTCGTAAATATGGGTCAAAGGATGTTTACCCTAGGGGGGTGTGACAGCCCAGAGGAGTTTGGGTAATGTTTACCCAAGGCTTGATCTCTACGTAAAAATACCAAGTGCCTTGATGTGAAGCTGACCAATGAGAAATGTGACCCGCCTATTCCAGAATATCTAATAAAACCAACCAGCATGGGAAAAAACAGGGTGAGACGCAGGAGGATCAGCCAGGCTCCTTACAACGGCCTGGCTGACACAGCCCGGCGTTTTCTCCCAAGCTTGCCATACAAATGTCTGATGTTTCTGTGTCGTTTCATATTCTAAGTTGAATTGTGTTCTCAATGTGTTACGGAATAGCATCGGTGTATGTCTCCTCCCAAGGACATTTTCTGATTCCATGACAGTCATACATTTTATACTTCTCACTGTGAGAAATACTACAATTGACAATATTAAACGTATCTAATTTATATGATTTTTTTTTTTTTAACACATTTAAACACTGCACTGGTCTCTTTAAAGAATATCTATTAGATTTTGTAAAATTTATTTTCATTTTGTAATCTAAATCGTTGGAAAACACCAGATTTTCTGTTGAATTCTACAGTTTCAGACAGTTACTCTTACAATGTATCTTACTTGAATATATCGTAGTTGTTTCCCCAATGTATTTACTGTCCCTTGAGTAATATGTCAGACCTCTAGAATTTGTACTTCTACTTTTAATAATAGTAATTTTATTTTGAAGTAACGATTCTCACAATTTGCTATTTTCCACCACGGCATTTTTAGTCATCACAGATTTTGTTGTTGTAGAGGAAGCTAGTATAATGGCTCAAACGACACATACAACTCCTCTAAACTGCTTTGTTGTTGTTCAGAAGTTGAGTTGGTCCTAACTGTGTTTAAAACATTTGTACAGACAGTGCACTGGTGGTCCGCTGAGGCCTGAGATGAGAGAGCGTTCAGCGGTGGGGCAGGTACAGATGCACTTTTTAGCCCGAGGGTAATCTTGACGAATGTGGCACCTTTTAGCAATCCCTCTCCTCTCTCTGGACAGGGTCCATCTGTCCTCTAAATGTTGCTTACATTATTTACAGAGCATTTATGTAGGTTTTCTCTTACTGTAAGTGGCAAGAATCTACTCTTTTTTTCAAAGCCATTACATGCTTTGGTACGTGTTCACATGTTTTTCTCCTTTTTCCAGGAGTGCTGCTGCTGCTGTTTCAGTGCCGCCTGTACCTTAAAGCCCCTTATCAGGACCCTGACCTGTGGACCCGGATGCTCCTCAACTGCCTGGAGAAACACTCTACACTAGATGGAAGCGCTGCTCATCTGCCTGGGTGTCTTCCTAGATGAGTTACACTCTCTCTTCCCGAGTGTTACTGGCTTCACAGTCCATCTGCAAATGGATGAAAGTCAGTCCTGGATAATTTCCTGTCCATCCATGGGAGCAGCCATGTCACCGTGGTTCTCCCCGAGGTTTTTACTCTTTCTCACAGGGTTTTTACTTGGCCAGAGGGTGGGTCTAAGGACAGGGGATGCCTTGGGGCAGGGCTAAATTCATTTAAACATTATTTAATCAGATTTTGATTGTTTCATTGTTTGATCCTCTGGTTTTCAATTGATATCTGATATTGAAAGACATTTAAAGAAAAATAAGCGATCTGTTAACTAAAAAAAGATAGATTGTGGAATGGACTGGTCCAGACTACGACTGTTTTAACCTTTTGTTACTATAGTACATTCTTTTGTATAACTGCGTATTGTACCATGCTTCACCTTGGCTTTATGGTATCGTATAGCGTTCCAGTCTATAATGATAAAGTGGCCCGTCTCTTCACATTTGTGCCCTACACACGCACAAACACTAGACTGCATCTTGTATAATTGAGTATGTGCTGCATTTGTAAACACAGCTTTCAAGCCGGGTCTTTTGTAAGGCACCAGAGAGGGATGGCTCCAAACCACCTCCACTCTCGAATCACGTCAAGCATGAAGGGTAAACAACATCTCCGACTGCACCTCTCAAACTGCGCACCGGTCTATGTCTGCTAGGATGCTCTCCCTTTGGCATTTCTCACACTCTCGCAAATTAGGCACAATATAACGTTTTGAATCGCTAAACAGTCGTTAATATTTGTGTTGCGAGACGAGATATGTTTTGCTTTGGACTTTGAATCGTTCCCATAGCTGATACTTTTGCCCAATCGCTTTTTGTTTCCTGATTCCCACTCAGGGGTTTAAGAGAACTTAGCAGGAGGTAGTTTCAGATTCAAGAAGAAAATAAAAGGTTTTTAATTGCGAACTTGTTTATGCAGGATAACCTTGGACACAAATACATTTAAAACATGAAAAGATCAGTTATCAATGACAATAAACAAACAGAACACACCAGAATCTCCATTACACAAGTAAGGGGGTTCTTTGCGTGTAAGACAAAACGAGTACTCGAGATAGAAAAGCTTGAGAACAACTGATTTATGCACTCTTGAATTAAGATTATATTAATTCATGTTCGGTAATAAATCAACTGGCTTAAAATATATACACTAAGCTATAAATTTGACACAGCACATCAGCATTTGTCAGAAAATGCATGATATAGTTACCTGTGTGTCTCATAAATAGATGTAATACCATAGTGTGGAGCATTCGAGGTAAAACTACCACTACCTTAAATACAAAACATGAAAAATCCACAAGGGTGCAAATTGCAAACCTATATCTTAACAAGTCTGTATGCAGTAGTCTGTTTATGTGGGCGAGAATGCGGCAAATGCCCGACTCAAGGACTGTTTTGCAATTCCACATCTAAAGATGGAGATAACAAGGAACAACAGCGGCTGTGATTGAGATTTGCATTAAAGTTGGAGTGTTAGAGAAAAAAAACACAAAGACGCAGCCCTTTGGAGACAGAACAAATCAGTGTGAAGAGCATTTCCACATCATCATTTTCATCACGACTCCGAGCACCAAATTATTGAAATAGTGTCATTTTTACTGCATAATCCTAAAAGTATGGTTATGCTCAAAAACTACTTGAGTTGTGTCAAAGTGCTTTCAGATTGAAACACTGCAAACAGGTACTTTTTGCCATTAATGTTAAACAATGTTCCAAGATATAAATACCGTATTTTCCGGAGTATAAATCGTACCGGAATATAAGTCGCACCAGCCAAACATTGCACAAAAGAAAAGAAAAAAACCTCTATAAGTTGCACTGGAGTATGAAATGCGGTTGCAAGTGTGAAAATAACAAATAATATCACATAGAGCAAGTCGCTCAGGAGTATAATTATGTATATAACTATAAGTATAAGTCGCACCCTGGCCAAAACTATGAAAACAGGTGCGGCTTATAGTTCGAAAAATACGGTAGCCGCCAGCTCTTAGATTCCATTGATTTCACTAAGAAAATGATAGTGCAAATTTTGTATCAATGTAGAGTTCAGGTTGTTTTTAGACCATTAACCATTATTTTAGTATTCTAGACAAAACAGTCCTTTCTATTAACAAAAAGAAACACATAATTACATATTCTAACCCTACTCAAAATGTAAAATATTAGTCTTGCTAATGCAGCCAATGTACTGATAATTTCATTTAATTTGTACTGCAGTAATTCCACTTGAGGTTTCCCCCCTTTTTTCCCTGGATTTTTCTTTTTCTTTCGGGTATCAAGGCTTGTCATCAGCTTTTCTGGCATCATTAGTTCTACAGAGAGCCCCAAGAAACAAGTAGCAACAGTGTGCGGTGAAAGAAAAAAAGGGGAACTATTGAAAGGACAGAAAGTGCTGATGCATTGCTGGCATTTGGGGACTGGGAACAACACAGTGTATTATTTCAGCCCCGAGGATGATGGAAACAGATATTTGTCTTACAGTATGAGAGCAGAGGACAGCAGTGAGAAACCTGCCTCCTGCCTTACAAAGGGCTGGTGTATTTCTCTGAAGGGTATAATGCTCCCAGTGCTGCACCTTTCAATTTGTCTTTTTCTTGTCGGCCCGTCATAGCCTCCGTCATAATCCCCTCACCAGAACTACAGTGACACAGCAGCCCAGACGTGTCCTGGAAGGCACCTTCAACCACACACTGCAAAAATATATATATCCGTACAATATTCTTTAAATGTAGCTTTCTGGAGGAGAGTTCAGACAGTTCACGACTAAACAAAGATGGACAATGGGGGAAACTGAACTCAACTAAATTAATTCTAACTTGTCAAAATTACTCTAATCAAGATTAAGATTCTGAATTGAAGTAATTTTAACTCAAGGCAGAGAACATTTTGCGGTGCAGTCTTTTGTTTACAAGTGTCAGTGGCAGAGCAAAGAACGATCAATTAAAATGCAGGAAATTTTATAGTTCTTTGTATTTGACAGTTTGGGGATTATATCCTCGACAACTAAATAATAGTCTTATAACGGATGCATACATTGTTTATTCTCACTATTGAGGGCATTTTAATTTAAAGTAATCAATATTAAAAAAAATATATATATTAAAATGAGATGATAACTTCTGTTTACACAAATTGTATTGTTTTAGGCCAGCAATTACATCACATATTGATTAATTTATATTTATTTGGCTGGGACGGTGCATGTTAATGGACGTTCATGAAACACATGATGTAAACACGCTGGATTAGCTGGATATATCTTTGCATATATTGGCTTTTCTGTCCTAACACTACCTTTAGAACTCAATGCAATTTAATTTGTTTTTGTAAAGTCCAAAATCAGAACTGCAAGTCTGGACAAAAATGTTGATTTTAACAACAGAAAAAATTGAAAATCAAACAAAATGTCCAGTCAATGGCCAATAAAAGAGAAGCAGATTAACCAGCGTTCACAGGATTTAAGCAAATGGATAATTGTCCCAGAACATCCCCTGTCCTATTGATTGATTAGGAATATATTGTTGTAGAATAGGCAAGCCATTTGTTACCATTGTATTAGCAGTGAGTTACAGAATTATGTAATCTAGTCTAAAGTTAGTATTTTTTTTTACTTTTAAAACTTGAACGTACAGTCTTAATTATTTTGTTTCTATTGCTACACACCGTTTAATCTGAAATAGTTTTGTTATTATGACCATTTGTATAATCTTTGTTTGTATCTTTGTTTAATGCATTGATTTCATCCATCGCTCTTTCTGAAAAGCAATGCATCATCTGCTCTGAGCATCAGACTTCTGAGACAAGCAGGGTCGCCGACCTATAATTACTTATTTGGAAAAGAAATGATGTCATGTTTGAGTAGTCAGGCGGTGTTTGGACATTATGTAAGCACATGCAGTTGTCGCGCTGATGTTAGCTTCAGGGATAACAAATAAATGACTGAATCTGGGCATTAGACACTCCAGCACAAGAAATAAATGCTCCTGCTTGAATAAATACTTGCAGTGCACTTCACACTTATGTATTATCAGTTGTATATGTTGTATTTGTTTAAACTAGGGGTCTCAAATTATATTTTCCAGGGGCCAGATTTTTCTCTGATCCACATCACAGCATCTATTTTTTCAACCCGCTGCGATCTATTTAAAATAGCAATAAAAATAGCAATAAGAAGTGAGTCCTTTCCTTAGCTTCAAGAGTCACGTTCTCTGTATGTTAAACTGTAAAATAATGTGTGTTCAATTAAAATCCAACGCATATTCAGAGAAATGAGTTTATGAGGGCGTACATTTAGGTGCACTTTTCCTGGGACGAGACCGAGGTCCACCTTTATAACCCGACCCGTGGGACAATCCGCATATCACACACAACTGTCTGACCATCCGTGCACTCACGCAGGCCTTTCAATCCAACAACAAAGCCTGGAAAACACACTGTCCTTCGGTGCCACTGTACATATTGACCTCATTAAGAAGCAGACTTCAAAACACTCAATGCACACGGTCCTTACACATGTTACATTTACAGCAAATCATCAATGAAGCTGTAAATTATGTCCTGAAATGGATGGAATTCTTGAATCAGTTCAAATTTCATTAACTAATCCTTACATTTGTTTGTTGTTGTTTACAATGAGCACTCTGAACAGACTTCTTAGTTTTAAACATACATCGCAAATGTCTAAAAATTCCTATTGTATTCCATCGTAAGCTTACACCATAAAGTTCCCCATGTGTGGACAATAGAGGATTATCTTATCTTATCTTAGCTTATCTTAAATAGTAGTAAATATGACTACAGTGGCATTAAACTAGAGCAAGCTAGCTTCACAAAGAACCTTTTATTTATAATCAAAATTTAAATCGGGATGATTTTTAGCCAAGGGAAACTCAGGGCACAATTGTAAGGGGCTACAGTGAGTGTTGTAGGACAGACACACAATTTTGCTAGGCGTATTAGCTTGATGAATGACAATTGATTTTTTTGTATGCTCACTCTAGTTTTGAATCTAGGCCCTCTGACAGTGCTGGGGGAAGCGACAATCTGGGCTTTGCGTTCAAAATAAAATCTATGAAAATAGTCACTGTTTTACATTTCTTGTTGCCAGGGTTTTTCATGTGAATGTTCAATCACTGCAATTTATTTTCTATAAAATTGTGTGATTTTTGTTGAACACCGATACATGTATGCTGCAGGTTTAGTGAAGGTCCCTGTAAGTACAGTACAAAAATAAGATCTGCTTAAATTATCTTCTATCAGCGCTCATCAAAGGCCTTTCAGAACCGCTCTGTCTTTTTCAACTTCCCCGTCTAATCACAAACAGCCGCATATTCACCGCGCTATAACCAAATATTAAATCAGTCATTGCAGGTAATTAGTTTTAGAAAAATAATACTTAAGCCGTGGCTGCCGGGGTACCGCAGGCGTCCTGTCAATCACTTTTAGCAGCTAATTCTCCCTTCATTAAAAAAAATGAATCTGATAAATAAAAAAGTGATAGGATGAATGCTGCCACTTAATCGAGCATTACCAGGTGTCATTCAAACTATAATGTCATCACAGTGTACAATGAGTGCCGCATATGGGGATGGGAAAGTTGTTATAAGTTTATATATGAGCTTTGGTAAATCATTGGCAAAGAAGAGCGGTTTCCCAGCAAGGGCCAAAGTTCAGGGTAACCTTGCCTCTTTACTGACGCAGGGCTGTATTGCTCTATGAATAAGCATTTTTATTTTATTTTTATTTTTTTTGGGGGGGGGGGATTTCAGGACTTGTCATGTAACTTGTTAGTATTTCAAAATCAAAGCAAGTCAAGAAGACAATATTACAAACAAATGACACGAGTGAGAATTAGAGAGAATTTACTACTTATTTCACAATATTCTTTTTTTTACATTAAGAAGATACAATATATCTATTTCTAATATAATTTCAAGGTAATAGATAAAGTAAGATAGTTAATATAAAATATTTTATTTTTTCAATACTTAAAACTATATCTACCCCTTTTTTTTCTTTTTTAATAATATCAAATTTGTAGTATCTTAGTTACATTTTCTGATAAATTGCACTCTGTCAAGTCATGTAATGGCATGGAATTGTAACCGTATCTTCATGCTTTAGCTTTGTGCCATCAGGACACAAAGAGTTCATCCACTTGATTGAAATAGCTAACAATATTTCATATGTTACTCATTATAAGAGGAGTTAAGACAACACGAAAGCCCGACCAGGAGCCAGAGTGAAGCGCACAATACAATAACAACAGTCGCAGAAGGACCACGGCGCAGGAGTCTTAGCTACAAACAAACGTCCTGTCAGTACAAACAAACTGTCAGAAACAACCTACCTGTCAGCTGTCAGCACATCTCAAAGCCGGTAGAAGAATAGGACCATAGGTCAACTGCCCTCTGCGTCTCTCACAGCATGCTCGTCCTTCTCCGCTACTCCTTTTACCTGGAATCATAAAACATGCAAATAAACCCAGAGGAGCCTATGGTAGCGACAGTAGCTACGGCAAGAGCTCATCCGGGGCGTGCAGGTGGTGTAACTTACGTGATGTGGTTTGGGAGCACATGGCTTTGTCACCTGACCAGGGTGAACCAGAGCATTGTCCTCCAACACACCGGCCTCTCTTTGCATTTGTTTGAACAGTGAACGTATGTGTGGGACACTCATTTGTAAATGCTGCCAATAAAAGCAGAGACATATTTTCATAATAGGTGAATGGAAAATCAGTTGTTGTTTTGGGGAAATCATTTATATAAAAAAAAATATATATATACATAATCAACATGTTAAGTAATCTGTTTAGTTTTGATTTATTTAGGCTGTATCACAAATTAAATAAATATATGAAAACTAATTGTGAAAATAAACGTTATTTTCAGTTATAATTAAAAAAAAAAAACATTATTATACTCTTTGAACCATTGGTATAATTTAAACTATAAAATACTTTAAATTACTTAAAGGTTTTTTGCACAGATTTAAAATAGTTTTTCAAATTCATCATTCTTTTCAATGTTGTGATTATGATTACTACAAAGTTAAAAATCGAAACACCAGCCTGATAGAAGTGTACATAAGGCATTATATTTCTTGGCTTCAATTGTTGATGATGCTGTCGTTTCTCAAGTATCGCAGGGGGAAGGGAAGGTCAACAACGTGCGTTCGTTGTGGACTTTTTATAGCAACTATATAATTTGGTAACAAGGGGGTACGAGTTTATTATGTCAGGTAATAATAAGAATAATACCATAGGTGCGGTGGGGTGGTGTAATTATTGAGATGAGAAGGATGTTTACAGGAGGGAGAGCAAACATCATCTTGGCCAGAGTAGACTATAAGTAAACAGCGCTCTCGGGGTGTTAACATATGAACAAAACAATACTTTCTTTCAATATACCATCTTTATGTATGTTTTTGCTCACTGACGTTTGGCTGACATAAGTGTTCAGATGTCATGGAAGCCTACACTCAGTCCAAACTATGTCCAAACCAGGTCCAAAGTCTACAGCAGGGGTCTCTAACGGTAACCCCATTTTGAGTAGCGTGCAAAGGGTTTCCAATTACAAGCTTTTGCCCAATCAAATCCATTGTTTGCCCATCCCATTACAAGCTTTTGCCCAATCAAATCCATTATCCATTGTTTGCCCATCCCATAAGTGCATGTGTCTGATCTGCGGATCCAGCTGTCTCCTGGCAAGCGATGCGATATGGTGGTGTAGGCTATGATTTTTGTATTGAGCTGTTTTCACCCTCGTGGAACTTTAGTGCTTTCTCTCCGTGTAGACCTGCTCAAACTTTACCCTCCTCTTTCCCCGTAGTCACTTCTCCGAGCGCTTTTTTGAGGTGTCACCTGTTCTTTTTCAGTTTTCTCTTTACAATGGGGCGCAGGCAGTGAGCAGTGGACTTCGCGTGAGCAAATCAGGGCCACTGGAGAAAATAACAGCCTTGTTCTGCAGGTGTCAAGTAACAAAACGTATTTCATTTGATCATAATCTGCTTCATATTCACAGAGAAAGTTGGAAAAGAGTGAATTAATGGAAGTGCAAACTGACGCCAACGCAGCTGACACAAGAAAGCGAACACACGCCGCAAAGTCAAACTCGTTTTTGCAGAAGACAAACGTTTAGCAGTCCTGAGAAAAAAACATTTGCAGACTGAGTGTTACCTGAAGCCTCTCAGTCCACAGGGAAGGAGAGGGAAGAGGGGAAGATGTGAAGGGCCAAACTCAGGGCCTGAAGGGGATAAATATAGACTATTTATTTCTCTGATTGGATTATACATCTGTCATCCACGCCCATCTGAATCTTAGACTTTGAACTCAAGACACCTCTAGGTCGATGAACCCAGGGGCCCCTCCCCTATCAGGGGTGTGACCCCCCCTAGCCTCAGAACAGCATATCTTAAAATGGCTCCTGAAACACCTCAGGACCAATGCTACTAGTTGGACTCTTCATACGCTGCAGACTGTAAGGATCCAAAGAACCAGGAGGGTCTGATCCACGTCTGAGCGAGTCACGTCTCCTTTCACCGCACATGTAAGACTGATGCAAATGTGGTTGAAACCTACAGAGTGGCATTAGAAACTGACGTTCCCCTTAGATTATTTGTTAGATTATTCGAGAAATTATCAAAATATACTTTTTAAAACCAGAGGTATCACATTTACCACCAAACATGTGTGAGATAAAAGCAGAGGTGATATAAATGCACACATAACATATTCAGATATGATAGGCTTTAAATTGCCAAATGAGCGGTCAGTTTGTGGAATTAGTTGGACTTGGAAAGGGAGGAGATGAGCCCAGGGGGACAGAGCAGAAGCGTGGAGCGGCAGAGGGGCGTGAGAGAGACGTGCGTTGAACAGACAATGACCAAAGCCGTGGCTCATCTTAAACCCGAGGCAAACATGTGTGAGACTGGGGCACGGAGAGACGGATTGCTCTGCTCCTCCACTGCTCTTTGTATGTAGAGATTAAACCTGTGCTGTGGCGCTGGTCGCAATGCACTTTGACCGCCCAAATGGACGTGCCCTACACTTTGAGAAGCTCCGCGTTTAAATACACACCCTTACATTCACAGAGCGCAGGTGAGATATCAGCAGGCCAAAAGTAATTGCATGGACTAATGAAGTGGTGCCACACCAAGATGCCAACATGCTAGACTCCACCTGCTGTTCCCTGGTCAGTGGAGCCTGTATGAGACTGGCTGTGCTAATGAAAAACAAGGGGCACTTTCTCATTTGTTTTCAGCATTCCTTAAGGAACAAGTGATGATGGGAACACAACCCTAACCTGAGGAATATAAATGTGCCAAAGTCCATGAAATGAGAAGCTCTCGTGTGAAATGGTGAGAGTAAAAGAATTTGACGACAACCCACAGCAATACACACACACACGCACGCACACACGCAAACACACACACACACACACACGCACGCGCGCACACACACGCACGCACGCGCGCGCACACGCACACGCGCACGCGCGCACACGCACACACGCACACACACACGCACGCACACACACACACATTATAGTTAATTCCTGGTTTGCTCAGTAATAGTGAGAGGAACTATTATTATGCCTTATAAGAGGAAGAGCTCTTCCTCTTATATAGGCATTTTCATAGTTTTGGCCGGGGTGCGACTTATACTATTTAAACTTTTACTTATACTCCGAAGCGACTTATATATGATATTATTTTTTATTTTCACACTTGCAACCACATCTCATACTCCAGTGCAACTTGAATATGTTTTTTTCTTCATTATTTTGCATTTTTTGCCTGGTGCGACTTATAATCCGGTGTGAAAATACGGTACATTTAATGATTTGTATTTCATAATGTGTTCAAATTAAGTCAGAATTTTCAAACTCCAGCTGAAGTATCCAATTTATCTCCAATGGCATGCAACTAATTTTCAGATGTAATGCACTGCCATTTGAAGACGATATAAAGAGCACATCCATCAGATAAAAATAACACATGTCCCCCACACTGGAAGCTTCAATATCATAATGTGACCACACACCTAAACACTAGATGAAGCTTAAAGGAGCAGCTTTAGGAACACTTTTGGACAGAGCTCCCTCATTCTTCTACACTAACACCTCTCTTGAAAGATGTCCTCCTCTTTTTCAGATTAAACATACAGACTTTTTTGGCTGAAAGCTGCACCGGAAGTAACCGTGAACTGCTGAGTGTGTTTGTACTGCAGTGTTTGTGGCTGTCTGCTCTTGATGTGAATGTTGTTGTTTCCCTGTCCTTTGCTGTCTGGCCTGTTTTTTGGTAATAGATTTTGTATTTAAAAATAATGCTGTTCCGTGGAGAGTGGAGAGCATACGTGCCTGCCTCGGCGTCGTGAATTTGAATCTGGCACTGACCTTTTGCTGCATGTCCATGCCTCTCTCATCCCCATTTTACACTGTACTTTCTTATCATCTATAAATGATAGATGAAATTTTAAATAATGTTTTATGCTAATGTCAATGTATCACAGAGGTTTTTATTGATAACACATGACACAAATTGGATCAAATAAAATAGTCCCACTCACAAGCCGTCTTACAGTGAGTCGTGGTAGAAAGTCTGCTCCTCTTCTCTTGCCGTCAGGTCTGTCTCAACATGGTGGACAGCTGACACACAGACAAGGACAAACAACCCAGGGCGTGTTCAAGCCGGGCCATTCGGAGCTCCATCCTCGGCTTAGCGGGTGGAGACTCTGTCCTGGGGAGACGCAGAAAGCAGAAAAGTTGCAGAAAAATAAATAACAGGCTTTCCTCAACAGATGCTGACGCTTATTCCTGACTGCTGGGCATGGCTACAATTGTGTGTTGTTTAGACTGCAGCCAGTACACTGCCCACACGCGCAGTCGATGCAGGACAAGACATTTGGTGTGTAATAGTTTCTGACATGGGCGGTATATGGAGTGTGGGAAAACAAGGAGGGAAAAACAACAGGGAGAAGTTGCACAGAATGTATATCTGTCTGATGTGTTTGACAGTATTGAGACAGAGAATTATGTTTTGTTAGAGTCAGACAATACAATCTTTGTGATTATTGTTCACCTGGAAATAGGGACATCACAATATCAAATTGTACATGTCATGATTATTGTGAGAAATAATCATGACACTAAAATTGTGTGGGTTTACTGCCACATTAATGACACCATGACATAAAGACTGTCAAATTCTTAATTCTCTTTCATTCACAGTGTAATAAATCATTCTTTAATTACATTTTCTGAAGAATAAAGTGAAATTAATGTGACTAAGCAGACAGAAAGAAAAAAAAAGAAAGATACTTGACATTGATGTTTAGAGCTTACAATTATAATGTGACTTTAATAATCACATTTATAGATTAACAGACAAACCTCAATGTACCTGGAAATGTCAAATCAAATTGGTGCATACAATTCTCCAAGGATTGTATAATAGATCAGAGCTGCTGTTTAAAGGGCGTGGTATCCTAGGACTGAAAGATGGTATTGTCTGTGAATGTAATCTTTTTTTTTTTTTGTATGTGTGTTATTTGAATATTGTAACACCCAAGTTATCATAGAATTACCAGCACAATTGCAGTTTGTTGATGTGGATAGAGCATGATCAATGTGTTAACAGGCTTCCACAGTCCTCACCACAATCAGGTGCTCCTGCTGCCACTTTGGCCTCAACAAACAAGACAAGAGGACTGCCAACCGAGCCGGGCGCCAGCGCACTGATGAGGCCCAGCAACAAATGACAACAAACTTTATGAGAAAAAATCCTAAATTGTACAGCTACATTCAACACTTTCAAGTTGATGACAATATTAGGCTACATTCACGCTTGTCCTGGTTTGATCCTGGTTTGATCCTGGTTAAGCTTTGATGTAGACTTTCTACACCGGGGTTAGTCCTGGTCTAGTCCAGGTTTTGTCCCAGTTTAGTAACTCTTTTGATGTTGTGTGTGTCCAAAAGTACACGCAAATCTATTGTGTTTAGAACTAAAATACAAACATATACCGTATTTTCTGGAGAATAAGTCGCACCAGCCAAAAAATGCATAATAGAGAAGAAAAAAACATTTATGAGCTGCACTGGAGTATGAAATAAGGTTGTGTGGAAATAACAAATAATATCACATAAGTCGCTCTGGAGTATAAGTATAAGTATATAAGTATAAGTAGCACCCCGGCCAAAACTATGAAAAAATGTGCGACTTATCGTCCGGAAAATACAGGTTTCAATTTCAATTTATAAAAACACAATAAATTATACAACTTTTTTTTTTCTTTTAAGAATAAACATAGAACGCAATACAATATAAAACCAGCGAACCAAAAGCAAACATTAAAATAAGAGCACAAGTAGACATCAACCACGGTAAACATCAGTCCCACCTTGTCCGAAGTCCGTCAAATTTGTCCATTTCCAACTTGAGTTTATGTCAGCCATTTCTTTGTGATGGCCTTTTTTCTTGCCGTCAAAAGTACGCTCCAAATGTATCCATTCATTGTGTCCATGGCAGGAGTTTTGAGGCCCAAGTACATAGTTCTAAAATCAAACGGGATGGCAATGTCAAAAAAGGTTAATTTCAGTCCATTATTTTGGATTGACAAGACATAAGCCTCATCACTATGAAGCCCATGGACAGGCTGCGTCCTTTGAAAACAGAACACGTGAATGGTTGTTTCCAATTAAGAGGCATTTATTTAAAAAGGAGAAAAATACCATCATCAAAGATAAAAGGCATTTCTCTGAAGACGTAATTCTCATGTTCAAAGCGAGGAGTCAGGAGGTGCGCTAACAGATATTTGCCAGATTTCTTTTCTTTTTAGTTTCAAAAGCAGAATACTGATGCAAAAAATACATAAAATAGAACGTGTCGGTGCAGCACGATTGAGCAAAGACACACAATTATGAAATTGTGATACTACAATAGATGTATGATGTATTTTTAATGCTATTTGATTGACAGTCTGTCTACTCACCACAAAGCTCCAGTAATTGAAACAGATCACTTGACTTGACTTCAAACACCATCTGATCTGCATTAAGGTAACTCAGGAGGAATCAATCTTCAAAGTAGTTATTTTCACTGACAGTCCCTTATAACTGGATGTGGACAAAGAAAAAAAGAGGGTGGATGATGAGAGCGTAGTTTAGAGATCAAGCGCTTTTGTATCCACTTCTACAAGACAAACAGGCTAAATTTGACTTTGTGCCTGCCGCCATCTTAGGGTCACTGGACGGACAGTTGCTCTATTATTGCAAATATCAATAATCCCAACCACTTTGAAGAGCATGTCAGGGTAATAGAATTTCACTTGTCTAAAGAGGCAACACGTCTCAAATGGTATTTTCTTTTCTTCCAGAGTTTATATTCATTCATTGTGTAGAGGCCCCGGTTCAATATCTAATTATGGCACCAAAACCAGATAAAATAGGAGGTTTAGCCTGCAAAGGAGAATAGTTAGAGGGGCTATTGACAGTTTGATGGCTTTTCCTTATTCTCTATCTGGACTATTCAAAAAGGACAACTCCCATAAAGTGGTGGAAATAAAAATGAATAATAAATGTTTTATAAAAGGACACATACTGTATTATGCATTGTTAGTATTGTTCTTGGCCTTTAAACATGTTCTTCAGGACCTTTTACTTCAGCATTTCATGTATTAAAACGTGTAAAGAAAATGCATCTAGCTTTGTAGTTTGCACACCATCTAAAGGCAACAGCAGGAATTACCATGAAAAAAAAGGAATATTACCTAAAGATTGCTATTTTAGCAATGTTGATGGCATGCTATAAGCACACTATTGCAATTGTAATTAGCTGAACTGAAGTTGGTGTAATCCCTCATTCGTCCAGAAGTGTTCCATAGAAAAGTTGTAGTCAGTTGTAGTCATCTGGACTCTGAACAGAAATACTCACATGTCTACCGATGATTTATGGACTTAAGTTGGATTTATGGTCAATAAGGGCATGCTCAGCACGCATTTAGAGCGGATTACTTGCAGGCTGCCTGTTACACCAATTAAGGTGTACTGCGATGCATATTTGACCAACACAGTGCAGGATCACATGGATTCTCAAAATAACTACTTTCTGACTGCACTTCCACTGGACCCTCACATTCATTTCAATCTAATGTTTTCTGCTTTTTAAACAAGCGCAATTGAAGTCAAATTTAACTAAATTAAATTAAATTAATTTAAGTGGGCTTAAGCCCACTTGTAATGGGCTTTACAGGCTTGTCGAAGTCTTAAAGCACATTAGGCATTCACTCCTCACTCAGTGGTAGTAAGCCACTTCTGTAGCCACAGATCAGTGCCATCGGCCTATTTGACCACAACCAATCAATCACACGGTCTCACATCAAATTCTTACAAAGTAAGGTAGGTGTAGTTTCTGGCTTTAGGACACGCCAACAAAACTTCAAGCGGGAGCTTGAACCTCTGGCCTTTGGATTGGTGGATAAGTGCTCTCAGTACTGAGCCGCTGTTGCCCCTATTCTTGTTATAACATGGTTAAAGGCAGAAAAAACTCAATCAGCACAATATATGTGTCTTTTAAGTATAAAATGTATACAGGGGTTTATTAGTAATATTGAAACTGACATTGTTTATCATACTATAAAGCTCTCAAAGTGAATCAGGGCTGTGGTGTGCTATGGCAGGTCTTTATGTCGGACAGGTAGAGTGCTAATGGCAGGCCTTGTTGCCCCCGTCAGCGCGCCACAGAGGCAGACAAAAATAGATGTGTATTAATGTAAATTATAGTAGCAGTCAAAACATCAGGGAAACAATAGCATGAGTGGTGTCCAGTACTGGGGCTGCTTGTGTTATGTTGTCAATGTATTAACTGGAAACTATTACCACTTAAACATGAAGCAGAAAATGTAGCATGAAATTAGTGCATACACATTATCAAAACATGTCATGCTTAGTAATGCTATAGTAATGAATGGAACCTACGCACATCGGAGTTGTCATAGCTTTACATTTGCACATTTATCACATCAAAACCAGGACTTGACAGGGACTTAACCCAAAACTAAACGTGGACCAGACCAGGACCAAACCAGGACTAGGGCCGAGTCATGTCAACACCTGGACTAAACCAGGACTAAAGTGTGAACGCACCAATGATGTCACAGCACGGGTATCACAATTATAACTCTTGTTAAACTGCTTTGTTGAAAATAATCTAAACTACATTGCAATATAAAATAACAATACATAAAGGTGCGCTGTACTTTTCTGGTGGAGGATTTGTGACATTCTTGTCCCAAAGGAGATGTTATTGCTTTGTCTCTCCACGGTGACAAGCAGGCCAAGTTACAGGTCAGCTCTGTGGAGAGGTCACAGCAAAAATGCATGTTTTACAAGGTATTTTTGAGCCAACAAATACTTGCCATTCAAAGATAGATGGAGTCCAGGCAAAACAATAACATTTCCATGGAGACAAGAAGGTGGCAAACACAGTGTACCTTTAACACACATTACCACTTACAATAAAAAAACAAGTGGTTGATGCGAACAGTTGTATTGGCATAAGGGACCTGTGTTCCTCTTTCAAAGCTTGAGTCATAATTCACAAACTTGCCACGTTAATCTTGTAAATTCTTTCAATTGACGACAAACATGCTTTTGTTTTTAATGCCACCCAATTTTAAGACATTGAGTGTTTCATCATGTCATTTCTCATATGGGTCAGTCTAGTATTACAAACATATACCTGGTCAAAACCTCTGCATTTTGATCCTTGACAGCAACTATCAAAGGCCTTCTTGATTGTTGTAATGTCACATAAACCCGACCCATTACAAGGCTCGTACACAGGCTTTCGTACACTTCCTCTTGACCAAACAAATTCTCCCTCTTTCAATGTAAAAACAAGAGACTAGATCAGAACCCAAGCTCTTAACGTGTCGAGTTGTGATCAAAGCAGGAGCTAAATGAGCTCTAATGAAAGTCATTTTGGACAAACTAATGGCCCTGGTTTATGAGGGCAGTAAAAGTCTCTCCTAAACACAACCGTGATTGCAATCCATTTTTGAAAATTAAAAGGCATTAAACAGGCTGGCACAAAAAGAAAAATGACAATGTTTTGAAATACACAGGAAAATGCATCGTGACAAATTTCAGACAAAATATATATATATATATATATATATATATATATATATATATATATATATATATATATATATATATATATAAAAACAGTGGATGAAGTTGTACAAGTACAAATGGTAACAATTTGTCTTTAAAAGTTCCAGTTAAGAATAATATAAGCATTTTATAGGCAACTTGCATCAAGACTTTTACACCATAGACACAGTAGACTGGCTAACCCCCTTTACTCATGGCTTATAGATCCTCACCATGATCTAAAAAAAGGACTAAACACGTTTAAGCCCCAGGGGTAACTAGATCTTAGCTTAACAAGGTTTTTGGAGATTACCATTGCCAAGAAGGATGGTCTAAAGCCAAGGACAGGGCCCTCTATCCCTGTTACTAACCTGTTCTCCAGCGGAAACACAAACACAGATGTTATGAATTGATTTGATGTTGCAGCCTTGAGCTCTAACTGAGAATACAGGAAATTGACTTGTATCTTATCATGCTGTATTTGAGCCGCTGCTCTGATTCACCTCGCCGCGTGAGGGAAAACCAGTCGATAAGAGGTGGATAAACGTACTCAAAGCCGCCTGCTAATAAAAAACAAAAACACGCCCAATACACAGATTGAGAGGGAGAGTATCACTATTCCCAGCAGTGTGTCTTTACGTTACTGTACTCTGCACTTTCAGAGCCTAGAGTGCACCGCAGGCTTCAAAGGTAAAGAAACTAAGTCATCCCCTGTCATGTTAATATAGGGGATATCTGCAATGCACCACGGGACTACACTGCACCAGCCCGAGAGGAGCGGGAGCACTACAGCATCCTCTGAGGAGCAGGCTACTCCTTCAATTCTAGAAAGTGGGAACATTCTGTTTTCAGTACTGACAAAAATAATGTTTAATGATTCCGTTTTAGACAAGATTAATTTAGTTTTTAATATAAAATAGAACATATGTCTTGTTATTATGAATTATATATGATATGATTGTATAAGAACAAAGGGTCAAGTTGTGAGAGTGCAGCAGGAGGTTAAGAGAATGGATCACGCGCACTGAATTGCCGCAAAGGTTCACAAACTGTCACAAAAACAACTATGCAAGTGACTCGGTAAAAATAATACATATAGTCTGCCAAATTACAGGTGAGATCTGTGAAGAGGGGACTCAGCCCAAAGCATGAATCCATGCTTTTATTTTTTCAAGAAAAGATTTCCCAGCCTAAAGGCTTTATTAGACAGCAGTATCATGTAATGTAGAGAAAGAGCTATTTGGCAAACGGTTGTTTAAAATGAACTGGGGAACAGTCCAGGAAAAGCAATAGTATGTCAATGGAGACATGCAGGTAGCAGACTACCCACCAAGTTACATAGAGCACCTTTTAATGTACTTTTGCTTCACTTTGCATCATCTACATGTCCAAGTATAATGTTTACTTTCAAAACACAGTGTTATTATGATAATTCTTGTATCATTATTACACAACCAATTACCTAACTGTCAAAGGGATATTTTAATGCCTACAGCTCGGGATGCAGAAACAAATAATGGATCAGGTACTGATTCTGTATAATTTTGGGTGTCCAAAGCTGAACTGACACCTTCATCAACCATACAATTTTTTTTTGACATAGCCGAATCAAGGTCATGTACAGGAAATGATCAGAATAATGTGTTATTGTTGAGGTAATTCTGTAGTTAGTGATGCTTGTGTTCTGGTGCACAGAATATACTGATTTCTCCAAATAAGACGCGAGTATACATTATTCACACGCAGTTCCACAAATAGCTTCTTAACTCCTGTACAGTGAACTTTACAAATTACAGCCTTATGAGACAAATAAATAAGCCACAGCGGGCTAGTAAACAAGCAGAAAGTACAAAAGAAAAGGTCAGCACAATGTATTTTTACCATCCATTAGACACTGCAGCTCGCATGGGTTTGACAGGTTTCTCCCACTGTAACGCTCATGGCGACAAAGGATTTTAAAAGCTTTGACCTTGGATGCACACCTCACAGCGCAGATGACTCAGGCTGATCCAAATGGCTCCGTGTTCAAAGTCTGATTGGCATTTGAAAAAACAGTCCATCGATTCACCCAGGTTATTTCCTCCACTGTGACATGCTCTCAAGGCTGTTATCCCAGCAGGAAAACTTGCTCTGCACGCTGTAGGAGCAGAAAGCCAGCATCCCAAATGCACCATGTCACAACACTTGTCCAAAGTTAAAACACAGGGCAAAGCCGGGCCACACTAGTCGGTCATACATCCTGCCTTTAGGCATCAAAAATCTATAGTATGCTCTACAAAACAGTGTCGTCACAATACAAATTATGTCAAATGTTTGAGACTGAGTATAATTTATGATTACTTATAGACTCCTGTAGTTAGATATGAGTTATAACTATATTTGAAAAGGCAACAAAATATCCAAAACAAATGGGAAAGAGAAGCTCTTTTAGCCGCTACTTTTGTTCCCACGCTTTGAGCCCTGCGGTCATTATAACGGTGCGTCCGATGTATAGATTTTTACTAGCAAACGGCCACCAGGGGACCATCTAGCATCTAGCAGGAAGCGCAAGCTTTGACATACTGTAGAAGGAGACCTCAGTGGAAGCCCTGTGTCCAAGGTATACATTGTGTTTTCTATATTTTAAGCTTCAAAACGCTGAGTATTTTATTACAATCAGACCCATATTCACAGAGAAATGAGTCTAATGAAGAAGTGAATGTAGACGCGGCAGAATACAAAGACACGCGGAGCGCACACATGCTATATGCTGCGATCTGTTTAGAACCTGCCGCATTGAAATGAAACTTTCTTGGCCAGACCTGACTCACGGGTCAAAAGACAACTGGTGCATCACTACAATGGACCATATTTCTATGTAAATATCTCATGTTACAACGTAACACTCACTTGATAAGTATAAACTCAGTAGCAGATTATCCAGATGTGTGACACAGACACAGGTAAATCAGCTCACACAGAGTCAACAAGGACAGAGGGGACAGTAGGGACAGCTGTGATGTGTTTTATGTTTGTTACATTTCAAAATGATGTGGTTTTATTACAATCCAACTCATATTCACTGAGAAATTAGTCCAATTAGTCCTGCTACGCAGTGGACTTCGGGTGCGCCGCAAGCCCCCCGGTTCAAAAGACGCATCACTACCGCTTTCATTTATGTGTAAATATCTCATGTTACAACAAAGGGCACTTGCAGTTTATTGTCAGGTGCAGCCCGTATATGGACAACTTCTTTGTAAATATTGTGTGCGCAGCTTTTATTCAGGAGCGCTGTATAGTCCGAAAAGTACGGTAATTTTGTTCTGACGGATGAGGAGTGGGAAATTGTTTGTATACCCCAATGAAGAACCACATAATCACATATTTGGAGGGAATTTTGTTGGAAAAATGTGTCACATTACTTCATAACACCATGTCAAAGTATCCATTACACACAGGGAAAAGCTGACTGTTCAAACCACTACCACGTGTTTTGGGACTGTCCTGTTGCTCAAAAATATTGGATCGAAATCAACAAGGAGATACAGACTGTATTGCCTTGTTTTGCCATATACTATGTAACTTTGCTGGTGGCAGGTCCGCTACTTGCTTGTATCCATAGAGACCTTGGAGATAGACAAGTTTAATGCAATGCTGTCGAACATTTCAGGAAAAGTAATTTCTTTGTACATTTTCAAGCACATTAGTGTTCTTGAAAAATTAAGTGCGATAAGTCTAGTAGTGTGACATTGCGCGGCTCCTCATTACTACTAATAGCTCTCTCTCGCTCTTGTCCCTCTGTGTCCTCGTCAAGGGCAGAGCCAACCGAAGCATTTACCTCGATTCGGACTTCTCAGAATGCCGTGTTGAAAGCCAGACCCAAATGAACCCTTCATCCACATCTCTTCACAGTAAAGCCGCTGGCCTGACAAAAATATTTAGCCCTGCCACTCTCCCGATATTGGATATGTCACCCTCCATTGCCTATACTATGGACCAATGTCAAAGTCATTTTGCCCGCAGTGATTCTCTGTACCATGAGCTGCACAATAGCTTTTCCGAAGGAGATGATGCCATTCATGAGGAGAATATCAAGAAAAGTAAATACATGACTGGGGTAGTGGCAAACATTGCATTGTAGAAGCCTTCCAAGCAGGAATTTTAAAGCCAAGTTAATGTCTTGTTTGTCTTTCTGATCTGCTCAAGCCACTGAAGGGGCGGCCATAGAACATAATGGTTTGACCACTACTGTATATCAACAACAAATGACAGGATAAGCATCGCATAGCCCTTTGCAAGAGTAAAATAGCAGCTATAATGTCGACAATAACCAAACCGTTTACCATCTGGCCTGCTTTTGGTTGAAAAACAAGTTACATCTTTCCAGTGGATTACATTTTCTTTGTGTCATTTTAAACACATTTTTATGCCTTCACACATTTCTCATAACTGGCTTATTGATTCTATCAATAATCCAGTTATGCTGTATTTGTCAAATCTTTGCAAATACAGCAAAAGAAATGCAAGCTCAAGTGAAGCAATGTTCAAGAACTAAAACAAATATGAAAATGATTCTTTTGATCATCATTCAAAAGCTGGGGTAGTAAAACAACACACACACACACACACACACACACAAAGTTTGCTTTTTATGACTCCAACCAACATCTTTCACTAAAGGGTCTAAACACAGCAACAACAAAAAAAAAGTCTGTCCCAATAATTATTTTTTCAACAAAATAGTTTTTCAGTTTCAATCACTGTCTGTACATCAAATTACTATAGCCCAGAGTCTACTTTTCCTTTTAGCCAAAGTGCCAAGAAGCACAGCCTGACAGGCAGAAAGTAGAGACAAGACAACAAGGGAATTACACCCCAAACACTCGGACAATCAGTTTGACAAAAACGCTAGTGCCGGTGGTTGCTGTATGATATTTCACCCAAGGGAAAGGAATTTTACATGAAGTGTCATGGCCAACACTGACTGTGACAGGCCATTGAGGTAATCCATTATGGCGAGAAGAAAGTGGTGTTCTTAAGACCTCCACAATGGCTCTACAAGACTGCCCCCCAACGCCTGTGGGCCTTGGAGGTGGTGGCGTGACTGTGAACGATGCCAGTGATGACGGTGAAGATGAATGGGTTGTTCAGCCAGCCAACTCCACACCAAAGGAGAGCGCAGTTGTGCAGAGGCAGTGCTTTAAATATGTCTTCTAAGTCCAAAAGTCAAGCTCTATGCACCTGGTTATGAATGACTGAAGTTTAAAGGCAAATTTTACTCATCTTTTGTTACCAAAAGTAGATTAATTGTTTATTTATTTATAGATGCTGGTGTCCTGGGGGCAGTTTCCAGTATACATTTAAAATACCATCTCACATATATGTACAACACAATTATGTATTTTAACTACAAAAACACTTTTTTCAAAAGAAGAGTTGACTACAGTTGACTGTAGGGATTTTAGTGTTATTATTGTGAGAAAGAAAAGAAATAAGATTATTCATACATTTGTCAATCATAACCAAAACATTGTCGAAGTCACATTGTGAAATTCACATTGTCTAAGAAATCACCCTATGTCTGGAATTGAACATTCTGAATGATAAAAGATCAGTTGGAGTGCCATAAACCACCAAATAAAAATATGAATATATTAAGGTTTACTTTTATCAATTTTACTGATTCGTATTTTTGTTCCTAAAATTATATTACAACCTGTATACTCAAAATGATACATTAACTGGGGAATAATGTTTACATTCCAAATGTGGTGCAAATACAGATGCATACACAGACAGTGTAGCAATTCACTTTCACATTCAAAAAGGACAGTTTAGAGACACAATTTCAGAGTCATGTGTGTCTTTGGACTATGACAGAAGCCATAATCTTTACTAGTCTAGGCGCGTGATACTAAATTTGAGAAACTTTATGCATGCCAGAAATACCTTAACAAAGCCTCACTGTGGAGTGCTGGTCTGTGGCAGACAAGCATTTACAGCAGATGGTTTACCTTGGGCATTTTGTACAGCAGCAGCTGGTTGGTAAGCTACACTTGTCCTCACACAACCAACAAAGGCAAATTCCAAAGGAGCATTTTTCTCCACCACTGTTTTGCAAATATCACTTTTCACCATGAACATCCAGCTCTCCATTTTGTTTCCTGCATTTATCTGGGAGGCTCACTTACAGTAACATATTCATTTTGTCTATCTCACACTTTCTGCCACATTTTGTAGTTTTTTTTTAATGGAATCTGCCAATTGTCAGGCCACAGAGAATAACCTCTATAAAATGCTAATTTGAAATAAACTGAAAGTGTTTCAGACTGGGGAGGGAGCAGTGGTGACACAGTGAAAAACGGAGAGGTTTTATGAAGCTTCGGCTCTTTGTGCTCCCTAAAATCCTCTACATATGCAGAACTGAGCCAGTACTTTTGTTCTCAAAGCCACAGCCATCTTAGAAGAAAAGCGTTTCCTTTCAGCACATTCTATGTACTGGTCTATATGAGCAGCCAGCAACCAGTAGATTGTTAAGTGCCACAGGAAACTTAGGTGAAGAAGGTTAATGAACCTACCTTTTCCATCATCCCAGAGGGAGTTTTATGGGGGGAATTAATTACTTGTGACAAACACGCCAACACTTGGATGCGCTGCCACTTCTATCAGGCGGTCTGTGAACAAAAACATTTTTGCAGTGCAGTTATATTATTCATGGACATGTCTTATCAATGCCCTATGCAGAAACTTATGTCAGCGTGCACAGAAACACAGACCAAAGCAGATCCCCAGACTCGCTGACAAAACACGACAGGCCATAAAAAATGCAAAGTTCACAAGTGGCGGCTTGCTGTTTCCACAGTAAAACGCTGCACACTTTGAGCCATTATGGCGGCACTCTCTGGAGGAACAGTCTTGTGAAATGACAGACATTCTTTCTTTGGAACATGGATCTTTGTCTGCAGCGTCCCTTCACTGGGAGGCTTTTAAACACATGGCAACAAGATGCTCCAAAACGCCACTGGAGTCGTCTGCTGCCATTGTTCCCATGAGCAACTCTATGATTAAAATGTCATGCTTTGGAGTCTCAACGTCAGCAGTGTATTGACCCCATTAATCAGACACTAAATGCTGTTTCCTTTTGCCGATCGGTCACTTTGATGAACGCTTCACAGGATCCTCAGTTTGAAGAGTACCAGGTTCTGAACAAGGATATTAAACTAATAAAGAATATGGAATTTTAATAATTAAGATCATGCTGGCTTATAATTGCATCCTTAGCACACAGCAGATACCAAGGAGACCTGATATTGCATATAAATGAGTCATTATCTGAGTGGCTAAATAAATATAAAATGGGATGTTTAAAGACCAACTGATGAACAGAGAAAACTAGTGAGCACTAATAAAACATACTTTATGCATACAAAAGAGGACGTTCGGTCCTTCGGTCCCTAAAGAAGACTCATTGTTCGTCCTCCAGCATTGCACAGGGATTGGGGGAAAACAAGTTTGAGTATGTCACATGAGTCAATGACTTCCTGAAATGTATTGTAGTGGTAACAAGACAGAAGGGTAAAGTATATCTCATTATATCATGATCGTTCTACACTTTCAAAGTCATTAAATAGAAAAATACAGTCAAACCAGAAATAGATCGAGGTTAAGGTTTATGTGGCAGTTTCATAATATTATGGCAATGAGGAGAAAGTCAACATGCTTTCATATTTAAGTTCGGATCAGGTTGTTATTGTTGTTGTTTTTAATGAGAGCTACAATATTCCATTTCAGTCACTATTTTCAGAGTTGAGCAACACTAGAGGTGTGGAAACTTGATTTATGAAGACAAGGTTAAACCAGGTTCGTAACATTTGTTTACTCACCGAACACACACACAATTCCATCCATCAAGTTACTGTCACTTTGGCCTACAGGAACATTTTTATCTGACATTAGTTGCATGGGAATGCTAAATAAGCGGTGGCGTAGATTGCCTTTTTAAGTCTTCTTATTGGAACGCACATAATTATAGAAACACAGATGCTCGGGGTGATATGATAGAATCGGAAGTCTCACTTAATTTAATGCGGCCCCATCATTTGTCCTATGGGAGCTTCATCCTAATACAAGAGCTTATTGCAGCTTTGGTTAGATGATCATTTCACTCATTAGTTGCTTATTGCCAAAACCCGGTGCTGCAAGTAAACAACTCGGTAGCTTTTCTGAAAAGGAGAAATGTTCTGTCACCTAGAAATGGTGGAGCGACTGTCTGGTTCGTCATTTGTTGGCTCAAATTGCTCCCAGGACATTTGGTTCAGTCAAGTATGCTGCAAAGTGCGTGTTGTCAAAAAGCTTGGGAGACTTGTCTTGGTTAGGCTCCTCATGGGAAGAGAATATCACAACTGTCTATCTGATATAAATGGACAGATAGAGCCCACTTCAGATGAACGGGGCATTGCTCTGAGAAAGCTTTGAGGTCATTACTTTAACTAAGATGGAAGAAAAAGGATTTTGACTTAAGATCATATCTCAGGAGACAATTTAAGGTCATGGCAGCTGCACAGATGCCAGGGTAACGTGGAGGAGTGTGTGTGCTTCCGTGAGGGATGGACAGGACTTTGGCATTTTTAAAAGGAAAGTGGTCAAAGGTTCAGTGCAGGAGGGGAAAAAAAATAAAAGACATTGTTCGAACTGCAGAAGATCTAACGAGGTCAAATATCAAACGGCCCAACCGGCTATAATATTGTGGAAATATAATTGAAGATGCGGTAAAAGATGCATCCGTCTACAGAGTTTAAATTGAACAGAGCGTCTCTGGACAAGTCTGAGGAAAAAGTCTAAAAAGTTCTGTAAAGATTGAGAATTCATCACCAGGAAATATAAATAACGGGAGGTGTTCAGTGCGTATCTGGGTTGCGCCTCTTCAATGTGCTTTAACAATACTTTAGCGTCTTTGCACAGAACAAATCTAGCCATTGGAGAATATCAAAGCATAATTCATTTTTAACATTCCTTTAAAAGCGTAGCTGATGCTGAGCCCTTGGACATTTTTTAAAATATTGCATTTGCTGCTAAGACCTAAACTGCGGCCGGGTTTCTTTAGTTCAAGTTTTTGTGTTTCCAATGTTTCTAAAAGATTCTGTTGAATCTATGGTGGCAAGAGCGATCCCATTTCAATGTTATACAATGTTGGAGTATAAGGGCGTGGTCACATTTTACATTACAAAGGGACTAAACATGGACAGGATCAGGGCTAAGTCAGGGCTAAACCATGACAAAATCAAAACTGGGACAGAACATGGGGGCACACGTTAATGTCACTTTTAATTGTCTTAATTCAAGCTTTATACAGTTACTTTTTGAGTCCTGCCCAGTGGTCGAGTGGTTAAGGCGGCAGCACAAATGCCAGGCTCAATGTGCAGCCGAATGTAGTATTGTGAGTTTGAATCACCTCCCTGACAATTTACTGTATGTCCTTCCCTCTCTCTTCCCTGTTTTACGCTGATCTGTCCTGAATAATAAGCCCTTAAAAAATAGGCCGTGGCTGGAGAGCCGCGGCGCGGTTAAATAGCCGCGCAGTTTCAGGGACCGCGGCATTTCCTTTATAGCCTCATGGCTAACCCTAACCTTAACCCGGCGCGGTCTAAAACGGCGCTAAAACGCGGTCAAATAGCGGCGCAGTTTCAGGAGCCGCGGCGCGCGGCCGGCACAAAAATAACATGGCAATTTCGGCCGCGCGTCGCGGCTCTGCAGACACTTCCTAAAAAATAACTTTAAAAAAATAAATATACAGTTCCCTTTTGAACAATGTAGTTTTCTTTTACTTTTTGAGAGAAACAGGAAAAAAAGTATGATTTATTTTTTATGGGGGATGAAATTAGACTATGGGGGGCCTACAGGTCTATTAAGGTTAAACACATTGTTTTGCAATGCTCCACATCAAGTTTGCTATGGATTCTAAAAAATCTAAAATAGTATTGACCATAAAAAAAAAACAAGCTGGTCAGCTCTGGGCTTGTAATTGGTGAGGAGTCAGAGCTCCCTCCACACAGATGTAGGGTTGTTGTCAGAGAACTGCTGCTCCAGACACGTATTGTATCATTATCTAGCTCTCGACACCTTTCTGCTAACGCCATATGTCGCACCTTTGTAGCTTTCTCCAACCCTGTATGTTGCCTCCTTCTGCTGCCTTAACTGCCTCAATTTGGTGTACACTAGGGTTGAAGGTTACTTTGGTGCGTGTTGGTATAATGTTGTCCTCCCAGAATTGAATGTATTACTATCAGTTGTAGCTTTGTAATGTCCAAACATGTGCGCAGCTCCTCCACTGCCTCACTGGTCCCCTTCTTAGAGGTCCTCACAACAGGTTTGGAGAGTTTAAGCCTCTGTCTGTACGTGGGGATCAGGTGAACCATGGCGTGATCTGAAAAACCCACGGCAACACAGGCCACGGCGCGTAAGGCGTTACTGAGAGTTGTGTAACAGTGATCCAGCGTGTTCTGCTCTACGTGAATATATAAAATTGTAGCAATTTGTTTTTTAACAATTTTGAATTTCACAATTCAAACAGAAGCCCTTGTGACCCGTCTGAACAAGACAAGATGAAGCTGTGATGAATCCATGTCAAGGTACAACAAAACTTTTATAAGAAACTTTAAAATCTTTGGTTTCTAAAATATAACCACACATTTTGAGAAGCTAAATTGTTAATAAGCTTGGAAAACATAACCTTGTAAGTGAGGGTATTTATTTTATTTGATCTCAAATTCCTTTCTTCAAGTACTCTTTTTATCAAATGTTTTTGAGCAAATTTTTGACAACTATAGCTTTCATACAGACCCATCATCTTGCATTCTGTCACTTTCACAACGGTTTGCTGGCTTTGGGCCAAAGTTGGCCAAAGTACATCTTTTTTTCCCAAAACAAGTGTGTTTCTCTTCGAATTATGTCCATTAAGTTTGACATTTATGCAAGCAGACCCATGATACAAAGCTCCAGCTTCTCTCCATCTGTCTGACAGTTCAATTTCCCACGCAAAGCTTTAATTTGCCGCATCCACTCTATGCTGTATCTACGATTCAGATCTCGCAAGGTCACACAAGAAGCAGCCGTGGCACTGATATGCATCTGCAATGTGATTTCTTATTTTAGCTGTGTGCTACAGCGCGCCTCTGGCAGAAGAAAGCCATTTTACAGGAGGTCATTTTGTCAAAGGGTGTGGACAGATGCAGCTTGAGAGGAAAGCGGTCAGCCTGAACCCTCCTTAAAAGACAAAATATAATATCTGAAGGTCTGCAATCCTATTGTTGCTCTTCTCTTTACAAATAAGTAAAACAATTATGTATTTATTTTATTCATTGGTTGCCCTAATAGATGGATACAAATTGCGCTTTGGGATTCTAGTTTAGAATATGTTTCCATCTTGTGTTACAATATTTTATGAGTCTGTGTAATTTCTCATTCTCTCAATTGCTCCATTTCCACAGCATCAGAACCAAGACCTACAGATATTACAGTAATGCACAGCTGATCCCTGTGATCTGATCCTCACTCTGCCAATGGAGTCTTATTAGGAGGCACAAAATGACACCATGGACGTACAATAAAACATCATCATCTGCTCCTTCCATGCTCTGCCCTCTTTGACTCTGCATCTCTTAAGCCTGTTCGCTTTGCATTCATGTCGCCAGCCTCTTCATCAAGACAGAGAGCCTGAGTCAGCCTCCACAAATCAGCTCCACTGCACAATGTGGGTACAAATGAGACTCGGACTGACAACATTGCAACATTGCTTGCCAAAGTTAGATGTTATAATACAAGGTCGCGTCGCCAATTTTCATGTTAACATTAATTTGAATGACTGGCTTCTATCTGCATTCTGGGTAGTTATAGCACAATGGAGAAATGTTTTTGTGTGCAGAAGATATTCCAAAAAACGGCTGTATGAACAACATTTGGACAAAAAAGTCAGATGGAACCCTATAATTCTAAGGGAATGATCTGTATTAAAGGAGGTGTAATATTCAGAACAAAATGAATGGTTATTACAATTCTCCTTCTACAACGGTTCTATCAAGAGAACTTGAAGGAGCACTGTGTAACTTGTCTGGTAGAAAGTATGCCACCTGATTATCAACTTGAAGATTTCATTGCTTTGTCTAGAATCTTCCACAGTGTTGTCTTAAAAATATCCATCCCTGTGCAAGGATAGCATGCATGCCAGGCACCATATGCAAATGTCCTGTATGTCCTTCCCTCTCTCTTCCACCCATTTCACCAGACACTGTTCTGCCCAATAAAGTCTATGGGTCAAAAATGCTTTAAAAATTGCCCCGGGGAGACAAGAAACATGTTTATTCAAGGTTTTTTATGAAATTACACCGTCTCCTATCATAGAAACTAATCTAATATTGATGTACAGAATAATCAATACTACAACAAACTAGATATTGGAATAACATCAAGGTCCTTGATCCGACAGAAATGTACAGCTTTTAAATTGAAATTGAAAAAGGCTGATTTTTATTCAGCCAATTTCCCTTTTTCATTCTAAATTAGCCTTGACTTAGTCTTGGTTTTGTCTCTATTAAGTTTGTCCATAATACATTAAGGCATGAACATATTAATTTAGTTATAACTGAAATTATTGTGTCAAAAAGATATTCAAATATTGCAATAATACCAATGAGGATTAAAAAATGCAATATACTAGTACGGCATATATGTACCTTTGTGCAGGTATGCACGCTCAAACAGCCTTACATTAATAAGTTATTAACAAATTTGACTTACCATAAGTAAGTACCAAGTAAAGCCTTCTACATTACAGTAGAAAGAAACCCAAAAACTTTGACTTTGAATTATGGGAAAGCACATAATCGGCTGTGTCCAAGATGAATGTGGATGTGGGAGTGGATGTTGCACTTGTAACATTTGACTTTGCATCTTTATTCTAAGAGCCATTGATTTAAATTAAGCCAATTAGCAAAGCACAAGAAAAGCCAAGCAATTAGCGGCTGTAGCGCCTTGTTTTACGCCTGAAATGAAACTTCTTAATCACAGCACAAATCCTCAGATTTCTCGCGGCGTGATCGAGAGGCCAGCCATAGATTTTGAGAACGCGAAGCGGTGCCAGCGTGAAGATTGGAGTCCGTGCTTTGTAATGAGCATAATAAATGAATCTATTACGGGACAGACGTGGGCGCGTGATCGTACCGTCACAGAATGTAATATTACAGTTGACTCGTAACAGCAGGAAAGGTTTGTATATCTTTCACAGTGACGCAATCCTGATTTCTCATTTCCATCCAGCATTTGACTCCCCTTTAGTTGTGAAACCCTGGAGTGCCCATCTACTCAATTTAAAACATGGCCCTTTACAACTCCAGCACTTAAAAGTTCTAACTGTGCGCTGATGTGAGTTAGTAGCATCCATCCATGTCCCACCCCTGTGAGGAAGGCAGATGTGTACACATTAGTGAGAGCATCTCATCAGGAGATCCTTTAAAATAAATAGCTGCCTCACAGAGGAGGCTAATCAAGAGTATCCACATCTTATTTACACACATTTATAGGTTGTCCTCATGGAGAATATGTCACCCTTTTAATCAGTTTACAGTGGATTACAATAACAGACTAAATAAGTATAATGACTAATGTTAAGATGCTAATAGTGAAGGAGTGAAAAACCCAGCCAAAATGTTGTAATATTGAGCCTTTCGATTGACTCTTATAACAGTGTGTAAAACACAAATTATTAAAGGTTCACTATGTAGTGTAACTGCTGCCACCTGCATGTTCGACATCATGGCCTTAACCGTATCAATATTGTATTAATTTAGTTGCAGGTGTTTTTTGTAGCAGAGAAAACATCTTAAAAAACATGAATTCTTACCATGTGCGAACTCACTTCTCCACAGTCTGCTTGTCTCCATGGAGATAGAGAAGTTTAATGTTACTCTGTAACATTCCAGGCAAAGCAATAACATCTCCATAGAGCAGGGGCCGGACCCTCGCCCAGTAAAGTATCACAGTGCTCCCTTAAGCTTTGTATATTTGTATTTTTCTTTCCTCATTAAACAGTGTAATTTGCCTGCTCTCTGTGGCATAGATGAAGTAAAGCAGAATGTAATCAAACAAGGTCAACAGATTAATGGATCAGAAGTATTATAGGAAACAACAATACCCGTGTGAACTTACATTTGTGTAACACTGCCCCAAAACAAAGCTTAGATTTTTTTTAAAGCTTTTAAAATGCCGGGGAGCCGCTGAAACCTACTGCGCCGCAACACTATCGGGGACTTCAATCTACAATATGCTGATTCTATCATAATAAAGAAAATTGGCTAGATCCCCGAGGACTGGGGCCCTAATAGAAAATAATTCTGCCCTTGAAACTCTCGGGGCCCGCCTTTGATTAGATGATGCTATCTTTGTTTAGACTTGAGCATCTGGGGCAGGCCCATGTGTTCATATATTTAATTAAAATACCATCACCCGCACTGACAAAGGACACTTATCTTGTGGCGCTGCTCACCCTGGATTTTTTCTCTTAATTCAAAAGATTATCTTTGGTGATTGTCCGCAGAGGTGGGACAGACAGGCCATGGGCGACTGTGTATAAATATATATGGGCAGAGTACCTTGACTTCAGGCCAGACATCATCGCGCGGTGCCATCTGGCTCCGGGACAGAACTATTTCACCCTTATCGCCGCCTTTTGATCGTCCATCTATAAAGGTGCGAGGGAGTACAATTACAACATTGTTAGGCTTGTCACAATCCAGATACAGCTGCATTTGTATCGCTGCTAAATTGACCCTAGTTTGGAAAAGCAGTAGCGGCAGCAGCAGCTACAATCAAAAACTGCAATTTTGGATAAACAAAGACTACAAAGAGAGAAAAACTGCAGCGCAAAGTTACCTGAAGGACCAATATACATGAGCAAAGGATCTGCAAATCTTAAGGGGAAATGAAATGAATGTAGGACTCTATAAATTGCATTCAGGAAGAGCTCAGTCATTTTAAAATATGCTTCTATTCGTCGTACAATTAACTTCTATGACAACAGCTTTAACACAGTTGGCTGAATAAATATATATATAACAGCAAAAATACATTTCGCTTTAAAAAAAAAAATGTTACAACTGCTTTTTGACAAGTAAAACATGTGACCATGCAAACCATGGACGCTACAATCAGTTCAATATTGCTGGTTTGTTTGATTTACAGTTTTAACCTGCACAACCTTCTCCAGGAATTTGCAGACAGGAAACCATTGGCTGGAGCGTGACTGAGATGTCTGGCCTTGCACAGAAGTCGACCCCTGTAGCTGAGAAAAACAGAACAGAGCTGTAATGTTACACACAGTCCCACTCAGATCGTTTGCACACACATAGTATATTTGGAACTAAACTGGGACCAGATCAGGACTATTCCAGGATTAGATCGGCCTTGAAGGTAGAAAAGCACTATATAAATCCATAATAATAATAATCATAATAGCTAAGTAAGTAAGTTGTAAGGACACACCTTAGGTAACAATTACGTACAATATATTTTGAATAACTCTTTACTAATATCATGAGGATATGATCATGGTTTCAGCTTCCTGTTATTTATGACATTATGAGGACATTTTACTACTCAAACAATTTATTTAGTTTTAAGTTTGTTATCTGGTAAAGCAACGTCCCATAATCTAACTCCTCATAATATTCCTCAAAATATATTTAGTAATGTAAAATAAAACGTTCAGAGGCAGCTGATTATTACAAAAAAAAGTGTGTCAGGCTCTATTCATTCTAAATTGGGTTTATTAGGGTGACGTTTAGTGATATAACGTTACTTTAATTATTGTGTGAATTCATGAGCCTAAAGGTGTAGTGAGCCTAATAAGTAATATGCCGACCATTAACAATGTGAGTCCAGTTAACACAGATACAGACATGATCACTTTACAGTCGCCAATGAGAGAACAGAGCCAATGTTTACAATGTTTACAATGTTGCGTTAGCTTGTCACGAGCTAAGCGCTAACTAAAGTGAATGAAAGAAACAAAGCATCAAAACAGACACATTTACAACACTCACCCTCAGACAGGCCACTTCAGATCACAACTCTTCACAAATAAGATGTCTTTAATTCCTGCGCTGTCAGTCAGAGCCATGCACTTCAACATGTCACTACTATTACTGCACTTCAACATGTCACTACTATTACTGCACTTCAACATGTCACTACTATTACTGCACTTCAACATGTCACTACTACTACTGCACAGAAACATGTCACTACTACTACTGCACTTCAACATGTCACTACTACTACTGCACTTCAACATGTCACTACTATTACTGCACTTCAACATGTCACTACTATTACTGCACAGAAACATGTCACTACTATTACTGCACTTCAACATGTCACTACTATTACTGCACTTCAACATGTCACTACTACTACTGCACAGAAACATGTCACTACTACTACTGCACTTCAACATGTCACTACTACTACTGCACTTCAACATGTCACTACTATTACTGCACTTCAACATGTCACTACTATTACTGCACAGAAACATGTCACTACTATTACTGCACTTCAACATGTCACTACTATTACTGCACTTCAACATGTCACTACTACTACTGCACAGAAACATGTCACTACTACTACTGCACAGAAACATGTCACTACTACTACTGCACAGAAACATGTCACTACTACTACTGCACAGAAACATGTCACTACTATTACTGCACTTCAACATGTCACTACTATTACTGCACTTCAACATGTCACTACTATTACTGCACTTCAACATGTCACTACTATTACTGCACAGAAACATGTCACTACTATTACTGCACTTCAACATGTCACTACTATTACTGCACTTCAACATGTCACTACTACTACTGCACAGAAACATGTCACTACTACTACTGCACTTCAACATGTCACTACTATTACTGCACTTCAACATGTCACTACTATTACTGCACTTCAACATGTCACTACTATTACTGCACTTCAACATGTCACTACTATTACTGCACAGAAACATGTCACTACTACTACTGCACAGAAACATGTCACTACTACTACTGCACAGAAACATGTCACTACTACTACTGCACAGAAACATATCACTACTACTACTGCACAGAAACATGTCACTACTACTACTGCACAGAAACATGTCACTACTACTACTGCACAGAAACATGTCACTACTATTACTGCACTTCAACATGTCACTACTATTACTGCACTTCAACATGTCACTACTATTACTGCACAGAAACATGTCACTACTACTACTGCACAGAAACATGTCACTACTACTACTGCACTTCAACATGTCACTACTATTACTGCACTTCAACATGTCACTACTATTACTGCACAGAAACATGTCACTACTACTACTGCACTTCAACATGTCACTACTATTACTGCACTTCAACATGTCACTACTATTACTGCACAGAAACATGTCACTACTACTACTGCACAGAAACATGTCACTACTACTACTGCACTTCAACATGTCACTACTATTACTGCACTTCAACATGTCACTACTATTACTGCACAGAAACATGTCACTACTACTACTGCACAGAAACATGTCACTACTACTACTGCACAGAAACATGTCACTACTATTACTGCACTTCAACATGTCACTACTACTACTGCACAGAAACATGTCACTACTACTGCTGCACTTCAACATGTCACTACTACTGCTGCACTTCAACATGTCACTACTATTACTGCACTTCAACATGTCACTACTATTACTGCACTTCAACATGTCACTACTACTACTGCACAGAAACATGTCACTACTACTACTGCACTTCAACATGTCACTACTACTATTGCACAGAAACATGTCACTACTATTACTGCACTTCAACATGTCACTACTACTACTGCACAGAAACATGTCACTACTATTACTGCACTTCAACATGTCACTACTACTACTGCACAGAAACATGTCACTACTACTACTGCACTTCAACATGTCACTACTATTACTGCACTTCAACGTGTCACTACTACTACTGCACTTCAACGTGTCACTACTACTACTGCACAGAAACATGTCACTACTACTACTGCACTTCAACGTGTCACTACTACTACTGCACTTCAACGTGTCACTACTACTACTGCACAGAAACATGTCACTACTACTACTGCACTTCAACGTGTCACTACTACTACTGCACAGAAACATGTCACTACTACTACTGCACAGAAACATGTCACTACTACTACTGCACAGAAACATATCACTACTACTACTGCACAGAAACATGTCACTACTACTACTGCACAGAAACATATCACTACTACTACTGCACAGAAACATGTCACTACTACTACTGCACAGAAACATATCACTACTACTACTGCACATAAACATGTCACTACTACTACTGCACAGAAACATATCACTACTACTACTGCACAGAAACATGTCACTACTACTACTGCACAGAAACATATCACTACTACTACTGCACAGAAACATGTCACTACTACTACTGCACAGAAACATGTCACTACTACTACTGCACAGAAACATGTCACTACTACTACTGCACAGAAACATGTCACTACTACTACTGCACTTCAACATGTCACTACTATTACTGCACTTCAACATGTCACTACTATTACTGCACTTCAACATGTCACTACTACTACTGCACTTCAACATGTCACTACTATTACTGCACTTCAACATGTCACTACTATTACTGCACTTCAACATGTCACTACTATTACTGCACAGAAACATGTCACTACTACTACTGCACAGAAACATGTCACTACTATTACTGCACAGAAACATGTCACTACTATTACTGCACTTCAACATGTCACTACTACTACTGCACTTCAACATGTCACTACTATTACTGCACTTCAACATGTCACTACTATTACTGCACAGAAACATGTCACTACTACTACTGCACAGAAACATGTCACTACTACTACTGTACAGAAACATGTCACTACTACTACTGCACAGAAACATGGGGCCGAGCAATATATTAATCTCTCAGTAAATTGGATCAAACTGTTGTAATCTAGGGAGTCTACATTTTAAAACAATGTACAACATGCCCCTGTGGAATATACTGTTCCAAGTGCCCATATTATTTTAGCCAACCGATTTATTGGTCGGGTCCTCGTTAAAGGTCCACCATGTTTCTGCTCCCTGCCTGCTTCCATGGAGAAGTTTTTACTTTTTGACTAGAATGTTCCACAGGCCAAGTTACTGTAAGAGAAACAAATTGAAAAGTATTTCCCCTTGGGGACAGTAACATCTAGGGTCTAAAGAATGGTTTTAGGCATTTGTATGTATAAAAAACATCTTAATTTTTAGATATTATAATAATTCTGTGGATACTCATCATCATCATCAAGCTTAATGCTATGCTGTGGAAAATTCTAAGTAAAGCAAAATCTAGAGTTACATTGTTCACCTTTAAAGACTATGTAGATAAAAAAAAAAAATCCCGTCAAATGTTATTTGTGACAAACTACTTTTTATTTTAAAGAAAATAACAAAAAACAGTAAAACAGTTAAAAAAAACTAAGTAGTCTCAGACCTATTTACATTATGTATTTTGAAATATTCTATTAACTTTTATTCTACTTGTACCTATACATATCTGAAAATTGGCATCCAAGCCTAAGTAACTGTACATTGCCATGTTGAATAAATAAAATAAAAACATTATATTTGCGCCTCATTTGACACGGCTTATGCTATTTTTGATACCAATTATTTTGAATTGCATTACCGCTTATTTCTTAATATTGCATTGTCAGGTGTGCGTTACTTTCTGCAAGTAATTTCCCTCGTGGCTCAATAACGCGAGTTTGCCTGACGGGACGAGTAGGTTGCGAAAAGGCCTTTGCACCTCGCAGCATCTCTTGATAGTGATGTTGCTTTTAAAGGTTACACTACCAAGACATCCCTGTTCCCAAGGCCAAACCGCTGCGGCGTTATCACAGCTACATAACATAGTGTGACCATGAAGGATTAAGTAACAGGTGCAGTCTATAATACAGCAGTTATGTGTGGCATGCTCTCTGTGAGAACTCCAACACACAAACGTACGATTCCCTGGGCGGCCATTACTGTTTCCCCCCCCCGCAGCCTACAGCAAACTCCCTCTGCTGCGGTCTTTGTACCAGGAATTATCCTCCGAATGAACTGAGCGGTGATTGTTGCGAGTGTCACGTAGCCCGTTTGGCCCGTGGCTCGACGCTCCTGTCTGCTCCTCCGAGGGCGTCGTGATACAGCGCTGTATTAAAAGGGTACGACTCCGGCTGATCCCCCACGTCGTAAAAAACGCAAGGCATGATGGGAAGTGTATTTACGATAGGCTGGAAGAGACAAGGGCACCTGGGAGCGAATTTAAGATAGACAGTAATGCGGCGCGGCCTTATGAAAAGATATTTACAGTTGACATAAATGTGATTTACGGGAATGCTAAACTAGACAGAACTTTGCATTACTCAAAGTAGTGGAAGAGTTGTTCTGGCTGTGACTTTGCACGCATATGTGTTGAACTTAAATGTCTTCAAATTAGGATAAGAAACTAATTTAAAAGTCATGAATTATAGCAGTAATACAGTACTGTGTCACTCGAGGACAGTGGACAGGGGCAGGAATAAAAAGTAGGCTAAACTTATAGTCATACTGCGGAGTCTGTACCTTTACGTGACACTATTTATAAGTAATAGTCACAATAAATTGTGTTGTGGAATGAACTTTTTATACTTTTTGATACGAGCCTCGCTCAGACGGCGCACAGGCCTAAAGAATTCCAAAGTATTAAAAGTAACGAGGAGGCCGAGAAGGAGGATGAGGAGCGTGAGGAGGAGGAGGAGGAGGAGGAGGAGGAGGAGGAGGAGGAGGAGAAGGAGGAGGACGTGGAGAGGACAAGGAGGAGAACGAAGAGCAGGAGGATGAGGACGAGGAGGAGGTCATGGAGGAGGACGTGGAGGAGGACGTGGAGGAGGACAGGGAGGAGGAGGATGAGGAGGAAAACGATGAGGAGGACGAGGTCGTGGAGGAGGAGGACGAGGAGGTCGTGGAGGAGGTTGTGGAGGAGGACGAGGATAAAGACAAGGAGGAGGACGAGGTCATGGAGGAGGAGGAAGCAGAGGAGGTCAAGGAGGAGGAGGTCGTGGAGGAGGACGTGGAGGAGGACGTGGAGGAGGACAGGGAGGAGGAGGATGAGGAGGAAAACGATGAGGAGGACGAGGTCGTGGAGGAGGAGGACGAGGAGGTCGTGGAGGAGGTTGTGGAGGAGGACGAGGATAAAGACAAGGAGGAGGACGAGGTCATGGAGGAGGAGGAAGCAGAGGAGGTCAAGGAGGAGGCCGAGGAAGAGGACATTGAGGAGGTCGAGGAGGAGGAGGTCGTGGAGGAGAACGAGGGGGAGGAGGACATTGAGGAGGACGAGGAGGAGGACGAGGAGGAGGTCGTGGAGGAGGACGTGGAGGAGGTTGTGGAGGAGAATGAGGAAGTGAACAAGGAGAAGGAGGAGGAAGAGGACGAAGAGGAGGAGGAGGGTCCCGGATTGGCTGCACAGTTAGCTATTTTATTTTGTTTTTTTATTTTTTAAGCAAGCACCAGTTATATGGATAGAAGAACGGAAAATAAAATCCTAATTATTTCAAACTGTAGCCTTGAAAGTGATTAAAAGATGACAGTGAAATAATTTGTCGCTGAATATTACATTTAGTTCTTTGTCAAACATTTTTAGTCCTTAATTAACCAATTATAGAGATAACACAGCCACTTATTTCACTATTTGTCCATAAAAATCTTTTTCCGTGCAATTTATTACAAATACAGTGATAAATATGCTTTAACAGCGTCTGTCTGGTGTAGTACATTATGTTATTAAATATTTATATCAATAATTTGCACCCGCTAATGATGCATGTAATTATCATTAGCCGTTCAGCAAATTAGCATAATTGTCAAACTCACCTTGCAAGTTTTGTCCACGTGTTTTAAACAGACACAGGCTGGTCCAGTCCTGATGAGAGACAATATTTGTAAAAAGTCTTCCAAATTGCTGGTAGAAAAGCTGCACATTTAGCATGGTTTAGCAGATAATTTAATACATTCACGGGTTTAGCTAGAAGCAGGAAATACTCACGTGTTGCCAGATCACTGTTGCAATTTTCAGCTAATTTCATGGGCCTAAATAACTGCTGTATCTCTGTAGAGCTCCTGCACTCATGTGACTCAATTTATAGAGGAAGAACATGCTGTACTGAATGCTAACACGCCTTTCGGAGTTGATCTTTATCATTAAATTAAGCTGTAAATAACAATACATCTTAAAAACTAATCAGATCAAATATTAGTGTGAGAGCCAAGTTAAGTTTGTGTATGAGTTTACATAGAAATCCACACAGTGTTGATGATTTGATATAAATGTGTAACTTATGTTTCACAGATAAATAATTTTGTCGTTTAAATTAGCTAAATTCATTATTTGTGGAATTTATTTGTAGTCTTTTACCTACTCGCGTTACTGTCACTTTAAGAGAGATTGCGCTTTGGGGGCGGGGCGTTCAAGGAACGCGCAAAAGGAACAGCGCAAAAGACAGAGCCAAATGTTTTTTTTTACCGTAGTTTTCCATTTTTAATATAGTTATTATTACATCGGAGTCCTATGGGAGTTATTTCTCATCAATAAAAGTACACGAGTAACTACCAACGGCAAAAACAAGACCTCAGCTCACACAATCACTGACCCTTATCTGGCTCATGTGGCTTTTAAAGAGTTAAGATTGTGTAGATTGCGCCCCAAATCTGCAAACTTTGGACATCTGATTCAAATTCAAGTGTCTCTGAAGATGTTTGAGAGAAAATTACACTTGATTGTAAAAGCCTCTAGTGTATATAACGTTTACTGACATTCAGAATTACAATTATACAATCTTAACGTTGTACTCTGAACTGTAACTAATGTGAAGCTGTTGATGGCAGAGGTTAATTCACCTGAAATTAAAAAAAGGTTTAACCAAGTTTGTATTTTCATTAAACAGTCAATATGCACAAAGCGCTTTTGAAAAGTGTAATTAAAAAAGTCAATACTTCTTAGAATTGCCAGTAAATACACAATCTAAATAAAGGTTTTGAAGCGTTATGAGACAATGGTTAAATTAAAATGCAAATGAATGCAGAAGTACATTTGTAGCTTAGTCAATGTGAAGCTTGACTCTACAAGTCCATTTAATTGCAGAAATCTGCTCGTCAATATGGAGCGCTGGTGTTCTTCAGCGCATGATCATTTATAAATCCCTGTGCGCAGAAATATAGTGAGCCACCATCTCTGAAACTCCGATAAAGTTTGATAATTGCTGCAGATGCCTCCGTCACTGCCAGTGTGGGGTTTGGTGATTGTAGAGGCCATCAAAATTGTTCGAACGCAGCATTTGTTTCCTGGGCAGTTTGGACGACCCCGGTCAGATGTTTTTTTAAAAAAAAATATTACTTGTACATGTTGTTGACGGACATTTTCCACAACTTTAACGTACCTACACCGAGCAATAAAACTTCTGATTCTGATTCAGAATATACTGCAGAATCCTTTGTATTAGGAATAAATTGGCCCATTTTAAACTCTTCACGTCAAAAAGAAGAAAAAAAATGCTCATATTATACCTAAATCAATCAATTACAACTAATACAATTATAAGTGTGGCAGTTTGACTTTGGAGCCATTCGTCTTCGCAAACTGACCTTTTCTTTCATTCCAGTCGGTCGTTTTAACATCTACAAAGTACCACTCTCCACGATCCTGAAAAGGTATGATCCTCCGAATGGCAAACATCGACAGAATCCCCACATCATCTTAAATCAATGTTATCTCAACTCAAAAGGCCAGCCAGGTATTTTCTTTTATGTGCGACGACCTGTCAAGTTGTCCCAACACACAGCGCTAGACGCCATTGATTCACCCTTCATTTGGAATTCTGCCAGGTGTTCCGCCATTGATTTTGCACCAGGGGGCCAGATATGAAATGTGCCATTTTATTCATCACTTCTGAGCACAGGTTCACACACACACACACACACACACACGCATTTATGTATTATTTGTTATTTTCACACTGGCAACCGCATTTCACATGTTGATTATTTTCACATTGACAACCACAAGAGGGCGCTCTAGGCTCTAAGCGACGCAGAAGAAGAATCTGCACTTCCTCTACCTCCAGAGTTTGTGGAGTTGTTTAGAAGTGACACAGAGGAAGAATAATTCAATGGATTTAGTGATTTGGGGTAATACTGATGTTTTGGTAAACTTGTTAGCATGTTCTTTATGCTATAGTTATCTGAATAACTGTTCATATGTTACGTTAACATACCAGACACTTACCACAGTTCTGTCTGTGCCTCATGTAGCTGAAGATGCTACGTTAGCATACGTACACCTATTCACCATGTTGTCTAATCTGTTATTTTAAATTGCATTTCAAGATGAAATGTCTGTTCTTGGACCTGGATTTTATAAAAAATGTGACTTATACTCCAGTGCGACTTATATATGTTTTTTTCTTCTCTATGAATTTTTTGGCTGGTGCGACTTATAGTCCGGAAAATACTGTACACAAATAAGATACTTGCCTTCATCACGGCTTCCAGGTGGCGAGCTCCTGAGCCGTGACACTGAGATGACGGGACATTCAACAAAGAGATATTATATTACTAGTATATTATATTACTTATACCTGAAGTTGCCACATGCACCGCCATTAATTATGCGCCCTCCGTCCAATTAATTATTTCTACTTAGAGTTGCCGATCTCAAATAAGTGAATGAATTCTACACAGACTACGCGTTTTTAAGCATTTCTGACTTGTTCGTGCACATAAACATTGAACATTTTAAACAAATCAAACAATATTTTAGCGGGTGAGTGAACGAATTTGCTGCGCAGCCGGGAATGCAAACATCAGAGGCGTCAATCAGAAGAAAAAGTGGGCAGGGCGGAATAAGATGAATTTTGAAAGCTGCAAAACTGAAATTATATTAGGCAGATACTGAAAGGTGCACTAACATTTCTGGTCGGGGTCTGTCAGTTGTTCCACAGTATGACAAATACAGCTGCATTACCTGATTTATGAACCGCAAAATGAGGAGTTATGCATTTAAATTAAATCAAATCATATCAAATCAAATTAAAGTCAATGTTGGCACTGCTTATGGCTCTTACTTCTGTGTTTGCATTTCAGTCTGATTTTGTCACCAAGTGCTGCTTTTACAATATATACTTCAGGGGAAAATCATAGGAAAACACAACACTTGGTTTTTTTGTGTCAAAATGAGTAAACTATTTTTATTTTTTCACCTTATTATATGCATGCTTTTATATATTTATTTTATACATATGTTTAAATTATATTTTTATTCATTGAGCATCACATCGCTGTCACTTGATAAATCTTTTTCTGATTAAGAGTCTAATTTATAGATTACATGTAACGTCCTAGTGGTATCGACTGCTTCTCTAATTCAAGCAATAACATCTCCATCTCTCCACCAGAAATGTTATATAGGGCACCTTTAAAGAAGTAAATAAATTGCATAAAGAAATAACAGTTTCAGGCCTACATTTACTCATGTTACATTCTCTCTCATCATTTGAAATAAGACACTTTTTCTTTTTGATTAAAGGTTTCAGGTGAATGGAACCTGGTCCAGCCATTGTGGACTAGCGGGTTATTTCAAATACACTAGCATTAGACGAGTTTGATTCACCTATTCACCAAACGCAATTGGCAGTACAACGTGACAAAGGAAGAAAATGCAAGATACAGCAGTGAAAATTGCACACATTTGAAACAGACCAATTGTGGATCAGAACGCACGCTCAAAAAACTGATAATTTCTTGGAAAGTCTAAGCACAGACGCAGTAAAACCTTTAGCAATTAGAGATTTTAATCTGAAGGCTCGCGAAGAAATCGATGGAATCAATTTACTTTTGTGCAAGGCAGAACACATTTTCCCAGACAACCTCGCTGATTCCGGGGACTCTGCAATATCAATATTTTGTGGCACTAAACGTGTCAATTTTGTTGTGTTTGAAGGCAAGGCGGAGTGCTCGTGTTGCTTATGCGCCGATGCGTTTAGTGCAGAGCAAGCATGTTCCTGTGCGGTCTGCAGGGTGAAGCTTGCGTAACAACTCATTAATAAAAGTGGGTTTGGAGGCTGGCTGGAGTCACGTCTTCAGCACATTTCAGGGGCTCATCTGAGTGACGGTGGAGTGCTTTCTGTCCACCCAGTCATAGCTCTCCAACACTCATCCACTTAAGAAGTTTAGAAGAACCTGGAATTAAAAACGTTATTTATTTATTAAGGGTCTTGGAGTTGCACTGTCTTTACTACAAGCTTAAGCCGTGCTATAAAGTCATATTAAAGGTGCACTTTGCGACTTTTCTGGTGCAAGGGCCGTGCCATCCGCTGCTTGTCGCCAGCAAAGCAAGTTACAGGTCAGATCTGTGGAGAAGCATGATTTTCAAGGTATTGTCATACACATTTTTGGACAAATAAAAACGCCTGACATTGAGTGAATGCTATTGATACGACTGGAAGAGATTTGGTTCAGTTTTTGCTCTTGTAAAGCGCTATATAAATAAAGTTTGATTGATTGTGATGCCTTTCTGTGAGACAAGCACGATCCCACCAGAAAAGTTACATAGTGCGCCTTTACTGACTATTTTAAAAGCTGCCATGACAAGTGAAATTGCAAACTGATAACATTGGTCTTGGAGTGGAAACTACTCCCTTCAGTGTGAACATTGTGTGCTCAAACTTACCATGCACTGAAGCAGAGAGCGTTTGACAACGGCCAAATTGTGAAGTCTCGATGACTTGGTGGCGGCGTGTGCGGTGGTCAATATTCTAAACTGGTCCAAAATGTGAAATTACAGAAGATTGAATTGCACATTTGTAGAGAAAAGTGCTGAGTATCTGCCATTAGTCTGACGGTTATAATGGTACACCTGCCTATATTGTTGTTTGCTATGTGTACCAGCAGCAGCGGCGGCTGGTCCATTAAGGGCGCTGGGGCGCCGCACCCCCTGTCAATCTGCCAACTACGTCAATTTTTTTGTGTCTAAAAACAATATAATTTATTCAAAAATATCTTATATTCTTATTAGTGTAAATGTGTGTCCATATATATATATATATATATATATAAATAGATTTTTGTTTGCGCGGCGCGTGGTCTGCTGCCTGGCGCAGCCTGCGTCACTTTTCTACGTTCTCGTGGGGCGGTTTGAAAAGCGCCCCAGAGCCCCATAGAAAAGCAATGGGGAGTTTTAGCCAATCAAATCACAATCAAAAGTGACTAGGTCACTATGGTTTTCTGCATAGGAAAATAGCGACTATGGGGCGCTCCAGAAAGCGCCCTTTTGAACGTAGTAGTTACGCCATGGAGCTACGCTTTTTACGTTAGAGACAGAGGCATGTGCGCGCGCGGAAGTGCCACACGCGCCGTGTTTTCCATGTTTACGTCTTAAAACTGCATCTACAGACGTCTGTGACAAAAGGTACGTCCAAAACGACTCAGAATGAGCTGCTCAACTGTTTGCTGGCTTTATTCGTGTTGAAATGAAAGCGGCTGATTTCGTATCAATCCGAGCCGAGACACAATTGATCTGTCAAACTCCGTGCTCCGTTACCATGACAACAAACAGCAGGTTTTTTTTGTTTATTACTTGCATAAGGCTAACGCTAAGCATTAAGTATCGCTTAACTTCTATTGATAAAAATATGCTTTTGTTTAGAAAACCCATGAAAGAAAGCTATAAATGACAACTTTCCATACAGCAATAATGGCTGTGATGATCCATACAGTCAATGTTATTTTTTTTTAATTTTGGACATTTAAAAACAAAAACACGGTCATGTCAAATAGCCCCCCTATAATTTGTACCACCAGCCGCCACTGACCAGCAGTGATGCTAACACATGCTAATGAAACCAATTAAATATATGTTTATATCTTCAATCGGGTCAAAACTGATACTAGTTTATCCGCAATTTGTTTTCACCAATGTAAGTAAATCAATATGTATTTCAGCTCAAGAAATAACTGGTTTTAAAAGTGTTTACATCGCACATCAGCTGCTAGCAAGCGTTTATTAGCATTGATTCAACTGTTTGAACCAAAACTCTAAAGGGATTGAAGAATTGTTAGGATGTCTTCTGTCAATAAAGTTTGCACATTTTCCTGTTGTTTGGTGATCCACTAAAAATATATTCGGTTTTGTGAGTGTTATCGAGTCACTATAAATAGTAAAAATGGTTGTCGACAATGACAAGACCATGCATATTAGACATATTTTCGCAAAGCTTGCTAGAGAAGAAAAATGAAAAACACGTCCGGTTTACTCACTCCAAAATCTCTTTCTTTAATAAGTAAAACAGCCATCTTTTATACAAGTGCCTGGTGCTCACCAAAGTTCAGTTTGTTCTCAGCGCGAGAAGCACAAGCGTTTTTTGGAATTCCAGTAAAGATGCAGTGAACCCTTTTGTGATTAGCTCAGACTAAAATCCTCTCCTCAGTAACCACTGGATCTGCTATCTACACAGTCCAAAGCAAAAAGTCAAATTCAATGGAAACGGAAACAGACGAGGAATACACAGAAATGCCTGCATGGGTCATCATGTTCTGCTGTGGTATTTCTGTGTTGGCCTATTTAAGACTCTTAAAAAGTGATAAAATAAGTAAAAAACAAACAAAAAACAACTGGTACCAGGAACCCAAAGTCCAGCTCAACAGAACTGCTCCTAAGCACTACATTTACAAAGACGAAGGGTTTGCTCGGAACAAAAAAGCATATTGTTATGTGCAATGCTAGTTATCTGTACAATTACATAGAAATATCTCATAATTCTCTTATTAGTTTTTTCTCCCTCTTAACAACTGTTATTACAGTAAAATGAAAGAAAAGGGAACGGTTTATGCTTAACATCAGAAATTCCTTCAGAGTTCCAAAAGTGTGATCTCATTTTTTTTGTCTTTTTTATTTGAAGGAACACTTCAGCAAACAAAATCTGCTGCAACTCACCAAAGAGGAAGAAAATCTCTGAAAAAGTCAAAACAGAAGTATAATAAAATAGTCCTTTGATATCCCATTTGTTCTGGTAAGTCTGATAGAGTTTTCAGGGCAGTCCATCCGGTGTGGCTATCGTCTCTTTGCACGGTGAGATTAAACACGCTAAGTCTTCACTACGTTAAGAGTCCCACACCGGAAGCAGACACGGATCCATACATGGAGCACACAGTTCCTTCTGTGGTCGCTAACAGAATGCAGTCTTCTGCCTTAGTTTTTAGGACACATATTAAAAACGAAGGCTACCACTGTCAACGACTGAGAGGACAAAGGAAACAGGGAAACGAGGACTACGTGACGAGCTGTCGGTGAGCTTCTGGCCTAGAGGCTGGTGACCAGTTGTGATGCGTCCTGATGCGCCTCCTCAGGGGCGTCCTCTTTGTTGGGGGGCACAATGAAGCCATCGCTGCTGCCCCGGCCCAGCTGGTAATACGAGTGCAGCTGGTGCAGATGGTTACGTGATCCCAGATTGGGCATACTTTTGTAGTAAACATCGTCAGAGCTGGCCTCTTGGCTCTTGGTGTCTGCAGAATCTTTGCAGTGGGCGTTGTCCTGGGACACGTCGGGGAGGCCGGGCAGCATGGGCATGCTGGTGTACAGGGAGTCTCTCTGGTGGCCGTGCGGAGGGGACGAGCTCTCGTCTTCGGTATGCTCGTTGGTGAGCAGAGGAAAGAAGCTTTCACTGTTCTCTTGAGGGATCCTCCTTCGAGAAGACGAGGAGGCTGTGGCAGAGGAGAAGGGCAGAGGGAGGGCAGGGGGCACAGACTGGTGCAGGTGATTGTGGAGGTTGTCCACCGCTAAGGTCGGCGGAGGCCTCTGAGGCAAAAGTGGTGCATTAGACTCCTCACGGATCAACTCCAAGCCCAAGCCTTCATCATGGTGTGGAAAGGTGGAGTGGTCATCCAAACTCAGAGCCATGTTCATGCTTATCCCCATGCCCATCCCCATGCCCATTCCCAAACCCATTCCATACCCATTGTCTTTCCCTCCGTTACTGACATTATTGACCAGTTTGTTCATGAGGTTGCGGTTCTGTTCGGCCGAGCGGTCGTGGGAGTTATTGAGGTATGTGGGGAGATAGTTGGAGGTGAGTTCTTTGAGAATCTTCTTTTCTAGGGTGGTCTCCTTGTGGTTGTATCCCCGGTCAATGATCTGGACACAGTCACTCATGTAATCGGCGCTGGCGATGCTGTAGCTGCCATGGTTACCATTCAGCGGTAGAGTATCCATGACACTTGTATCCCGGGCATTGTTCAGAATTCCCTCTGAAAAGACACAAAGGGGCAGGGGTGTGAGAGGGTGAGAGGAAACAATGAAAGATTTGAGATGCAAATCTAAATGTCAACCACAAATTACACCCATCATTTTACCAGTGTGGTCAAATGTGCTCCAAACTCAAGCACAAATTATAGTGTCTGCTGCTGTGGCTGTTAGTGCACTTTGGGAAACTCATGGTGCATTATTTACATTCAAAGTCTATTATCTGCCATTAAAAAGATCCATACTTACCTCACTGCAAACCATTGAACAACAGGATATTATGACATCACATATGAGCACACACACATGACCGCCATCACCACGGTGACAAACAGCGCCAAAATCACAGCAAAAATCACATTAGCAGCAAGACAGAAAGAAAGTGGCCATGCACTTCACGACAATATCACAACAAGCTTGACATTTTACCTCAACCATATTGTCCCTTATGAGCAGTTTTCTTTTCATTTGAATGTTCCCATGTTTCAAACAGCAATGTACAACAATTTAGCACTGCTATTACTTCAGAGGCCATTCCGTAACTATATAATTGACTATTTATCAATGCTTGGGACTGGCACACTCAAAAGGTACACTAGCTGGATCTACAGAGAAAGGAAAAATATATATCTATAAAATAAATAAAAACGACTCTGAATCCTGTGCACTAGCATTTTCTTGGTGCATTCCAGCCATGTTATCAACATCAAAGCACATTTTTGGCCATAATGTAAAATTGCTCTGACAAGGCCATCCAGCTTGTTAGAAGTTTAAAGTCAGAAGTTTGACCTCTTCAAATATGACAAATTCAAAATCCTTTGAGTGCATTTTCTTGATCAAAGCGAATTGTTAATCTTCAAATCGCAATCGTATTTACTGACGTTACATATCTATTTGCCTTACTACATGGTTTCGTATATATTTAGTGCAGTTTTACAAGAGTGGCATTACTTCCAAAGGGATAGACTTTTTTTTTTTTTTTTCGTCATTATCACTTTGTCAGCAAGGAGGTGAGGAGGAAAAGTAAAGCCAAAGTCAATTACATTTGATAAGCAATGTTTAGTGTGACTCCCATACTTGTCTCTCTGTAGGGCTCTTTTAGGGACAGCATGAAGAAGAGGGAGAAGAAAAAACACCATAAGCATAACAGTGATAAGAAATGTTGCACATATAAATAATGCGATGACAGAAAATGATTTTGTAAAAACGCAACGCAAAAATAACACTTTCAGGAAATACATATAAGTCCCTCAGTCAAAGCAGTAAATTGAGCGCATTTGCATTTTCATACTCAATATTTTCCTTTACTGCAATAGGGAAGAGTTATGGGCCCTCTGTCACGGGCCCCAATGCGGCGCGCGTATTACGGAACATAAATTACTCGCTGATCAAAGCTGTTGTTTTTCTTGTTTTTTATACCAGTTTTGCTTCTATTTTTAATTTTTTTAAACGCATTTTTGAAAGTTACATCCTGCCTGTGCAAATTAAAGAACAGTTCTACGGTATGCAAAGTGTAACTGAAGACGATAACTGTGCACATCCATAAATAAAAGTATAGCAGATGTGTTAATTAATCAATACAATAATTTGACAAAATGTGTTCATGTTCAGTGGTAAAATATTACAGCGCAAGTGTATTTTTGTATATATTTACGAGCTTCGTACTAAAAAAAAGTTTCAATTATGCATAAGAAGAACACCACAATTTTGTTTTTTAATTTTTTTTTAGAATAGATTAGCTCACTTCATGGATTAAATTGTAACAAACAGCATTCGAAAAAATAGACCGACGACACATAGTCAAGCACGTTTAAACAAAATGGGGTGTATTTGGTCTCTACAAAGCTCCCAGTGTTTTCCACTTTCCATTTTTCTTTTTTACAAACAGTGAGACATTTAAGTAACTTTATTGTCTCTCACTGGGATGACTTTGAGAATGCAGAATACACCGCCTCGTAAAAACTCCCCAGTATCACAAAACTGCGGGATTTTTCAGTTACATTTCGGTTGCTTACGCACACACACACACACACACACACACACACACGTACACAACTAGAGCAGTGTTCTCATATTATAGCCCTGCCGCGTTCTCCCTCTAGGTTTGCCCACTTCCCAATCATAAAAGTCGCGGAAAGCGCACAAGAGGTTGCGCGGGGGGGTTAACACATAAGAAAACACTGCCCTGGTCCAAAACAATGTTAAAAAAGAATGAAAAGAAGCCAGCACACCTTGAGGGTTGTACATGCCCAGCGGGTTGTTATAGACGGCCGATTCCCCAAGCAATGTGTTATAGGGATTGTTAGTGCCATGAGGACGGAGCAGTGCGTTAGGTATAAGATGGTTAGCCATAGCCCCTGGAGCAGCCATAAATACAGACAAGACAGACAGACAGAGAGAGAGAGAGAGAGGGATTGAGACAGAACATATACTGTACAGATCAGATCGCGGATGCAGCAGTGGCGCCCGTTTACGTATGGTCGGTAATGTTGTGCAGCCGGGGCAATGGGACCGATTGGGGGGGTGTTCAATACGTGGCTAATGCCGGTTACTAGTTCTGAACCTGCTACATGTGCTACCACGTCAATTTTAAAGTAAAACACATGCATTGTAAAGACTTGCAAGGCCGATTAAGTAAACGCTTAAGCAAATACTGTTAAATGCAACAACTGCACCTAATACTGTTAAATGCAACTAAACAGGAAAAATATTTAGGCTTATCACAGTGATTACTATATATAAATAGATAAATTGGACACGTTTTTTTCAGGGGGCTGAATATCTGTCAAGCGTACATACAGTATTTTTTGATTTAGCAGTAACTTCCATGTTTTTTGTTGCTTATTAACATTTAACAAAGCATAGATACAAGTGAGTGAGGTGTTTTTTCTTTTGTTTTTGTCTTTTCTAGTCTTTGCTGTTGAACTTGTGTCCAAGATCAAATGACATGTATGAAAAAAGAAAAATGGAAAAAAAAGAGCGCTGAATTATTAACATCTACGACTCATTTACGACACTATCTATATTTTTGAGATTGATTCTACCATTAACTTGTTGCAACCCATGTTTTTTTTTTAAATATAGGAGGATCCTGCTTTAGGATTTATTCATCTGTGGTATAAATTATTTTCAATATTATCATGTATCGCGACATTTCCCATAGCAATATATATCGCACTTCAAATCGTGGCCTACAAACAAAGCAATATTTTCAATATTTAATTTGCTTGAGTTTTATTTCTTCCAAATAATCCATCTTGGTATGTGTGTAAGCAATATCCCAGTATGTAAATTGTTTTTTTTCTCCGTTTAACTTTTTTTTTTACTACTATTTTGATCCTTTTTGAGAATGTGTTCGTATCAGTTGTCCAATTAAACATCAATTATTGGCGTTTAAAACAGATATAACAATATATAACAAGTACACAATAATATAACAAAGTGGCCAGAGAAATACAAGTTGCCCACAGCAAATTAGTTATTATCCTTTTTTATTCAAATTGTGATGGAAAAAAAGGTTTCAGATGTCCAAAGTTGACATTAGTACGCGCGCACCCTCGTCATTACTCCTCCTCGCTCTCCTGAACACAACAGCGGCTCATTTGCTATTTATGTAACGCTCCTCATATTTTTGGTGCAATGACTCATCAGGTTCTGGGCACAGGAATGAATCAAACCGGCCGTCTCATCTCTTTGAAACTTTTTTTTACTCAAAACCGAGATTTACATCCATTCTGTGTCCTGGTTAAGTGTCTTGCCAAAAGGAGACAACACAACAGCATGTGCTAGAATGTGGTACGAACAAACAAGCTTCTGGTTTTTGCTGTATACACTGTGCCACTGCCGTCACAATTTATCTCATATTGTGATATTGTTTGTTACTTTTTCCTTTGTTTATTAATTATTCATACGTTTCTTTTCAGGTTTATTCAACAATGCAACCAAATATAGAGTTGCATAATTCATATACAATGCATAAACTCCACCCATGCACTGCAATGTTGCTCCCCATCTCTCATAGAGTAAAAAACATGAACAAATATGTATTAAAGTATGAAATCGTACATACAGCTGGAGCAGGGTGTTGACTAACAAATATATTTGAAAGGAAACAGAAAATTATATAAAAAATGAAGATAATATTAGTTTTTGAGCTTTTATATTTTCTGATGCCTTTCGGGAATTAAAGTTGGACTATGTAACTTTTCTGGTGGAAGGTTTGGCACAATGGGGGTGTTGGTGTTTTGCCTGGAATCCAAGGACTGGCATTTGTCTTGCATTTATCCAATCACTTCAATATCTTTCCATTCTCAAAAATATATAGAAAATATCTTGAAAAAACATGTTGCTTATTGCCATGCTTGTCTCCTTGAAGATAGAACTGTTTAATGCTGCATTATGGAACATTCCTGGTGGCGAATCCTCCAAGAAAAAAGTTACAAGAACACTTAATATCGTGATGTAATACGAGTTCGCCACAGTGATTATGACGTTTTGTATAAAATGATGTGCCATGTCATTTAATATCGCTATTTTAACTGGTCCTTCTCCTGTTTCTATCTATATATAGTTTCTTCAAATGTATCTCATCGGTTTGAATTGCATTAACGTCGTCTTTACCAACATGGCGCCTGCCCTGGTGAGTGTAAGCAGGCAGTCGAAATGATGGCAGGCCCGACACCCACTCTGTTAGATGAAACAGCCATCCATCACTGTAACCATGCATTAGTGTAGCAGGAAGAATGTTTAGAGCCACTATCAGGCTGTCGAGGACTGGGAGGACGAGGTCTACACTCCTCCTGAGAGGCTCAACTTAACTCGGTACCGGGAGTTATCAAATACATTAGGTGAAAATGTGGATTTGCGTGTGTGAATTGAATCGAGTGCTATTTCAAAACCAATTCGCTCAAGAAGAGGTGCAAGGTCATATCCAAACTACCACTGCAAAGTACATTATTACTTCTTCTGCTCCGTGAAAGAGTGCGAACTACTGATCTTTTCAAAAAGATGTTAAGTCACATTTTTCCATTTGAATATTTTGTTAACCGAATGTGTATAGTTTTAAAATCTTAAAATCTAAATTATTTACTTTGGAGCTATAAAAATACTGATTGGAAAAGGTGTCGGAATACATTCAAATGTATCGAAAATCACATACTAATCGAGTACCGTATTTTCCGGACTATAAGTCGCTTTTTTCATAGTTTTGGCCGGGGTGCGACTTAAACTTATATCTATACTTATATACTTATACATCGGAGCAACTTTTATTTTCACACTTTTCATACTCCAGTGCGACTTATATATGTTTTTTTCTTCTCTATTATGCATTTTTTGGCTGGTGCAACTTATAGTCTGGAAAATACGGTATTTAAACTGGATGCTATTTTGAGCAGGTATCGACACTAAAAGCAATCACAAACATGACAAATATTGATTTTAACAGTTTTATAATAATTTTGAGCTTCATCAGAACTAGTCAGGATAATTTGTGTTAAAAATTCCAAAATTGTGATCATTGTGGTATTCAGCCTATTCAAAATTGAGTTTGAAATCTTAGTACTTTGAAACACTAAAACAGGATCCATTATTTTCTCATATTTTTGAGTACCGTATACCAAAACTTTAAATACTGTTCTTTTCCTATGCCACAACAATACTTTAAGACACCTCTAAATTGAATATGTACACTCAAACAAATATCTAAATGAGGTGTCAAATAATAATAATAATAATACGTTTTTTAATTCTCAGTCATTACGCCAACGGAAAATACTATTTGTCTGAGCATTTGTAGCAAAAAAAAAAATGTTTAGGTGGCTCAGTGGGACCGCTTTTCCTACTTTTCTGCGCTCGCGTGTGCTCCAGCTTCACCCGCCTTCTTATACGGCGCTGCATTAGCCGGGAAGTCAGTGTGCAGGGCAGTGCGGTGCAGAGTGTTTTCTTGTATCGGGTCGTGTACCTCTGTTGAGCGAAGCCGAGCTGTTGATGTCTCCCGTCATAAAGGACGACTCCGACTGCTTTCTCACCGTGTCGTTCCACATTCGGCGGATACGGCTCTGGGGGAAAAAAAAAACACAGACAACAAGACCGACTTAGAAACACGCTTTAGAATATTCAAAAGATGCACAAATCCCGTGATGAGAAGTGCGGGAGTCGATGGTAAAGTCGTCCATCAATGTCGTGGGAAAAACTAGGAGAAGATGGCTCGATCCGAGACAGTTCATCCTGGTTAATTATACGTCCCACGGGCGGCTGCGCAAGCTGTGGGGCTGAATATTCAGGCAGAGCCACAAGGGAAGGTCAAGTGCCGACACTCCTTCAGTTTTCAAGCCAAGACATTTAATACATATACTTTTGGATTTAAAAAACTGAATTCACACCAAAAACCCATCATTTTGTGTCATCATTTTGTGCTTCCTTCAGTGGAAAGAAACAACAGGGCACTCGCAAAATATAAAGTCCTGCACTCTTATTGAGCCATCAAGATAGAATGAAAATAAAAATGTATGGGATTGTACCACGGAATCATTTGCATCATTTTAAACTCAAATATATTGTCCTACAAAACTAAATTGTATGAAATTGTATCATTTTTTCTAGATTTGCTTGAACAGACAAAAGTAATTCAAGAGTGAAATGGAGGTGAAGAAAGGAAGATTGGATATTGACCGATAAGAGCTTTTTTATGGTTGATGTTGATGTTGTTGAATCTAGAGCTACCAATGGCCAATGAGATCTGCAGATGTTTTGAGGCTGAGATGGATTCTCTTCCCCAAATTATTAAATAACTATGAACTCAGTTAATGCTTTACATACTGTAATATATATATAAAAAAACATTTATACAGCAATGAGTTTAAAACATCCTCAGTTTGTATCCACTTCAGTCATTTTTTGGGACAAAGAAAAAAATGGCCTACACTGGAACTTTAAATCTGATATGTCAAAATGTGCTGATACCTCCACGGGAGAGACATTCAGTTAGAGTGACAGGTTTTTTACGATTTCCTAATTTAGATTTTCTTTTCGGGAGTGTTTGCAGTGCCGTGGCGCGCGGCCAAAACTGCCATGTTATTTTTGTGCCGGCCGCGCGCAAACTGCGCCGCTATTTGACCGCGTTTCAGCGCCGTTTTAGACCGCGCCGGGTTAGGGTTAGGGTTAGGGTTAGGGTTAGGGTTAGGGTTAGGGTTAGGGTTAGGGTTAGGGTTAGGGTTAGGGTTAAGGTTAAGGTTAAGGTTAAGGTTAAGGTTAAGGTTAGGGTTAGGGTTAGGGTTAAGGTTAAGGTTAAGGTTAGGGTTAAGGTTAAGGTTAAGGTTAAGGTTAAGGTTAGGGTTAGGGTTAAGGTTAAGGTTAAGGTTAAGGTTAGGGTTAGGCATGAGGCTATAACGGGCTATAAGGGAAATGTCGCGGTCCCTGAAACTGCGCGGCAATTTGACCGCGCCGCAGCTCTCCAGCCACAGCCTTTATTTTAATACCTGCTGTACATTTGATTTATAGTTGTGACATCACAGTAGGGAAAGTCATTCCAGTCAAAGTTTATGCATAAATGAGACAAAAGAAACAACATTTTTGACCCTCTAAACAATAACTCAACAGTGTTTGCTGGGTAATTTCCTTGTATGATGTCATCAATTACAAACAGGAAGTGAATTTATAAACCTAAAACATTTGCTATTCTGTGATAAGATTGTTACAATTTTTTAGCAAAATTCCAAAATATATCTATCTTATCTGCATTTTAGTTCAATGAGTTTAAGTACCGTATTTTCCGGACTATAAATCGCACCAGCAAAAAAACATATATAAGTTGCACTGGAGTATGAAATGCGGTTGCAAGTGTGAAAATAACAAATAATATCAAATATAAGTCGCTCCGGAGTGTAAGTATAAATATAAGTATAAGTTGCACCCCGGACAAAACTATGAAAAAGATGCGACTTATAGTCCGGAAAATACGGTATTGAAGCTGGGACTTGAATTCACAACACTGTCCAACTACCTGTCCATGTTGCTGCAGCTTAAACCACTAGACTATTCGTTAACACCTCATCTTTATTATTGCATTTTACGTCGAATGCCTTTGTGGTGGTATGAGCTTGTTATTCTCAGTGTGAAAAATAGGCGCTACGGGGTTTGTATTCACAGCGTTTCGTTAAAAAAAGCGCATTTATACATTAGCCCTGTCACATTACCCATACTGCAGCCATAAATGACAACCCTTTGACACCTGATGACTCACGTCTCACACCACCGCAGCTCGTCACATTAAGAGAACAGCGTCTTCTCCGGTTGTTTGAACAGCCAACAGGTCTGAGTGCACCTTTAGCTTGCCATTTGCTTATCTCGGATTTTTCATCATCTACAAAGTATTTTCGTATTTTCTTGTTTCTTTGCGATGAAATGAAACGTGAGGTCAAGGCCTTTTTTTGTCAAAGCGATGTTTTTTAATTAAAGCGCTTTGATCTCGGCGCACCATTCGGCTCGTATCGCAGTTTTTTTTTTTTTTTTTCTCAGCAGGAATATTTATAATTGACTGGTGTGAAGGAGCGGGCATGAAAAAAACACATAGCATGTTTGATTATGGTATATCACAGTGAATCGCGCTACACTTTAACTCTATGTAGAAGGAATATGGAGGTCTGCGTGCCGGCTTTTACAGGGAGCTCGGGCGCTTTTGCACGGATCCTGCATATTTTGGCAGAGACGGTCGAGTCGACATTCGCGAGCGTGATTCCTGATCGAGCTCCAGCCAATACTTTAGTCAGCGCACTGCGGCACGACGTGTGTGACCGGAGCTTGCATCAGTAAAAAAAACAAACTGGAAATGTGGACTTGAAAATGCCGACAAGCACTTCCTGGTAGTGACACAAACCTGGGTGTCCGTTTTGGGGAAATTAGAATATTCCGAAGAGTTTGGAGTAAAAAATATTGTAAACAGATGCAAATTCTGAAAATGATTAAGTGGATTTTCGAGCTAGGTTTGCCTCCTACCAAAGTTAATACATATATACATTTTTTATGCAGCAGCCCTCAATATTGAAATTAACATAGAGGAGTTACGGTGGGTATAGAATATCAAAAGTTATATTTACTGGAAAAAAAGAATAGTTTCATCATATAAATGGATGTCATATATAAGTGTTACTGTAACTTTTGATACAATTAAACAGTGTCAAACAATTCATAAAATGTAAACACATTTTCCATAATAACAATAGTAAGCTAGGGACAGGGTTATGGATTTTATTTGGTGGAGGGATGCCTAGATGTTAAACTTATCAATATTGCATTTATTCAATTACAGGAGTTTTAGCAATACTAAATACAACGAAAAACAAATAAGTACTAAAACTTTACACATTCACTTTCAGAAACGAGGCAGAAGACGATTCGTGCGGAGAACTGACCAACTCTCGTGTTTTGCCCGTGCAGACACTTTGATTCAGCGCTCCGCAAGAGAAGTCAAACCGCTAAAGTGCTCAACAGAACAATGACAATGCATGAAAAGTGTCGAAGCACCTGTGAGCCAGAGGAGTAGCGTCCCGGGGCGCGAGAGGCTTGACCCTTCGCCGAACCGATGGAGCTGTCCACGCTCTTCCCGCTGCAGCAGTGAGCGCGCAGGCACTTCCCGTACTCCTTGCGCACCTACACACGGACGACCGGGTTACGCACAAAAACCCACACAACTCCGTACCGTAAAAGAACACACCGACTGCAGTACGGACCTTCTTTTGCAGGACGCAGTGGAATATGAAGATGAACATTCCCTGCAGCGAGTTGAAGATGGTGAACAGGTACGCCATCGCTATGGTGCTCTCGTTGACGTACATGAGACCGAAAGCCCAGGTGAGGCCGAGGAGACACAGCAGCGCAATGGCTCCGATCACCCAAGATCTGCGGAACACAAAAGCAGATTTAGAACAACGTCTGGAGACAAACGGGGAAGTCTGAGGGATAAAGGTGAACGGTTGAAATATAAATTAAAGTCCTTGTTTAGTAGGGTTGAACGTTGTTAGGAGCTACGGGGTTACACGTGACAATGACATTAACCGTTGTATTAATGGAAGTGAGGATGTGAAGGCAGTTTCATTATTAAAATGTTATTTATTTTATTTGTGACCTGAGCTAAGATGAAAGCATGTTCCTTTTCTGTGCACCGCAAATGTCCTTAAGTCGTGTTCGTCCTTGAAGACCATAATTTCTTACATCCAAAGGCTTTTTTGTGCCGAGTAAAATGCAAATGGCATTCAAGGTCAACCGCAATTTTCGGTTTTGCTAAGTATATGTCTATAGTTCTTTATTAAACCTTCAAACGTGCACCAGGCATTTTGAAAACCACTATATTCTTCTTCTTCTTCTTCTTCTTTGGTGTTTTATGGCGTTGGTTGGGAGCCAAGTGTTACATTACCGCCACCCACTGTAGTTGTACATCTTAGACTTTACTCTTTAGACTTTATTCTTTAGACTTCATGTGCCGTGTGTGTTACTTTTCTAGTGCACCTGCTTGTGTCTATGGCGATAGTATTGCTTTGCCTGGAATGTCCCACAGTATGGCATTAGACTAAAAAAAATAGAACAAAAGTATTGATTAAAGAAAGTTACCAAATGTTTTAATGGGGTTTTTATGGTTGTAAAGCACTTTGAATTGATTTTGGTATAAACTGTGCACCACAAATACATTTTGGTCACTGGTCAATAAAAGGTGATGCCTCCAGGTCCAGTTACAAGTCAAATCTGCGGAGAGGCAACCCAGCTCACAGTAAGAATACAGGTTTTTAAAGTGATGCCTTTCATTGAATGAATGCAAGATAAATTGGTTTCACGACATACTGTGAATCATCCCAGGCAAAGCAAGAACATCGCCATGGAAACGGACAGGCAGGTGGCGAGCCCAGCCAGCAGGAAAGTTACACCTTAAAGTATATATTGATTTGACAAATGTGGATGCGCTGGTGTGAAGATGCAGACATCATTTAAAACTAATCTCCCTCGTCATGTCGGCGGTGTGTATCCAAGACCGGAGTGCAGTGTGCAAACCAAAACGGTCTGCAACGCGCCCGGCACTAAATCATCTTAATGATTCTGCGCCTCTTTGGATTAGGGACTTGATCGGTTCACATGGGATGGAAGAATGAATGAAAAATGAAGTTAGGGAACAAAATGGCCGCCTTTCTAATTTGGTCTTACTTGATTTCTGGTTCATAATCCTGATAGCTGGGTGATATAACGGGAACAGAAAGGAAGCAAGCAGAAATCAAATCAAATAATGCAACACAATATGAGACAATGATATCATACAATATGTTATGGAGAACAAAAAGGGACACAATAGTTTCAAAGATGGTAAATGTAATCACAATACAAACGTAAAATGTACATAGATGGCTACTACTTTTCTCTCAATACAACAGATCCTGTTATAGTTATATTATACCATCTAGTCTATCACAAGTGTTGACTATAATACTAAAACTGCAACTGGAAAAAAGTATATGATATTATCAAACCACTGCTCTTTCTGCAGCTATTCACTGCTATTTTTATTACTTTTCATACAACTACTGCTTTTTTCTTCTTCTTCTACTACTACTGTTTTTTTCTTCTTCTTCTACTACTACTGCTTTTTTCTTCTTCTTCTACTACTACTGTTTTTTTCTTCTTCTTCTACTACTACTGCTTTTTTCTTCTTCTTCTACTACTACTGTTTTTTTCTTCTTCTTCTACTACTACTGTTTTTTCTTCTTCTACTACTACTGTTTTTTTCTTCTTCTTCTACTACTACTGCTTTTTTCTTCTTCTTCTACTACTACTGTTTTTTTCTTCTTCTTCTACTACTACTGCTTTTTTCTTCTTCTTCTACTACTACTGTTTTTTTCTTCTTCTTCTACTACTACTGTTTTTTTCTTCTTCTTCTACTACTACTGCTTTTTTCTTCTTCTTCTACTACTACTGCTTTTTTCTTTCTTCTACTACTTATACTGCTTTTCTTCTTCTTCTACTACTACTACTTTTTTTTCTACTACTACCACCACCACCACCACTACCACTACTACATTATAATGAGTTTTTAGCAGCAATATATCACACTGTTGTTATCTACTCAATATTCCTACAATAATACCAGTGCTTTTATTTCCCTGGGACAGTAATTATAACCAAGAAGTGCTTTATTCAAGTTTTCAGTCTACCCAAACAATTACCTCCTTCGCGGTAAAGCTATCTTCTGATATAATCCTTGCAGACCGTTTGTATTTAAGCCATTTTAAATAGGCCAGGTGCGCTGCAAAATTAGTGATTTATGAATTCACCACCGCAACCATTAAACATAATTTTCCCAGGGCTGTCCTAACGACCTGTTGGGGGTAGGTACTTTATCACAACCATTGCCTCTGGAATGGGCAGTCAAACAAGGAATAAAAAATAGAAGAAAAAAAAAAACATAGAATACAGGGGTTAACGGAGAGAAGGGAGTCAGGAGGACACATAAAAATGACACACTGAGACAAAGGAGAAGCATCCAGGGTAGATACATCATTTACACATGAAGAGGTACACCAAGTATGATTTTAATAACCAAATGGCATAAACTAAAAGGTAATGAGGACTAGAACAGAATGTATCAAAAGAAAATTGGATTTCACCAAAATGACTTTTACTATTTCTTTTCACTCTTTCTACTACTACTAGAAGTAATGTGCAGTGATAATTAACTAAAGCAATTGCTAAAACTTCTAGATTCAAAAATAGCACATTGTCACTAAACTAAAATCATCATCTATGAATATTTACTTAGATTTAGATTAGATTTCAACTTTAAGACTTTATCGACTTCAAAATGTTAGAAAATGTCAACTATATTAGATCATTTTATAGTTTTGCGTTGTGATAAAACTATGTGTAGAGTTTGCTGGTAGACTATAAGGCATTAGGAGTATTTTGGTATTCTGGAGAAGACAAAATGAAAGTCTCTATTGTGCTAATCTGCAAAGAGAGATGTCAGAAACCTGGATCCACTCGAGAACGTGGCTTCAAATCTGCACCAATTTGCTGTGAAAATTGTGTCATTTGTCCGAGTGCCTTTCATTACATTTCCACGGATCATTTATGTATGAGATTGCAAATGGTCAATTTGTTTTTGAATCTCCCTGAAATCGTTCAGCTGTTCAAAGGATGAAGGGAAATGAAGGGCCACAGGCTGTAGTGGCAAACAGGAGCTGGAGAATTACATCTAATTGTAAATTTGGAACGAAATGTAAAGACCTTTGATAAAGAAGAACTTTTGTGCTTTTGTTTGCAGTATAATCTAAAAACTTAAAGTGCGTGTGACAGGTTTTTACGACTTTCTCATTCTGACTTTATTTGGTGTATTTATTCATACCTGTTGTAAATATAAATTATAGTTTTACACCAATCAAGTAGGTATTTGTGGAGAAAATGTAAAAAAAAATCTTGACAGGAAGTGACATCACACTAGGTACATTAATTCCAGACAAAGTTTACGCATTATTTACAACAAATAAACTACTTTTTTGATTTTTGAAGCAAAAATCAACAAAATAATAGGTACTTTTCACATATTTTTATTTGACAAATAAAAACATGTGCCATTAGATGAGCGTTTGCTGGGAAATTTCCTAGTGTGATGTCATCAATTACAAACAGGAAGTAAAATCATAGTGAGCTATTCTGGGAAAAAGGTTTTAATAATGTTCAGCAACATTTTGAATATATAAAACTTAACTGCATGTTAGTTCAACGAGTTCTCCAACCTGTCAGAGGCACTTTAATTAAAAAACAAGTCGGCTTATTTTCGGGTTGAACTCCTTTACTACATTGCCCTGTGGAGAGCTGCAGTTCACAATAGCGAGCAGCGGATTGTTTGTTGTTTGTACAAAACGGCTACGCAACGCTGCTGAATCCTACACATATCACCATTTAAGAAAAAACAAAGTAAGTAAAGAGCAGTGGGCTTGTATTGGTGGGGAAGCTGGCGAGTGGTAAAACAAAGCGACTTGGAACAATGGCGTCTCAAACATGCAAATAAATACAATTTTGAGCGGTTTAATGAGTGAAAATAAATTATACTATGGTTAAAATATTCTAAAAGTCGATGTTGCACAATAGGTCTCCTTTAACATTCAAATACTTTATATGTAAATAGGTATAACTCGAGAAGTCTATTACTGATACTTGGCAGTGTGTACAGACGGAGAGGAATTTCTAATATGAAAAAAAAAAACATGTCACTATTTCTTTTTAAGTAAATAGAGCATTATATAGATTTTTTTTTTTAATCTCAAGAGCTACATCTACATCTACAGTACTTCTGCAACTTGTTGTAGTTACTGTCACGCCAAACCTGTACGCAGTGAATGTGTGAATGAATTATGCGGGCTGGGTGTGGTTTTTGCAGTGATTAAACTAACTGCAGCACCAAATTTTAACTTTTAATTCTAATTTTGACCTCAAACTGCAGGTGGAAACTAACACATCGTCCCTGATCAAAATAAACATTCAAAATGACATTAAAATACTAGTACTGCTTATACAACGTTTAAACAGAATATACATGTGTTGCTTGGATGCTCAACATGTAAAAGTACCGTGCAGTGACATCCATGTAACAGCCATGTGAGTGTCATATCCTGTCATACGCGTCTAAACTAAGATGAAGTTGTCAGTTTCTCCATGAACACAGCGTGGGAAGGAAACACGCACATCAAACACAACATAACATGTATTCTGCACTCGTCTACAGCTAGTAATGTTCCATCTTACCGGTGCCACTCTACAATAACACATCCATCATAATATCGGTAGCTAGGGCAAACCGATGGAAAATGAGAAGTGAAAAAAACAGAAGAAGGAAAAAAAAAGGATGTTAATAGTTACACAAGATAGAAAGGCAGGAATCAAAGCAAGAAAACATTCAAATTAAATGAGAACAGAAAATTATGGGAGAAGAGATGCAACAGAATATTTGACAGAAACACAACAAGACATACTTTTAAAACGCAGCAAAGGTTGAATAAGACGAGTGGTAAAATGCTATGGTAGAACATAGAAGTATTTTGATATAGTGTATGGAAGGAGTAGCCAAAAACAACATTACTCGAGTAGAAGTTAAAAGTACAGGTTCAGGAAATTACTCTGCTTTTAACTAAACAAGCATTTTCCAGTTAAAAAAAAAACCTCAATTCAAGCACAAGCAATTGTACATGTAACTGTATAGCTTTAAGATCAGATTTACTCTAAACATATTAATCAAGTAGGATGGTGTTTGAAAGCTATTCTGAGAAGTACAATTCTATAATCAAGTAACTGTATGGGTAAATGTACCACGTACCAAGCAATATCACATTAATCATGTTATTTTCTTCCCAAATATTGATCAATCAGGATTTGATTCAATTACATTTTTGTCTAGCAGTGCCATTGAACAGAAGTCAAATGTATTGCTCCAAAGTCTACTCTGCTCCAAACCACATGCTTTTATTGGATTGGCTGTAAACCTCTCGATTAAAAAGCCCTAACTACATCTCAATCTCTACAACGTTCCTATATATTTAGTTTTTTTGCAGGTAACAGTGGCCTCCCTATTCCTTCAACATACAGGGCCACAATTGTAAAAAAAAAAAATGTTTTTAGATAAAATACAACAAAATAGCTATACATATGAATAACTACTGATTCATTTTTGTGAAGAATAACAGAAAAGGCTTTTTAGCTCTGCAAAATTGTGCATCCAGTGATGAACCAGAATTAAACCAGGTCTTAACCAAGACAAACTCAGAATCCAAACAGGTTTTAAGACAAGACAAAAAAACAGGTACAAAAACAGGTCTAAACTAGTGCTAACCCAGAATTAAACCATTAAACACATTTTTTATACATATATATATATATATATATATATATATATATATATATATATATATATATATATATACATATTTTGAAGAACGGTCATGGGCCAGATTCAATTACTTGGAGGGCCTGATTTGGCCCTCGGGCCTTATGTTGACTACCTGCTTTAAAAGTTTGAAAATCAGTAACACAGCTGTAGGTTTCATTATTGTTATGGTTTAGGTCTCATTTAGTTTTTGGTTCTAACTGGTTATAATCCCGACTTTGTTCTGTTCTGGTTGGTCATGGATCAGAATAATCTTTGGCAGTTTTGGTTTTGTTTTGGTTTAATCCCTGTAAATGTATTCAAAATGTTCTGCATCTACTTAAATTCCTCAGTTGGAAAAGTTTGAGAACGAGCTCGTCACAAAAGATCCACACCAAACATCGTCTCAATATTTCTGACAAATAATTTCACAATTTGCTTCGTGGTACGATTTTTTTTGCCTGCGTTGAGTAATGGGCCCTCGCCGCGTCAGACGAAAAGCACATGGCTTCGGACTATTTTTCCAATCTCTGTCTAAAACGGTTTTGAAGTCACCGGGGTCGCGGGGTCAGAGCGGTACGAGGAGACCAGCGTGATAAATCATGTGACACCGTGAACTAAAGCACTCAATATTTTTCTGCAGCGCAAACAAAGTCATGTATCTCGTGCAGACAAGGCGGTGGGAGACAAAGAAGAATGGTCCTTGTGTCGTCATTGTTTTCGCTTGATTCAGAGAAAACTACCGTATTTTCCGGACTTTTTTCATAGTTTTGGCTGGGGTGCGACTTATATTTAAACTTATATACTTATACTCCGGAGCGACTTGCTATTTTTTCTATTTGCTATTTTCACACTTGCAACCACGTTTTATACTCCAGTGTAACTTATATATGTTTTTTCTTCTCTATTATACATTTTTTGGCTGGTGCGACTTATACTCTGGTGTGACTTATAGTCCGGAAAATATGGTAATTGTGGAAAACTAATTCATGCAAGTTTAAAGGCGCACTATTCCTTTTGTATGGTATTTCGAGGACTTTTGACGATTCATAAATTGAGCTAAATTGAGCACTAAATTGTTGATTGTTCTGGCAACCGCCCACATTGTTCTCATCTTGAAATGCAAACTGAATTTCAAGCTCTGACTAAGCAAGCGTTTTGAGTAAATTAAAAACAATTACACAATAACATGTTTTGCTTTGATTTGTGTCTTATCAGATGACATACAGTATACTAGAGACTCATGATTGCGGTATCAAACCAAACCTAAATTGCCGAATGCATGGCTCTGATGTGTTATTTGACTCACTAATTGAACTTAATGATCAAACATCTGCTGGTCTGGACAAATATCAAAGTACTCAGCGAAACAAGCTACTTCTGCTGTGTGTGGGCGGAAAGCTTTAATCTACATAATGTTATCTCAAATCAAGTCCAGTTTGAATATACATTTTGACTTTTATCTAAATTACGTCAGAGAAAAACTGTTTATTCTATACAGTATAATGTAAAAGTAGCTACTTGTTTTTAGACTGACCAATATTGACTACCATATTTTCCGCACTATAAGGCTCACTTAAAAACATTTAATGTTCTAAAAAACGTGTACCTTATATATGGATTAATTCAGGTTATGCTTACTGAACTCGAAGTGATTTTGTGTGGTACACGTTTTGTTTCGCTTCATGCCCCTTATAGTCCTTGTATATGAAAAATTATCGAAAATAGACCATTCATTGACAGTGCGCCCTATAATGTGGAAAATACGGATTTCCAGTGGGTAGTGTTGGTTTACTTTGTAGACTATTTTATCAAGATTTTTATCCTCTTTTGGGTTAATCAATCAACCAATCAACCTTTTTATAGAGCCCAAAAATGAGTTTCAAATTAAAAATCAAGGCAATACAAAATCAGAAAATGATGTAAAAGCAAATTGTACAAAATAAGTGTTAAAAACCAGTCTGAATACATACATTTTTGGGCTAGATTTAGATTTAGACCCTCTGTAGCGATGGTGTAATCGTACTATTTAGCCGTATTTAGCGTATTAAGTTCTGGTGATAATCAGAAGGCTAAATCTTTTCTCAGGTGGTGCTTGGTGTGAAGGCTGGATGAGTAAGAAACTGCCAGCGACAGACAATTTGATCCAAACAGAGACATTGTTGGGTCAGAACCTTGTGGAAAGAACTGTAAACAACTATCTCTGTCATGGTTCAATATCTGAGTGAAAGAAGGGTCTACGTGGGCGGGAAATATGCTCTTCACTCATGGTTCCAAATTGTGCACAGGTCTTTAATCATAATTTGAATTTGACTGAAATCTTCTGAGCACATTAAGAGTTTTTAAATGGTTTGTTTTGTTTAGATTACTGTGCAATAGTTCTGCTAGTACATTTTAAAACATTCTTAGCCTTTCAACTAAAGCTATCCTTGGTTGTTGCAAGTGTTTTCAGGATTTTATTGATTTACTCTAATCAAAAACCAAACATGAGCTAAGCGCACAGCAGCCAGTTACTTCACCCGAATCTAATGAAATATTGAAGAAAGAAGATGCCGCTGAATATCTTTAGCTTGTGCAAGAAGTTTAGATTAACATATGATTAGCGCTGAGAGGGGCAGAAAGACTGCCGTGTAAATAGGGTTAAGATGAAGGGATAATTGAGATTTTACAGGAAGATAAGGAGATAATTTCAAGTTCATTCAGACGATGGATCAGTCAAAAACTTAAGTTTTAAATAGGATGGATCAGCACAATTTGCAGCTTAATCAAACAAGACCATAAACAACATGCTTCAGAGATAAAATTTAATGAAAGGAAATAATTTGTATAATAATAAATAAAATGGGATATTTGAGAATCTCCATTGATAGAATGTCTACAAAAGTCATATACTGAACATAATGCAGTTTTAATGGTAAAACCTACTTTGTGAACTTTTTAATGCTCCGGCCCCAACGTCATTTGAGATGTGTTATCCCCATCAGCTTTATGGACGTGGATATTATTCATTGTCTATGGTAAATCTATCTCTGTGTATTAACATTTGCAGAGCTAACATACAATACGCACACTGACAACCGTTCAAAAGGTTGATTTAAAAACACCTATTTGTGATTTTTTTTTTTTCTTCTTCACATTGCGTTTAGTAATGTTATTTTTGTTTTCCTTCAAATTAAAATTCAGTTCAAAGTGTACAGTTTAAACACAACCAGGTGTATTAACATTTGAGAGAAGACTTAAATATAACATGCTAAACTAATACAAGAATCCCATAAATGTCAGCATTTGTCCCATAAAAAGGCAGCATATTTGTTTGATTGCGGAGACCATTCTTTTACTCAATTAACTGGAGCATTTGGGAATCGACGATTGCAGCAACTCAAAACGGGATTTATATTTGATGGCAATGTTGTGTCCCATTAACCGTTTTACCGCGCCAAACCTTTCCCGTGCATTCTGAATGGAGTTTTGCACGAGAAACAACATCAAACTCTTGCGTAAGACACTGTACCTGACCAATTAACTGTGCAGACTGTGGCATTAAGCTGCACTTGTGCCCTTAAGGAACTACAGCTGACAATGTTGAATCCTGTGGGGATTTGAGATTGAATAACAAAAGGTCAGAGAGCTCCATGACCAGGCAAACGCAGGCTCTATCACGCCAGGCGAAAGATGGGTCCTTTATACGAGCGTGGACGGGATGAGAGGAGCAGAAAGAGGTCATTGTGCTGCGGGACAAACCTTCAGACGTGATGCTATGAAAGTAGGAAAATAAGGCGCTAAAGCAAAGTGTCTGAAATGGTTTTAAATAGACAGATCTATTGCAGGGGCTGTACACAATATCTGGGCCTGGTAATCCGTGGTAATTGTAAATATTGCAATTATTTTAGTAACAATTTCCTCTGCAAACATCTCAAAACTCCTATTTAGGGTTAGGCTAACTGCTATTATTACATTTGTTATGTTCTGAAAAGCATGGGATTCTTGGGTTAGTTTATATTCATATTTCAGCCTTCACTCAAATGCTCCTGGGCGTATTTAAATGTGAACTTTGAACAGAATCCTACAATCAAAACAATGGCAAATCTAACCGTAATTGCAACGTTCGACACCAAAATTGCGATGACATAATTGTGCGTTATTCTAAAACATGCAAATTGACATCGCGGAATAGTCACAATATTCAGAAACCACAGAGTTTGGATGATTTTCCAAGCATATTTTTTCACAAAGTAAAATCGACAAACGGCACTCAAGATGCACCTGGGCATAGAAATCCATACATTTTCAAAAAATAGCTGGTTAAAAAAAAAAAACGGACATTAGTGCCTTTCCCAACGCGCTCACAAAAACAAATGCATTTCGGATTCAGGCTCGTGAAGGAAACTCTTTGGTCCATCAGCCGGCTTTAGTGCCTCCAATGATGAATGCTCCATAGTAAACAATAGCAACACTTTAAGCAGCCCAGATCGATAGCGGTGAAGTAAGCCTTCTTAAATGGCTGTAATGCGAACGAGGTCAGATGTAATGATGATAGCTCATTGTTTTCAGCGGCCCGCGTTTCCACCTGCTCTTTTTGTTCAGAGGAAAATAGCACTGCAAAAACAGAGCGCGAGCGGCTACCAAGCCACGGACGACGATTGTAATAGGTTTCAAATATTATATAGAAAATACTACAAAATAGATCTCGACTACAATCCAAAAGTGAACAAAACGGGTGATAAAATTCTGCTTATAATAACACAAGAACTGTTATATCGATGTGGAGCGTTGCCAGTTAAACACTAAGCCAATTTTATACTATTACATTACATCACCTTATTCATGTGTTTTCTGTTTCCTGTTTACGGACACTGAGTTCTGAGCATTAAAAATAGATAATAATCATCCATTATAAGGTTTAGTATTTAAAACTGACATGGTTAAATTTCTATAGCTATTTTGTCTATTGGTATGTTAGTTAATGGTTAATTCATATTTATTAAAACCCTTATTATAGTGTATATAAAAGCAGCTAATAATGCTAATGAACACAATTTTAAAAGGCAGAAAATAGTCAGTGTCTGAACCCTTGTCAAATACGGCCTTAGACAAAAAGCATTCGCAAAAACTTTATAAAGACACAATTAAACACTTATTATGCTTTTTACCATTAGTTTGCCACAAAGGGGAACCGTCAGTTGGCCTAAACATTTCAGCATTTAAAAGTTTAATTTAATATTATGATTAGTGTTACTTTGCATTAATCAATCGTCAATAAACTATGTTGTATTGTTCTGACCAGGCATTAACCAATCAGATTCTCCCTTTACAGTTGATTGACAGGCTGAAATTAGCTCTAGTGCAGTGGCTAGTGTAGCGGTAGACTACTGTTCCCAGAATGCTTTGTTGCTTTTGAGACAGTCTTCTTTATACAGCTAGTACCACCCACAACAACAACAACAACAACAACCACCCACAACTTCTTGCGTGCTGCAGGGTCTCCGGTGTAATGACTGGAGAGGCCTGTAGAGGGCGCACGACAATCCTGGGGTTGGTGAAAGTTTGATCACGACTAAATCATGGATCTATTCAAATAAGATCGTACACTTCTGGTGGAGCAATGAATATAGAGAAGATTGGTTTGAAGCTATCATTTGGACTAATACAGAGGTTAGTGTGTGGTTTGGCTACAGATTTCGGTCACTCAGAGCTCACGAAGCACAAGAACATCAGCCTAATGAGGAATAACGACTGATGACTTTGAATAAACGTGAAGGAAACCTGCACCAATAGAGAATCATATGAACAGTTGGGAAGTTTGTTGAGCAGTGTCCCCGAGGTGTTGGTATTATCTGAGAGCAAACAGGCACAGATAAACAGAAGAAAACGTGCATAACTCATAAACACTATGAATATTCATCACAGCCGCAGTGACAGGCAGATAACAGAGGTTGAGGGCTGTGCCAGACTGTCTCCTGTCCTCCCATCCACCAAATGTCTTTCACTGGTTATTCAAAGTCCAAGGAGAATGGCTTGAGCGTGTTGTTTTTATGATATGCTAACACAAAACTGTCTGTGTTTAACGAAGCTCTGAAAGTGCGTCATTCTTCACACTTCACTGAAGCTTTTACACTTTTGAGCCAAGTTTACTTAAAAACACCTTTGTTGCAACATTTTAATAACACAGTTCCAGTCGCTTTTTGAGAAAAAAATTGAAAATGTGTTTCAAAATCATGCACCGTAGTTATTTGACATTACTGTATTATTTAAGCGTTTACTTGTCATGGTTATGGTTAGGCAATTATTAGCAAAAAGGCTTGAATTTTTAAACGTATAATAGTATTCAGAAGATATTATGTCAACCTACATAGGAAAGAGGGATGTCACGCTTTCATATTGTAGTGTAGCGATTATTGTGAGAATAAACATTGTGATTTTACAATTATTCACTATTAATAACATCACAACCAAACTGACAATAACATCCATAATGTCCTTTTTGTATTCTTAACACACTGCTTTATTAAATCAAACTTTCTGATGTGAAATGTGATGATTTTGCTTCTAAAACCATTACATTTATTTTAATTGAACTAAAAAAAGACCTAGAAAACATAGACTTAGAACAATGTCACTATCCTATGAATTTATAAAAACAGTTTTTAAAACAATATTCTAAAAATGTCTTTATTATCATTTTTAGTCTTTCCGATAATATTGTGACCTAAATAATAACAATTATCGATTAACCGCATACACTTAACATTCCTAATCAGAAATGTGCTTTTAAATGTATTAATTAAGGTTTCATGTGAGAAAAATGTGAAAGGACTATAAATGTATGCAAAAAAGTTCTTAAATATTGCTTGAAACCCTAATTCGTAAGTTAATAAGATAACTTTTTTTGCATGTTCATCTTTATCAGCTCTTTTATCTGCATTTTGATACAATTGTTGTATCAAACAAGACATATAAAACTCTAAAAACTGTAAAACGGATGATATTCCAGCCTTTTAAGTGCTAGAATCTCTCACTGTCGCTGTAAAACATTCTTTACATCATAAAGTGCACGAGGGCTATTTCGGTCCTGCTTTAATGGACACAGCCGCGCAATCTGAGTGCTCTTACTTGATATTGTCCAGGCAACCGGAGTCTGGTTTCAAGATGGCCGTGTGATGGAACATCTTGTAGAGCGCGATGCCCAGGAAGATCACGTTGAGCTGAGGAAAAAGAAGACACAGGTGACGCTTGTGTTTTTCAATTCCATTCATTTTAAATCAAGGCACTTTGTTGGACCAGATTCGCACTTTGCCAACCAGAGCGCAAAATCCTCTGAAATGTCCACGGTGAGATACGGAACAGCAGCTACTCACACGCGGGAGAAGCGGCAAGAAATGTCCGCCAGGTTTGAAAAGTTTGGTGAAGAAATCTTGCCAGGAAAAGATACAATGGTGTTCCTTCTATTTGAAACAATATCGGTAAAAAATCTAACACCTCGTGGGAACAGCAAATGTTTAGTTTGGATGTTCCAACAGAAAGTGTGATAAACAAGGTAAGACTTTGGTCTGCAATGCTGCAATGTTCTATAACAATTTGTATTTATATTTTTTCCAGAATAAAAGATAGGCTCACTGTACAATACTCATTATAAAGTCTCATTCTGTAAGTCTGATTCTGTGTAATGCCCCATAGGTCAAACTACTATGGTATGCTAAAGTTTAAGATTATACATATATATTTTTTATTATTATTATTATTTTATTCATTACATTTAAACAAAACAGTTTCTGTTGCATTCACTGTCTTTAAAGGGACTCTTTATACGTTTTTATATAGAGGGTCTGAAATGATTTTCTATGAAGATGTTCAGTAGCCTGGACTGTGGCACAACACATCACCATGGCAACAAACAGGTGACTCCACCAACTAAGTATTATTTTGTAACTGAATACATGAAAGATAGATACGTTTATGTGGCATATTCCAAGCAAAGCAATACTGTTTTTATGAGACCAACCCTCCACCAAAACTTACAGTGTAGTAACACGACAACAACGACAACAACAATGACAACGACAACGACAGCAGTATAGTGCACCTTTAAGACAATCTAAAATCTAAAGTTGTACTATGTAACTTAACCTGTAGAGGGATGTTATTGCTATTCTTTGCCTGGCAAGAATGCACATTTTTCTAGTTATTTAATTGAATAAATGCAAGATATATAATTTCAATATCATGCATAAGACAATAATCACAATTATCGTTTAACTTAGTAATCTTGACATCCCTAATCAGAAATGAAATGTGCCTTTAAATGGATTAGTTAAAGTTTCATATGAAAAATGTGAAAGGACTGTATATTTATGCAAAATGTCGCTTGATACCCTACATTACATAACCTTTTTGCATGTTTATCTTTAATCAACTATTTCAACTGCATTTCGATATGTTTTTTTTTTGTTATTTTTCATTCTTATTATAAATGCAAGATATATCCTTTTATTATCATACTTTTTTATTGCAAAGACCAGCACAAAAGTGACATTGTGCACCTTTCATTAACACTTTTACTATTTACACAAATCCCGATTGTCTTCTTTGCGATCTTAAGGTTGAGTAAGGTAAAATCCTGCTTCAAAGCCATGACTCGCACAGACTGTACAGAAGCGTGGAGAACTAGTGACTCATGAGCCCCAAAGAAAAGCATTGTAGATGCTAAAAGTGGAGCGTGAAACTGCATTATGCATGTTCAGATTTCGCCAACTGCTGCTCGCTACAGCCACTAAAAAGACTTGTTTGAAGAGTTTGAGGGCTCCAGTAAATAATCCTGTAATCCATAATGCAAGATCCAAGCAATTTAAACTATTCCTAGAGCGCAATGTTTACGAGTATATATTCTTCTTTTTAATTCTAAAACTCCTTGACGCAAAAATCAATAAATAATACAAAATTAGGCTTGTCCTAGTTGCAGAAATGTATGTCAGTGCGCGTGTCCGTTTTGCATAATGCCTCGCACCGAAAAGCTGGCCAAATAAAAAAAGTAGTGTAGAGCTGGAACAAAATCAATCATAATGCGGATTACTCCACGCTGCATACTGAGTAGAGTCTATCTTTTCAACCTACCAACCCTGACCACAAATGTTCCCGGCCAGTGACCACGGCTGGGGTGACAAACTGCCATATTTTCAGTGTGGCCCTCATTCGTTTTGCAGTGCCCGGAGGTAGCGTGGAAAGGTGTTAGCGATAGAGGGGGATCTCGGTGGACCGTTTAAGCAGACGACCCGGAGGCTAATACGGGTTAATGAGCAAAAGTGAGTGCGTGCTGGATGGGGTGGTGGGCGGGGATTCATCACATTGTGAGGACTCATATCTGTATGAACGTTCAATTCGTGCAGATTGGCGTGAATATGTTATTATTAGATAAACAACATGGTTTTAAAGGACATGTATTATGCGGAATCTACCTTTGTATGCTTTTTACCATATTATAACATTGTTTTTTCATCACCTGGAGTAGTATTTAGCGCGATAGTTTGATTAATCCGGTTTACGAGGCTGTCTTCTCTGAGCCTCAGACAACATTTGGATTTTAAGATAGAAATCCTGAGATCTACTGTGCCGTTTTTAAGTCCAAAAGTCAAATTGCGTTCACTACAGCTGCATGCTTCTATTAGCACATAAGTTGGTGTGCACATTTCTTTTTGTGTCATTTCTAAAACACGAGATGCAAAATAGGTACTTATTAGCATGTTTAAAGCCCAATAACTATTCAAATAATGCATAATATGTGTGCTTTAAGTTGAGTTATGGGTTGAAATAGGTTACGGTTAGGGCTTCAGTTAAGGTCAGGCAAGTAGTGACTATAGTTAATGTAAGGAAATGGATGTAAGTGAACGTAATGTCCCCAAACAGCATTGAAACCCAACGTGCTTGTGTGTGTGTGTGTGTGTGTGTGCCTGTGTCCACTTACCATAATTATCAAGGTTGCAGGTCCTATGAAACTCCAGATGAAGTAGGTGTCCAACCGTAGCCAGCAACTGCGATGGAGGAGAGAGCAAGAGGGGGAGAAAGAGGAGATTTAAGCTCAGAGGAAATACATCAAGTACAAGGCTGTAGTGACATAGTTGGGAAAGGCACGGGTCGCCACAAGGGGCCGAGAAGAGTTATGAGCGACAGGGAGAATTTAGTGGCAAAGGAGGGGTGCGTTGCGACTCCATGACAGCAATAATAATGGTGCTCTGTAGGCTAAACTGCATAAAAACAGGAAGAGGAAATGGGTCCTTAGGCGCGCACTGTTCTGATTTAAGGTATATTTGGATTGGCTGAAGGTAGGAAGTGGGGATTAAGGGATTTGCGCGAATGGGGGATCATAATTTATATCTGTCATAGTAGAATAGAGCCCACAACTATAGAGGGCTCAAACAAGAGAGTGTCTAGATCAGGGGTAAATGCTCGACCCACTAAAGGTGCACTGTGTACCTTTAATGGTGAATGGATGGATGTTATTGCTTTGCCTATACTTATCTATATCTTGATTGTACTACATTACAAGTGATTGGGAAAGAAAAGGAAAGAATCAATCTAAAAGTAATTTGTGTCCATCACCTGTCATGCTGCAATGTCAAATAAATATATGGTAAAGAGTGTCTGGAATGCTATGTTCAGCGTCTTTGGGTCACTGAAAAGCGCTATATAAATAAAAGTTATTATTATTATTATTATTATTATTATGTATGTGGTCTGTAGTTTATTTGTGATTTTAATGCATTTTTCCTGTTGTGTGAAGCACTTTGAATTGCCTTGTGTATGAAATGTGCTTTACAAATAAACTTGCCTTGTCTTGATTGTCTAACATATCCATGGAGACAAACTCGTCCAGAAAAGTGAAGATTGCATAAAAACGAATAATTAAACTAAAATTAATTTGCGGAAATAACAATCACAGCTTTTGACCGTGATCTTAAATATTCATTTTAGTGGAGATATTGACAAATTGAGGTTATTTTTTACACTTCTCAACAATTTGGTTTTGACGTCATGTAATAACTCTGCCTGTATTAACATTAATACCATTTAAAGATGTTTTGTTACAATCGATTTGTCATGCAACCCCATTTAGAGGCAAGTTAAACCATTTAAATATTTCAAAAGAATTGCATTGACCTCGGGCACATCTAGCAATGAAAATTCTGAGCTTTTGTAAAGTCCAATTTTTTTCCCATGTTGTAATAAGTCGGTCCTTTTCACCCTGTACCCAAACATGAGCGAAAAACCAAATGATTGTGATTAAAACCAACAAAAGAGGACCTCGAAACACGACATGGCGCCCACAGAAAAATGAAACAGAACAAAAACATGATTCATGACCCGTGGCTGAATTATTAATCTGTTAATCTCCGCCACTGCAGCAGACAGGCGCCTCCATTTTTGGACACTAGCAAATTACAGTCTAAGAAGCGCTGGTGTCATTCAGAAAAAGAAAAAGCAAAAGAATGAGGGAAGAGAAGTGGAGGAAGATCAACCACGTTTTACAAGCATTTAGGGATAAGTGCATTTTACGGGCCAAAGTCGTCTAAACCACAGTTTTTTTTTAAAAGGATTTTTTGGCCCTTAGGCTTTATTAGACAGGAGAGTATAGAGCCGGATTCTAACTCAGATTGTGCTCAGGTTTTGGGGAAATATATTTATGACTTGGAATAAGATTTGTAATATTGTCTTGCTTTAATATTGATAGACTTGGAGAAAAAAAAAAACGGATTCTAGTTTGACCTTGGATATGGAAATAACGTTTGTATATATATATATGAATAGGACTGGGTTCCCAAACAGTTGAGGTACTGCAGTTAAATAAAACATTTTGTAAAAATTGGCTTTGTGGGTCCCGGAAGAGCACTGACAGTGTCACAGCACCACTGCCACAAATTAATGATACAAAAATATTTCCCCTCGAAGAAAATAGTATTTAATGAGACATAATATTTGTGTTGTTGTTCTAAAATTATGAATACAAGAATATGTATCAAAGTATGAGTGTTCCGCTAATAAAAAAAACAAGTTGCTTGAGTACTACTCCCAATAAAAGGCATCCAGCCCTACATTTAAAAGCACCAGAAGAAGGCTCAATGACTCCTGACGCTCGAATCAGGCTAAAAACAGTAGTTGCTGAAAGTGAAGTTGGTTTTCCTTGCAGTGAAGGCAATTCGAGCACTGAAATGATCAAACCGAGTGTGATATTAACTGATGTGGGTGATATTGACAAAAAAATGTATCCCTATATTTTTTTTGGCGTGATCTCAAAGTCTCGAACGATATTCAGATGGTATTTTTATTTTGTTTACAGCGTATCAGGAAATAAGAGATAAAATGTGCCTGTAAATGTCTTGGTTGAGGTTCAGGTACTGTACAAGACCATAAAATGAACCACAAAAGGGCTGAAATCACGTTAGTTGACACTTGACAACTGACTTGAGGTCATTTCATTATAGACGATGAACTCGATATTCTAAAAGTCCAAAACAACATTTCTATACAGTGAATCCTCGTTTATCGCGGGGGTTACGTTCCAAAAAGAACCCACGATAGGCGAAGTAGAAACCTTTATTTTTTTACAGTTATTATACAATGAAATACTCCATAAAACATTGAAAGCAAGAAACAAAACCTTTTTACAGGCCCAAGCATTTGTTTAACAAATAAAAGTACTTCATAAACGTTTGTTGTTGTTTTAAGTTTAACTTTTTCTGCGATAGTTAGCATCTTCCTCTGCCTTTTGGGCCCGACCGCAAGTGCCTTTTGTTAGTTTCTTAGGTTTCACTTCTCTAAGTTTCACTTCTCATGGCTGACAGCTAGGGGGCAATACTGTTCTGTTTACCTGTATTACGTGTCTGGGTGGGACCGAGGTAGACGTTGTTGTGTTGGCTAACGTGAACGTGGTGTTCGCTAAATAAATGAACCAAACCATCATTTGGACTCACACCTTTGTCGGTGCAGAACGTTTTGTCGACATTGTGGGTGTCAATAACGGTGTAACGTTATTGACACACAGAGACTGTTTAGCCAATCAGAATGCAGAACACAATGCATGATGCAAATCCGTGAAGCAGCGAGACCGTGAAAAGTGAACCGCGTTATTGCGAGGGTTCACTGTACTGTATTATCCACTTTCCAATACATTTTCCACATCTAGTATTGGCCTGCAGAACATACTGGGTACATGTGGATTCCAATTGTTGTATTGTGAATATTTGGGTAACACGCTTCGCTGCCACACAACAGACTTGACAAAATCGCAAAAGCGTCACCATCACATTTTCACTTCTCTTCTCACAATCGCTCGGCGCAAGAGCCGGCCTGTGTCGAGAATGTGACAAATGGACTGTCCCTTTGCTGCGAGCTCTTGCGCTGTGGGGCCGACGCCGCTGCATCAACGCCGCACAAGTCGCATGGGCGTACAAGAAAGCCAAACAAAAGCCGAAAACACGCGTAGAGATCTGGCAACCCATCAAAGAGCGCTAAATTATTCTGAAGAGGCTATTGTTCATGTTTTCCCCCTTCTTCAGATCATAGAAAGATTTAAAGAACAAGTGGGCGTCGAGAGCTGTGGGCTGTCCTCAACTTTTGTCACGGCAGCTTTTGGGAACATACTTTTATCTCCACCCTCCTCCCGAGCTACTTTCTTACACTTTAGTGGCAAAATAAGAGCGTTATACCCGCGCCAGTCAAAACACTAGCCGAGCGCATGCCAACAGCTTGAGTCTTCGGAGATTCCTGCCACCCACTGCACTGAGCCGCCACACGCTGTCAAAACGGCTCAATGTGCAAAAATCACTGTAACGCAGATAGTCATTTCACTGGATGGAGGGTGAGACTGACCGGCGCAAGGCCATGGTGGAAGGGAAAGCGAAGAATATGAGCAAATATTCAATGCTTATGTATTGGAATTTCAGATTGTCCAATGTTTGTTTTGGACATCAAGCTGAAAGTCAAATAGACGGTTGTACAAAGGCTCATTTAGTACGCCCCAGATCTGGACGTTCCAAGAGTACCGTCGAATAACTGGTTCTGGTAAATAACCACGAGAGGGAGATCATTGTCAGTTAGAGAAATGACAGAAACTGAAGAAATAGTGGGTAAGAAAACAAACATGGAGGCACCTACGGCAGGTTTTGGGTCACATTTGTCGGAAAAGAGTCAAGAAAACGAGGTGAGAGAAGCTTTTATTTGTTACGCAGCTTGTTTACCTTTAAATATTTGCTAGTACTGTGGTGCTGTGTTCCCTACTGGCCCCAGCGGTCAGCACATGTCCAGGAACTGATGGACAGAACGACGCTGAGAACGGAACGTGCGGGTAATATGCCCGGAAAAAGTAGCACGATGATTTTCTTGTTCTTGCAAAACCGGATCACAAACTTTAATTTCACCAAAAAATATGTGGACTTATGAACTTTCACAATACATATTTCATACTAATCTAATCAATCCCTCACTGCACTGTTCACTTTCAGCACTGTAAATTTAACTGGAAATTGTGTGTACATCGTAAGCCTATTTGTATTTTTTGATCCTATAGCTTAACTTAATTGTTTCCCTTTTTGATTTTATACATGTTGTTTTATCATTGTTCATTGTTTTATGTTGCACCAAATCACCATAGAAAGTTCCTATTTTGTGGAATTTTGTTCATCAACAATAGCAATAAACCTTTTCTGATTCTCGACCCAATTTGAGAACAAAGTTGCGACAATCATGCTCTCAGTTTGTGCATTTGACGTTCAAAAACTTCTAGTTAAGTTTAAAATGATGAAATTCAACCCCCCCAACCGGACCTTGTTGTTGTTGTCGTTTTCAGAATTCGACTGCACATTCGCTGATCCTGATCCTCAAAATTGTCCTGTGAATGCACCCTTAGTGTCTTTAAGGTCACGTGTGCAGCTTCTGGGAGATTCTGAAAGCTCCTGTGATTGGTTGAATCCACGTGTCAATCACTCGGGACACATGACAAAGACTGACCAACACGAGGAGCGAGTGGAGAAGAGAGTATTTGAGCTCTGATCTGCATTAAAATGAGTACTAAATCACAATATGATAACACGAGATTACACAGATCGTCACAGGGACCAGATCGTCATATTGCTTGGGCCTAATTCAGAGATTAATAGAGTTTGCTTTTCTATTTGCTTGCTACCGCAGGTCTTACTTGCAAATACCTAAACAACACAAGCACGGGAAATTAAATATTTGCTAATTTGTTGTATACACAAAATTGTTGTGGCAAGACCTCGCTTATGTAAATGTAATTGTGCCTGCTCCCAGACTCCAAACTGAGCCATTACCATGTTTTCTACTGTTGTACACAGCGCTGATTAAATGAAGACAAGGACTAATAATAGCGCTACAGTAATGCACTAATCTCAGCAAATAAAGATGTTAAAGTTATATTATCTTTTCTATAAACTCCAACTATAATAGCGTTACTAACTTTATTATTGTTTTTGAGATTTTGAATTATATTTTTTAACTAAATAAAGGTTACTGAAGGCTTCTAGACGGAGAATGGGGTTGGTGTTAGGGTTAGAATAAAGTGTACTGTTGATACATTTTGATTGAACAATGTCACCGTCTGTGTTATTCAAGGTGTTTAAGTTTGTGTTTTAGCATCTGTATTATCATATTAACCATTACCAAAATACAACGACCATGATTTTTTGCAGTCGACAAGTCACAAAGTCATTGCAGCCCTAAATATTAGTTAGTAAGAGAGGGAGATTTGGCAAACTGTGTCAAAAATCAAAAGTACCGTATTTTCCGGACTATAAGTCACACCTTTTTCCATAGTATTGGCCGGGGTGCGACTTTTACTTATATTTATACTCATATACTTATACTATATTATTTGTTATTTTCACACTTGCAACCACATTTCATACTCCAGTGCAACTTATATATGTTTTTTTCTTCTCTATTAAGCATTTTTTGGCTTGTGCGACTTATAGTCCAGTGCGACTTATTGTCCAGAAACCACGGTAGTAGTAGAATGAGCTACAATGCTAATTTCTTAGTTTTTTTGTTGTTTTGTTTATTTTAGCAAACATTTCCTTGTACAGTAAACATTTTAGCACGATCCCCCTGATTCCCAGCACCTTCTCCCTCATTATTCAGTGGCTGCATATAATTGTCCCTGTGGCTTTAATTATTCACGTGACGCCAGGGCTCAGACTGTGGCAAGTGATCAGCTCATCCATCACGGAGAACTACGACCGTGCCCATCTCCCGAGTGTCTGCGGGGCCTCCGGTGTGTGCGAGACGGTGCGATAAACATCAGAAGAGAAAGTGCTGACGCGCCCGTTTATTATCATCAGATGGCTTTGAGATTAAAAACGAGCAGCGGCGGACAAAGCCGTGAGACGCTACGCCGCGCTTCCTCGAGCAAAAGCCTCTGTTGTTCAGTGGAAATCGGATGTCTTTTTGGTTTAGTCGCTCTGCTCCATTCCAAATCTGTGTTAACACCCTGACGTTCCTCCAACAATGCAACTGGGTCCCAACATGTTAGTATTTTGGATCTCAGCGGTTACAACAATGCCCATTCTTCTGCCAGAGATAAAAAGATGGTTTGATCCAAATGCAATAAAAGAAAGATTTGCAAGTTGTCAACACTGCTATTTGTGGCATATTTCTTTCTTAAACGAGTGGGGAAAAATCTAGTATTAACGAATTGACATCAGTCCAGCACTCATGAAAGCTTTGATAAAAAAAGACATAGCCGCCCTGGGGCAGACAGATATAAATGTGGCAAAGAAACTGGGACAAGACTATGACCTCCACCATCATATACATACTACCGGTATTTATATAACAGGCTAGGAACCAAACAACAGAGCTTAGCCAGTTATTGGCTCCAGGTTCAAATGAAAATCATATCTCCATTTTAGGGATGTCAAGATTATTCAGTGAATTGATCATTGGGATTATTCAGGTCACAAAATAATTGTAAGTACTAAAAAAATGTAACATTTTAGAAGCAAAAATACATTATTTCAATTCAATCCATACATTGAAGGTAACGATCTCTCATATCTGGCTGTTTATGTTAGCTTATATTTATTATAAGCCTATGGTTAACTTATTATATTTACTTCACAAATTTAGAAAGTTTGATTTAGCTAAGCAAGACAAAAGCGACAAAAATTAAACATTTTACTGTTGTTTGTTCTTGATATTAACAAAAGTGAATAACAGTTAAATTGTGATATTTCTTCTTACAATAATCGTAACACTAACATTTGATATTGTGACATCCCTACAGCATTTCTTTACCCAAGCTTCAGCGCAGAATGAATATTGTTTGACCCGGTACTGACTTCCTATATAAATCTACAAAAACAAAACTTACACTCGTTCCGTCCCGTAGCTTCTGTAGTCCACGGCGGCCGACACAGCCACGATGAGAGCAGGAACCCCGTAACCCACGATGTAGAAGTATCTGCGCCTGGAGTGTTCGCTCTCAAACACCTCTACCAACATAATGTAGAGCTGAACGCCCTCCAGGAACATCCAGGTGAACGCCGCCAGGAAGAAGAAGTGAAGCAGGGCAGCAAAGACGGCACACGCAATCTGGAGGGCAGAGAGAGATCAAAAGTCCAATTATACGACTATATTTAGAATGCTAGAAGTCAAAGTGTTGAGTTATGGTCTGAATATACAGCAGTCTGGATTCACTTTTGTTTTGTGTATCGAAAAACGCAAGGTACAGGACGGTCACTATGGCGATAAAAAGTGAGTGAAGGATGGAATTAACCGATCAAAGTGAAGTATGAACACTCACAACAAGCAGATTTATTTACTACTTAAAAGCAATGTAAGAAAGAGGACAAGAATGAGATCAAAATCATCTGAGATCTGGCTCCTCCCCCAAAACAATCTCGATATTTATTCATTTTTTTTGCAAACCCTTTTCATTTTCAATGTCAAGAATTTGGTGGGATAAATTAAGATTAAATGCAGCGTAACATAGTCCATCCATCCATCCAAAATAGCAAATGTATACTGTATGATATAGTTTCAGGGCACAAATAAAGAAATATACTAAAATGTCACGTTGTATCAAAGATATCGCACATTTATCTCAGTGACATTGGTACTCTGAAGCATGTTGTGCGTTTCCTTTAGCGATTCCAACTCCCCTATCAACATAAAGCTGGGGTACCTGGCATTTTTCTTGCAAATGAGTACATTTTGTGTTTAGCCCCATAATGCATATTGTAAAAGCAGCCCTTTGTGAACACTGTGCTCTTTCACTAACCCATAAAGTAAGAGCCATAATGTAAGCATCAGTCGGCTTGACTGTGCTTTGGAGGTCACTTCTGTATCTGAATAAAGCTGTTCAAGACATGTACGCACCCGGACGGTATGCATATGAATATTATATGAATGTGCCAAAGGGTTTGTTAGAGCTAGGAAGTAGTTAGACAGATTTAAATACATCACTACGTCGCTGCATCTAAGGCCAATCTCACAGAAACGCTCTCCTGGCCATGAACTTTATAAATGATTGAATGTCCGTGTTACACATAGTTAAACATTGGATAAATAAACACAATAACCCTTAAACTTGACATTCTCCACATTCTGCTTTAATAATACAGATATTTTGTCAAGGGAGGTGAGCAAGACCTTGGTTTCTCTTACCGCATTTTTCTTATTTATCATCATCATCATCATCACAATCTTTCGTGACAACCACTGGCTTTTAAGCATACTTTATATAAAGAAAATGCATAACTTAGGATTTCAACGAGACAACAGATGATGCATACAACTCTTGGGGAGCATACGTACGATGTTAGATGCTAAGAGTGATTTTGACCTTGTTATAAGTGCACATTTCACACTATTTGCTGCATTGAACTAGCTTTGGCTCGAGGGGCTGGAGTTTTGCCTGCGGTTGCTGGCAGAAGACGCTTTTAGCCGGTGTGCTTGTTTACTAGCTGGCATGGGTGAATGAGGAAAACAAAGACAATCCAGGAGCTGTAACGTCCATCAGTGGCAGGTGCAAAGACAGAATCATTCACTTCTGGAGCGCTCCCCCTTTCCAAGAATAACAGAACGCAGCACTTGCACACGTTGGCGTCGTTACAGGCACAGTTCGACATAACCGGCAGCTTTTGTCACCCAAATCATTTCAGTTAAATGACTAAAAGGTTGAGTGGATGTTAATTGCAGTTCAAGAGAGTAATCGTAGATGCGGTGGTGAATCAGGCCAATAAAAGGTTATAAAAGGTTATGAAAGGAAAAGGGAAGGCCCAGGCCAGTAGCTTTCATTGTGTGCACGGTAGAAAGAGAAACATGTTTTGGGACTGACTTTAATTGGAAGGACACAGAACTCACCACTGTGAATTATATTCTTTAATAGAATGGCAATCAGTGGATGCAAAAAGAGAAGAGAACTGTCTTTTGTGTGTGTACAAGGCTCTAGTTTGCATTTTGCCTGCTTATTTATCAAATTAGTGGCACCTCAGGTCAAGTTGTCACTGTTTGAGGTCTCAAGATATTTGTGTCTTACAGTCCCATCGTGTCAACACAGTAAAAAAGACTTTTTTAATACTTTTGTGCCTTTTAATTATTTTAAAGCACTGGTCAAGGACTACCAGCAGTGCAAATGCTCTGTTTTAAATTATTTTATCTCATATTGTATGTGTAAATGTGTTTTTATATATTGGCAAATTGTATTGAATGTATTATTTGTGTTTTAGTATCCAGTGTATGTTTGTATTTTATAATGTGTTGTGTTTCTAACAGGGAACCAAAGTTGACAACTGGAGCGTACTATTCTTCATGGCTCTGCACTGAAATGGAGCAAAGGATCATGGTCTATGCAGTTCCTAGTTTTGTCTTCGCTGCGGCTCCAACAAAACAATGCAAAGGTTATAATTTCATATATTATCCAGCCCACAATATTATTATGAGACTTTTGATGATGTCACAATATTCAAGTGACTTTTGCATGACAAGTAGGTAGTGCCTTAAAATAGATTAAACACTGACGTCGTAAAGGCATTGTATTGGGGTTGGTTTAACTGCAGAAAATATATTGTGCATGTGTACAATAAGCCACAGGATTATTTGAAACAACGTGAAGCTGTTGTATTACATATATAATAATAAGTAGTCAGACATTATACTCTTTATACAATGAAGCAGCAAGAGCGTGTGCACACGTTGTGAATCTCCATTGTGACGTTTGTGAACCGAGAGCATGAAGAGTTCAGTGTGTTTTTACCATGTTTTTCAGACAAGGACATGCTTTTGTTAACTTGAGAGCTTCACTTTTATTAGCAGGAAAACAAGTTCATGGCCACCGGCTTCGGGCACAGCAGGATAGCAGAGCGTGGATCACAGTAGGTTTACATCAAACGAGCTACACAGCCAAACTAACATCTATTAAAATGAATACTTTGATTAGACAGGGGTTTAGACTACATATTTGTCATACATTACCCTCCTTCTGAAAAGTCATTTTATTCTATAACATGGCAACGAATAGCAAAACAAATACTTCCAGCTTTGAGGCAGTGGGAAGCGTTGAATTGTTTTGTGTATTTATAGAGCAGGGAGTTAGTACTTGAAGGGCAAAATCGATGTCTAGATAAGATAATATTTCTTGGCGTCCTTGTATTATTCTTCAATTTACCATGCTATAAGTAATACAGTGTCTCGGATAAGCACCTCACACACCTATTACTGTAAAGGTCATGTATTATTGAGCATGGCCAAGATGTATGTGCGTCTTTAAAAGGTCTGTATCACGCACTATTGCTGAAATAAATGAATGCCACGTCTTGAAGCTTTCAGCAACCTGTGTTCTTTTTTATAGCATAATGGACCACTTTCTTGTAGCGTATATGAAAATCGATTGATTCCCAGTAGGCTGAGTTCGACTGTTTAAAATGGAGGGGGAAGGCGTGTCAGAATCCTAGGGTAGAATTTGATATTTTTGTCTTTTATTTGGGTTCATGTCTCTGTAATTACTGAGCTTATCCACATGAAACAGCAACTGGCAACAAAGTTTAACGTTTTCTCTGGCTGCACAAATTAATCAAAGTGTGTGTTTTCCCACTAGTAATAAAAGTGGCATCACTATTAAACTACGAAGACAAAATTGAGATCAGCTGAAAGAACATTAAGCCGTGAGATTAATATGGCAAATGTGAGGATTTAAACTGGGAGAGAAAATGATATGTTTTAACAGATGCAGATTTTCTGTTTAGATGATGTCAGTCTCTTAACATGGATTTAGTGGATGTTTAGAGGATATTTGCTCATTATCTTAGTTCAAACTGTAACCATTTTTTTCCCTTCTGATTCCAAAACTAATCTTGGACTAGATCAGGACTAAACAAAGACTAGGACAGGACCAAAACCACATCAGGACTAAAATGGGCTCAATGTATGACCAAATAATGACAGGTATGAACGCAGCCCAATTGTGTTTACAGTAACAAAATCCCTTTTCATAGCAATGGAAGATTACCGTATTTTCCGAACTATAAGTCACACCTTTTTTTCATAATTTTGACAACTTATACTATGTGATATTTTTAGTTATTTTCACACTGGCAACCGCATGTCACATGTTGATTATTTTCACACTGACAACCACAAGAGGGCGCTATAGGCTCTAAGCGACACAGAAGAAGAATCAGCACTTCCTCTACCTCCAGAGTTTGTGGAGTTGTTTAGAAGTGACACAGTGGAAGAAGAATTCAATGGATTTAGTGATTTGGGGTAAAACTTATGCTTTGGTAAACTTGCATGTACTTTATGCTATAGATATCTGAATAACTGTTCATATGTTACGTTAACATAACAGACACGTCATGTAGCTGAAGGTGTTAGCGTTAGCATACATACACCTATTCACCATGTTCTTTAATCTGTTATTATTTCAAATTGCATTTCAAGATTTAATGTCTGTTCTTGGTCTTGGATTTTATCAAATATATTTCCCCCCAAAAATGCGACTTATATGTTTTTTTCCTTCTCTATTATGCGTTTTTTGGCTGGTGCGACTTATACTCCGCAAAATACGGTATGCGTTACCATGACGAACAGCGCCACATCATCGAAGTTCTGTCCCACAGTGTCAGGCCTTCTTCCTAGCACCCCCACGAACACAATAACTTACCGGTTGGTCACCTCGGTTGATCCCCACGAGGAAGAGCGACTCGGCGATGAAGAGGCAGATGCACAGGTTCTTGTGGATGGTGTTTCGGTCGCTCTGGAGGCCGCGGAAGAAGCAGAAGGTGAAGAGGCTGATGAGCAGACACACCAGAGACAGCAGGATGCCCACCCAAGTGATGACGTCCAGGAGCATGTCGTGAACAGGGTCTGTGTTCTGTGGGAGGAGGAAGACAATGGCTTTTAATTGTACAGTACTTATATAACAGTACTAATATTTTCTTCAGGATTTGACTACTAAATGTAATAATAAAATAAAATTAAAGCCGCGGAGCGTAGATGATGGCTCTCGCCTCCCGCGCGTCAGCCTTCCCGCGCGACCACCTTCCCGCCTGTCCATGTTTTCTGCTGCGTTTTGCGGCATACCAAACCAAGCTCAGTAATTCACTGTTGATGATTGCGTAGTTTGCGATTCAAATAGTTGTTTGTCCTGACAAATTGCATGATTGTGCTGAACGCAGACCTGAGAAGGGAGAAAGAGAGAGAGCCTCGGTGACCCGTGACTTTTCATTTATGTTCAGGGGTCAAAAATACCCGAGTTGTGGCAGAAAGAATAAAGTCTAAATAAAGAATAAAACCTACAGAATAAAGTCTAAAGAATAATAATTCTAATGCAGCACGAGAGGAAATGTCCCATTAAAATAAAAGCGGAAGAGGAAGTGAAGGCATTCATTGCGCCTCTGCTGGCCAATTGTGAAAATACACAATATCTTCAATGCACTTTTTTCATGGCGTCTCAAGGAGAATATAAACCATGAGTTTCAAACAAATCAGACAATGTTGAGTTTTTCAGACAATGGGTAGGGGGCGCTTTAGAGTAAATTTGTTACATGGGTATTTATTTAAATATGAGCTCCGTAGATCATTTCCAATAGGCGTGACTTGTCCTTGAAAATTAAACCTTTTTTGAGGGCGTGTTACGCAGAGAGCGTAAATATCGCGTCTCTGTCGCCATGTGTGACCTATGCCCCCATGTGTGACATTCATCAATGTTAGAGGGTCAAAAATGCCCGAGTTGTGGCAAAATTTTACCATGCAAAACAATAATAAGAAACCTGGCAAGAACAATGTCTCGATCCATTCCATTCTGGAAGGCTCGAGCCAATGATGACACTTTATACTAACTATACCTTTAATAGCCTTGCACAAATAGTTTATAAAGCATGAACACACATAATAATCACTAATCATTCTTATTAAACTATTAGTTAGTTATGAATTAGGACTTTGTTCATGCTCTATCAAGGCTTATTAAGGTGTAGTTATTATGTCTTTGGTATCTTTTTGGATGGCACAAGCACATTATTACACGGTAATAGCAAGATCATATGACTTAAACAACATGCTAACACAATATTAATGGAATTATAAATCCAGGGCACATCTGTTAATCCTCTTTTTACATATTAATATGATTTACTCTATAGAACGGAGAGTCTAAAATTTTAATTAGAAAGGTTTTTTCTAGTTACCACGGCCTTTCTATCATATTAATGCACAGCTTTCCTACTCTTTTATATAGTGAATAGTCAAATGTGTTAAAACATAACAATGTTATGTTTTATCTCTGTATGTTCTACTTGTAAGCAATATCACTCTGCTTTCTTGTGCAGCTGCCTCTGAGCCAGATTTTCGTTGTTCTCAATCGACCTACCTGGAGAAATAAAGGTTAGCTAAATAAATACATTAAATTGTGTTTGTATTGTAAATTCAAATAGTAATTTCTGGTTGTCTCGTATGTTATTTACTCAAACATATTTCTCAAGAACTTTAGTCTTACACATTGGACCTACATTACATTGCATTTCCGTCCGTCGGGAGAAGTTTTGTACCAATAAGTCAACATGTGAGTCAAGAGCGCCTTGTGTGGGGAGAGTCATATTTCATTCTGGTGCTGAAAACCTTTTTTTTTTTTTGCCTTTTGTGCCTGGAGTTTATGGTTAAAAATGAAATACATTTTAACAATAACAACAGAGGGATTGGAAGCCCGCCTTTACTTATTCACACGGTTATAAATAAAAGACAAAGTAATCAATTGTTGCAAGCCCAAAAACATGACCATGAAGCCAAATCATAATCTCTGTTTCCTGGAGGTGCGTTCTCCGAGCCCTCCAATACGCCGCAACGCAGCGAGCCACAGGTGGGCGATATGAATCATAAATTAGTCAGCGTGAATCAATCCAAAATGCCCCCCGCCGTTCCATTCTGGTCCGCCAACAAAAGGAATACAAAGTGCGCAGTCCAAAGGGGCCACAGGTGTCTAGGCCTGGCTAAACGGGAACGCAATCACAGCCAACACACTCGATAACTTTCACTCTGGCTTTTTAGATAATGTTCTCTTTTCAGGCACTAATACGCCGCTGTGGCCGCGCTCGACAGCTGATACGTTTGTGGAGGGAAGAATCAACACGCTGCGGGCGCGACTGTACGCAAATCCCCTCCGTGCGGCCTGAGAGCAGGCGGCGACCGAGGTTGGCGCTTGAGAATGCAAATCTGCGCCAAGGCAATGCGACTACCCTGCGATTTAAAGTGACTTGGATGGAACCTGGAAAATTCAGCGGTCAGGGGTGAATAAAAATGTTTCTTATGTACTGGTGAGGGATGTATTGGGACTAATAAAAGTTACCTTATCTTATTGATAAATGGATAATATTGCAATTGTTGATTTGGAGATTAGCAATATTTGATATCGAGCAGATTGTTGTTGAACAGGCCGCAAAAAAATCAGTTTAAAACAAAAAATAGACAACAAACTCGCCATCTTTTAAGCAGGCTTTTAGGTAGAGCCCCGTATTCCCGTATTTTGGACGAGGTATTTTAAAACGTGGATGGGCATTTTCGAATCTAAAAGCTTTTAAGTAAAGTGGATAAGGTGATGTTGGTGCACATGTTTGTTAATTTAGCATTCAGTGTATCAATCTATCATTTATTGAATTGTAAATGTATTTATTGCTTGAAAATACCTTGAACAACGTGCACATGCAACGAATCACCTCTCAGATCTAACCTGTCACTTGACTTAGCTGTGCCCCCTGCTTGCCTCCATGGAGATAAGTTGCCATAGATAGCCACCAACTCGTCATATTAGGGGCGTGGTTTGCAGTGGACTTGTGCACTTTGTTGATTCACAGTTTTCTTCCCACTTTTAAGCTGTTTCTTGGTGAATTGTGTGTATTTAAAGCAATGCGAATTCACGTCACGTCACAACTCACATCTTCAAAGAGTTTGTTGACAAGACATTACCTCAGAAAAGTGAGCGCATGTTAAAATATCTGTAGATGTCAGAATACAGCAGGCGACGCTAGCATTGCTGTAGTATTCAGGCCGCAGCTGCCGTTTGCAATCTTTGACAAATTTGGGCTGTTGGACCATTTTATCCCTCTCTATTTGGTACAATATATATCCTCAAGTCAGTGTTTGCTCTTGTGGAACAGCGGGTGATAGAGCAGCTTTTCTGTATCTACTATATACCAGATTTGTTTTTATAGTCGAGCTTTAAAGAGTTTGGAGAAAATAATGAGAACAAATGGTAAATTAAAAAAAATATATGATGAATTAATCTGCATATTTTTTATAATCTGCACAATAATTATCTAAACCCAGAGTCTGTTGCGGAAAATGTTACTTTTTAAAAACACTTCAAACATCTTGACCCAATGTCGCTTCACAGATGGTACATTCTTAGCATGACACAACTCACGTCGTCTCTAACTAACACCTTTTCGCCAACTTAACAGAACAGTGTGTCGTCAAAGTAAACTTTAACTTAACTTTAACTTAATCACGAAGGCTAAACAGTTTGGAGTGTGGCTTCTTAATTTCCCATAGGAATTTCCCTCTTTTTTTAAACATTCTAGTCATTGATTTAAAAACATGGTGGGAGGAGAGGAAGAATTCATCCAAGTTGCTTGAAGCCGTCACCCCTGCTGGGACAATCTGGTTAGAGCGTTTGGGTTTGACTGGATCACTTCGACGCTAATGGCAATAGAGCTGAAATTCTAATGAGGCACGTCACATGAATACTAACAAGGTTCCAACACTTCCAGCTAAGAAAGGAGCAAGTATGTCTACAATTAAACAGAGTGCACAAATGAAACAGTTATTAATGAAGCCATAGAGTTGGAATCGCATCAAAATTTCGAAAATGTCAGAACATTTATTTATTTATTTTATTACCATTTTATCTTTTATATTTTTGGTTGTTGTATTTAGCTACTATTTATTGTTTTATTACAATTATGTGCACTGGTTTAGTTGATTTACTGTTCTTCTGTGCAGCACTTTTCAATTCTATAAACATTTCAGTATATAAAATGTTCTATATAATGGAAGAAAAGTTCTGTTTAACATATTACTAAAACTAATCATCCAATCAAGATGTAAACATTGCATAATTGTGGACACAATGTTTGCACGTCTTCGGTTAGTGGATACACATTGCTATTATTGAGTCGCTTCTTATACCAGACTAATTAAAACACTGTGGACTCAAAAGTACTTTTCTTCAGCACCGACACTACAGTCTGCTTAAAATACAGTTACAAAATGAACGCAGTCATGGCCTCCAGCAGGTTATGTATGATACAGAGCTTTGGTGTAGAAAAACCTTGGGAAAATATTTGCTTACACGGAGGAATAACCCCCACTGTATATGTCTGATGTATCTCTCAAACAAGCTCTCTTTAAATCATTTTCCAACCGCAGTCAGCAGGATTCTCCAGAACGAGAGGGACTATCACAATTCACTGGAGGTTTTCCTGTCTCCGCACCTCCCCCCCTAAACCAGTTTACCCGTTTAAGTGAGGAAACCTATGTGGGATACGATGAGGGCCTGTGTAGTGGTGGTAGCCCGGCTGATGCTACCAGAGACAGGAACAGATGCTCATCATTATCTGGTACAATAACAGCCGCAGTGCTCCTCGTGTCTGGGGAGGACCTTTTTTATTTGATGAGCCGTGGCCTGTGAGGCAGACTTCACTATGCCGGGGGATGCTAGAGAACACGTACAATACTAAATAAACTGAACACAATGGTTTAAATTGTGCATGTGAAGAACTCATGCCAAGTGGATGCAAAAAAAACTCATATGATTTGCTGAAGCCGTAATCACAATTCATGCAGTTATTTTATTTACATATTTTTACACAAAGCCAGTTGTTTCTGAGAGGTCAGACTTATTTAGTCACTTTTACTTTACTTGTATTTACACTGTCATATCAATATTACACTGGCTGAGTCCACATGTCACTCACACAGAGCACTGAGAGCCAAAACGTGTCTGTGTTTGAGCTAAATTTAACAGAAAAATACTGAATGGCAGTGTGATCAAAATAGCAGCTCGTCACAACGGTGAGATCATAATTCTATTTCATGGCCATATCGCCCAGCCCTAATGCTAAGAATAAATAAAACATAAATATAAATGAATATATGAAAGAAATATAATTCACAAAAATACAGATGCCATCACGGTTTTATAACGATGCAATATGTACTTGTGATGTTAATACTTTACATGGGATTTTCCACAATATGCTATTATTATATATATATTTTCCATCTAGTGTTTTTTGTTTTATGGTTTTATTTCTCAAAAGTACCTTAAAAACATGCGGTCTCACTGTGAGCAGGCTCACCTTTCCACAGATCTGACCTGTTCATAATGCAATAGTGTGGAACATTCTACTCAAATTCATTCATTGGATTCAGGAAGTTGATTATTCCCTAATTTGAAGGATTTTGTGAGGACTGCATAAGGCCGTTGCTATACCGATGTAACCCTCAACCAGAAACATTTATAGTGCACCTTTAACATGATTAAACTAGTATTTTGAGGATGTTTTTATAATGAATAAATGATGTGTTCTAATGCAGACAGGATGAAAAAGCCGCTCATGATTCCTGCTTTGCAAATGTGGCTACTTCACATTCATTCCGTGGCTCTGGTATTTGATATTGATGCAGAGAATGGCCCAAGCAGCGTTGCATTGTGGGGGTCTCCTGGGCTAGCGATCCGTGCAGCAGGGCACACTCTATCCATCACGATCTTCCATACGAGGAACTAGAAAAAGCTTTGGAGCCAGAGGGCAGGGGTGTATCTACAACCAGGTGATAGATTTACTGCAGTGATTTCTTTGTTCGAACCCTGCCTTAAAAGCTTCTCTTTACGCAGGGTTTGCCCAAGCAGGAAGGCAAATGATGTGATCCACACAGCTTCTGCACCTTACCTCACATCGACCTGCCAGCGTGATGGAAACCCATGTAGGGGTCTCGAGCTCGCGCCCACGTAACTCGTTCTAAAAATTCACAGGCCGTGTCACAAGGGCAACGGAGTCATACCGCATCCACGTTACTTATGCCGGCTGACTCGATTTGTCTTCCAATCTCTCTGGACGACTACATTTTTCTTTTGATTTCTTAAACACACGTATTTTTCATTACGGATGGATGCCTGAGGAGATTGGCTCTGCCCCTGATCTTGAGACTCGGGGAACAATATGTGCTGTTCGGCCACTGGAGCGGTCCGGCTGAGAAACTACCTTCTGCGCTGAAGCAATCACAGGGGCAGGTAGTAGTATGTAGTGTTCTGTTTTGTATTCAGTTGTACAAGTTGTTCTGTACGGCAACATATTTCTTACTTAAGCTTGGGAAATCCCATTAACAAATCTTTTTATGATCCGTCACAGCAACAAAAAGAAAACATTTAAATCTTTGCTGACCCTTGTGGCTGGCGTTAGCAATTCAATTTTGTAATGCCAAAAATCACAACAGCAGTGGCCTCGAAGAGCGACAGCAAAAAAACAGATTACTGTATTTTCGGGACAATAAGTCGCACCCTTTTTCATAGTTTTTCACAATCGCATGTTGATTCTTTTCACACTGACAACCGCAAGAGGAAGGCGCTAGGCTCTAAGCAACACAGAAGAAGAATCTGCACTTCCTCTACCTTCTGAGTTTGTGGAGTTGTTTAGAAGTGACACAGAGGAAGAAGAATTCAATGGATTTAGTGATTTGAGGTAAAACTGATGCTTTGGTAAACTTGTTAGCATGTTCTTTATGCTATAGTTATCTGAATAACTGTTAATATGTTACGTTAACATACCAGACACTTACCACAGTTCTGTCTGTGCCTCATGTAGCTGGAGGTTCATCATGTTCTCTAATCTGTTTTTATTTTAAATTGCATTTCAAGATTAAATGTCTGTTCTTGGTCTTGAATTTTATCAAATAAATTTCCCCCAAAAATGTGACTTATACTCCGGTGCGACTTATAGTCCGGAAAATATGGTAAAAAATGTGGATAGGAAATGTTTTAGTATCGTAAGTGTTTTAAACTTGTATCTCGTATTTGTACATTGTGGGATTTACAAAGTTGCTGATGTACATAGAACACTGCTTGTCTAAGACTGACAAGTACTAAATATTCTGAAATGTTAATTTTACTTGAATAAATAAAATAAAAACTTAGCAAAATGTCACAAAACAGATGGCACATTGTCAGCGTGGGCCCATTAGTTTTATCCTTTTTTCTACAATAAAAACAAAAGCAAACAGAACAAACAGGGCAGGACGAGAGAAAAGAAATGTTCTACTTCATTACAACTTAATTACCAGTACTACTAACTTAACCCCTCTAAGGAGCCCGCGTACTACCAGGGGGTACACACGTCACAGTTTGAGATCAACTGCATGAGGCTTTTCTGTTCATCGTGTTTTTAATCGTCTCTTTTTTATCATTTTTAACAGTTTCAGAACAACAACAATAGCAATAATATAAATGTGATAGTTTTGAAACATGTATAAAGCGGTGCACGTATACTATCACGACGTCAACCCTCAGACACCTCAAAGAGCCGCTCCCAGCAAGGCGGCCGCAGAGCCAATCCAATTAAAATGCATAAATCTGCCTTTTCCGGCTCCCAGCGCTGGCCTTTGAGTCATGAAATACAGCCAGAGCGGGGCAGGGAGGGTGGTGGCCCCTTACTGAAGGTTCACCTCTGCTATGCAACAGGATTTATGAAGTGCATGGCGATACGGGGAGTGCAGCGAGGCGTATGAATCAGAGCTGCAGGCTAAATTTGTCACATTTAAAAAGGGCTGGGGACACACGAAGGGGAGACGACATTCAGCAGATGCAACTAACGTCATCGTACAATAATATGATAGCGTGCCAGTGGACAGCTCCTACGGCAGTCAGTATATATTCTTTGAAGACACACATATATAAATCGACTATTCCACACCAAAGCAACCTTGACTGTCCTTTCGTTTCCCGTTTTTTTCTCGGAGACGCTGTCAGCGCAAGCGATGTTCTTCGAAGACAGTGATGAATGTTAGCCAAATATCACCGACATCAACTTGCGGGAAATGCAGATTTACACTTACTACAAGCCTTCGGGGACTAAAGAGGCTCTTCCCTGCAGTTTTAATGTCTCTCTAGGGCCTCTCTTCAACCACATCCACTGCCTAAATGATGGTCACAAGACGGAAGCAACAGAAGGACTATATTTCTTGAACTTGTACTTGTCCTTTAGCTATATTTGAAAAGATTTCTCTCTCAATCCTACTGCCCTCTGGCGATCTTGAATAAAGGGAAATGACTCAATAAGGAGCCCCGGGAGGTCAAATGAGCGCCGGCCGTTCAGCAATGTGGAAAATACGCTTTGAACTATTTCTTGATGAAATAGTGGACGTAAGTAATTTGCCAGCGTGGGATTCTTGCATCAACAAAGGGGTCAAGGAAAAGTGGTTTGGATTACAGTTATTATCGTTTTCTGAATAACTGTGTGAAATCAGTCATAAAAGCAATAAAACATGAATAATCAGTTACATCTTTTACAGTAGGAACAGTGATAATCTAATATTCTTAAAAACAGTGATACATACATATATACAAGTCCTGATCAGAGGCTTTCTATTTGTGTGGTTGATTCTCAATCGTTCAATTAAAGGTGCACGGTGTAACTTTTCAAGTGTTCCGCAGTTTGACAAGGGTTTTTCAAGGTGAATCAGAAAAAACACCCAAAAGGTAATACAGTAAATGCAAGACAGGTTGTTAGTACAGAGGAATATTCAGCGCAGTAACATGTTCATGAAGCAGGTAGAGGACCCATAAAAAAGATAACTTTTCTCATTGGGTTTTCCCTGTATAAATAAATAAAATGAATGAATAAATACAGACTCTAAAACACACATAAAAAAGCCCTTTTAATAGATCTAAGACAGGGACATTAATAAATCAAAATGTCATCAATAATATATTTCATTCATAAATATTCTCTATCTAGAAGCCTTCAGTCACCATATTTCAACATGTATTTAGTTGATAAAGCAATTAAAAAGTCATTTTACAGTAGAAAGCATTGTTTGACAAGCCGACCACAAAAATAACCGTTAGTGACAGCCTTATTGCCAGTACAAACCTTCAAAACTACTCTCACATACACAAGGGTCAAACCAGAAAACTAAATTATTCAAAAATCATCATCACAGGATCCAATGCCTTCAATCACAGAAATGCATTTGATTCCAATACTTTCTACGTTCACTTAATCACAATATGCCCTGTGGTTTAGTACTGGGACATCCTCCAGTCAAATCTATCCATCTTCTCTTCAGCAAAGTCACTTCAAAGTCTCTACGATAGCACCGTTTGTGATCATTTTAATGTAGAACAGACCAATAATCTCTCACTCACAGCCGCTGATTCCAAGTTTTAATTTGTTTATGCGGCCGACGGCGACTCCAGCTATGAGCCCTTTTCATTTCGAGTTCAAAATAAGAATCAAGAATGGGAGACGTGTGACTTCAAATGCCCTTGTTAAAGTTCAAATCGCACCACCTGAATTACTCTTGTTTCCAAAGTCAGAAATATCAGAAAAATACGATCCAAAGCTCTGGACACATTTGGCTATTTGTTTTAATCACGTCTCTATAACATGCAGATCGCAAATCATTCAGCAACAGAATCCAAAAATAATTAATCCCAATGAGAGGTGTCTTTGGAGTTTTTCCCTCTGTTCTGTCGGCATTGCATACACTTCGTTTGTGCTCTAACTGCAGGCATATGGCAGATGTGGCAGATTCACCTCGTTTCAACTCACAAATCATTAACATTAACAAGTGCTTCTAGAAAACAGGAAGATTTGCCCCTCATTTTGAAATATATGGTTATAAAATGAATTATTAGTACTTAAAAACATTATTATTAGTATTTTTTTGAATAAAAGTACTCAATATAAGTGCTCAATTTAGTCACAAAAGTACAGATAAAGGTGCAAAAAAATACTCACGTAAAAGTAAAGGTAGCATGTACAACAATTTAAAAAGTTTTGAAGTACCTGTTTGAAAATGTACTAAACTAGCTATATATTGCTCAAAAATAAATGTTTTTCAGAGTATTGGTTTTGATAAAGAACTGTGCAGACTTTCGATTCATCTAGTGAATTGTATGTATTTTTTTTTTTTTGCTTGAAGTTCGCGTTTGAACTTATTTTAACCTTTATGCAGAATGTTCACTTGAACTAAACGCTCAGCAAAAGAGCTTAAAATCCTTTGAAGTTGTGCGTGTGTGTATATATACACGCATATTACTTATACAGTAAGTAAAAAACCACAAGAAGCACGCAGTGTATAGTTTTTTTGCTTTTCCTGCTGTGGTTCTTTAAAGATAAAGAAGAAAAACAAACTACATATGACTTTTTGTCTTATTGCTTTATGATTCTTGTGTAACTTAGATAATACGAGTCAGGTTTCAATAATACAAATCTGGTGTAGTGAGAGTAATGAGTGATAATGCAGACTGGAGTGGAGGTATGCCCTGTTGCCATGGAGACACAAGATGGTCAATATATGTGTCCTTCTTTCGCTGACATCACGCTCTCCAGCTTTGCCACAATTTTGTTATATGGCAAGTGCAAGAGCTGACAAGTAAAATGCTTTTAATAATTTTAATAACGTCACAACAAGGCCGGATGTTACTCATGTGCAGTGAAGGATACTTTGAAAATGTATTTACTTACGGAATACTGAATACAATTATATTTGAGGAGGTAATCTGTTATGTGGTCCCATCAGAGCATTGTATTCTGAACACTGTCCCATTGAGTGTGATAATATTATAGTGTAAAACGACTGCATGGGATTAAAACAGCTTTATGTTCGTTATGTTATGTTATGTTAGTTGTTGTTGTAGTATTTATTAATTAGCAAATTAGAAAATTAGGAAAAATTGCACATTCACTCCCAACAAGAGGGATGTTTTCGAATCAATACTTTGATATATATATATATATATATATATATATATATATATATATATATATATATATATATATATATATATAATTACCACAATGTATTCTTTTGATTTAAGGAAAGTAACTGTATTCTGCATATCACCAAATGAAAGTCAGTAACTGTACCAGAATTACTCATTAATATGTATTTTCTGTACTTCCCAACACTGCTCACATGTGGTCGAGTGGTTGTCAGTCACCCAACACTTAACTTATTATTCATCCATTTATTAAATTGTCTCTTATGATAAATTGTATGTTTGCTTTTATCGGTTACATGACTTTTGGCGCCCGCTTCACTGTCAGTTTTTCCCGACAGCGTCTTTCCCGACCTCTCCCTAAAACTCCCCCTGGCATTTATTCAAAATCATTCCGACAGTCACAGCTCTTGTTTGACATTGTTTTGGCGAATGCATCTCTGAACGGTTGGCATGGTTGCAGCAAACAAGGCAGTTCAATTCCAAGCTCTATTACTACTGCAACTGCTGCTCATAGGTTAGTTACCGTATTTTCCGGACTATAAGTCGCACCGGAGAATAAGTCGCACCAGCCAAAAAATGCATAATAGAGAAGAAAAAAACATATAGAAGTTGCACTGGAGAATGAAATGTGGTTGCAAGTGTGAAAATAACAAATAATATCACATATAAGTCGCACCGGAGTATAAGTCGCACCAGCGAAACAATGCATAATAGAGAAGGGAAAAAAAGAGAGGAAATATATATATATATATATATATATATATATAAGTTGCACTGGAGTATGAAATAAGGTTGCAAGTGTGAAAATAACAAATACAATCACATAGTCGCTCCGGAGTATAAGTATATAAGTATGAATATAAGTATAAGTTGCACCACGGCCAAAACTATGAAAAAAGGTGCAACTTATATACGGTAGTTACTTTCACTACTCACTCTGCTCCATCTACCACTATTAAGTGTTTTTTTCTTTCAGTAGGCTACATCTAACACACTAGTAACAGACAGAACACTACTACAGGTGCCAATATACACTAGAAACACGCTGTCCGTTACTTTTACAGGACAAAAAACGGCATCAAGCACAATGTTAGAACTACTTTGACAAAATACTCCTTTTTCCCCTCCTGATACTTTGCCTCGATTGGATGAAGGCTGCCATTATCCGCCGCCCATTGTGGACACAGCGCTACGCCTTTCCAAGAACTCAGCGGGGTCGGAAGTCACACGGGCAAAATGCAACGCCAAAAAGAATGAGAAGAAAACCCGACAACTTTCCTTTTGTCAATCCAAAAGAAAATGATTCAAAAAATGTGACTGTTGCATGCTTTCAACAGACTGTATTGAGAATGTCCAACAGAGGAATTTAGTGGTTTGGTGGAGTGGGGCCAAGTGAGACGTCTTGGAGTGATTTTCCTCCCTCTTGTTCGATGGAGGCTATCGAGAGACAGATGCCACGGCAGATAGGGAGAAGTGGCCGGCGCCGTCAGCACTAAGCTCCTCAAACTTCTACAGAAATAATGAAGCCGTCTGTCACCATCTGAAGGAGCAACTTCTCGTCCAGTATTTCTCCGAGCCTTTCAAAAGCACTATTTGTAACATATTCTCAGCCAATTGCTATTTAGTAGTTATTCTCGCGTAGAAATAGGTCTTTGACGATTTTGTTAATTATGATCACCAATATGGTATGAGCCAGTGCATGAAAGAGGCGTGTGAAGTTGGTTTGGGATTCATATACAATAGTCGGAGAACGTTTTTTTTTTGTTTTTTGGCTGATTTTTGCCAAAACTCCTGAATAAAATGTCCCCGTAGATTAAAAATGAAGCTGTTTTTTGAACACTTTAGAGTTCAAACAAATGGCTGGGGCCCTTAATGTGAGTGGTAACAACATGCACAGAAGAAAATCAGATTTCAAACCCTCCCTAGATTTATTTTTGATAAATAGGAGGAGTAAAGATGCTGTTGGAAGATATGGACTGGAAGACAGAGAGATTGAGCAATTGTTGGGCTTTGACAATTCCCATTTCAAAAGCATAATCACTAAAATGAGATTTAGGGAGTTTTTTTAGTCCAATTTATTTTATTTGTGGGTTTAGTGACTGATCCTGAGTCCAGCCAGAATGGGTATGTTGGGTAATGGGTATGCCCAGGAGCTTGATCGCTTTCTTTGAATGGAGGACAGATTGAAATAAATTAAATGGCACTGTTTATGTCGATAATGTTATATGTCTGGTGCCAATAAAAAGGGGACCAGACATATAATATTGCATCTCTAGTGCCACCTATTTAATAAATAAACTACCCAATAAAGCTTCAAATATGCTCAATATCATGCTTAAGCACACTTCTGTTTTTGTTTTTTGAGTAGAATCTAGGGCTAATAACATTTCTATTGCATATACCCCTGTGGTTTTCATATGTCCAACTAAAGTGTGTACTTGCAAAGTCAGCTACTTTAATCTTCAATGGATTTGGAAGTGTAGCACTGGGAGGGCTGAAAATCTCAAATAATTACACTGAACTATGACTCAGAGCACTTTCCACCAACTTCAGACGGTTGCATAAGGTGAGATATTGTAGGGGAAAAATCCAGTTGTATCGTCAGGACTCTGTTTTTAGGGAAACAAAATGACTTTTTAAAGTTTCGGCTCTCATCCAAGAGTCATTTTCAATCTGCAAATCTTTGTTCTCTACAGAGACGAGCCCAGACGATACAACAGATTTTTTTATCCAATGGAGCACTCCTGGACGAATGAGGTGAGATAGACAGAACACATTTTAAATTTCACTTTTCTCCTTTCAAGACCTCTTAGTCTTGTTAGAATAAAATTTAAGATTGAAAAGAAGACATTGTCCAGACTTACTTTGACGTCAACATGAGCCATCAGAACAGCGAAGTTGGTGAGGTGGGTGCACGAGCAGGTGGTGTGCGTCCGATTGGTCCCCAGTAATCTGCAGTCCTGTGTGGACCAGAATCCAGTCATGGTTTTCTTTGAGTAACTCCAGAAGGAACAGTTGGGGTTGAAGTTCTCCTCTGAATGCTGTAAGGATCGGCAAACAAAGGAACAATGAAACATATATACAGTCCTGGAAGTAAAGTAGAGGTGCTGGGGATGGATGGACCTCACCAAAGCTTTGTATTGCAGTTATATGTATATTCAGAACTCTTTTTGTTCAGGGTATGCAAATTTAGCCACATAGCATTATATCTTACATTTGATTGTTGCACTGGTTCACAACAAAAACAAACATATACATACCGTATTTTTCAGACTACAAGTCGCAGCTTTTTTCATAGTTTTGGCCGGGATGCAACTTATACTTATATTTATACTTTTGTACTTATACTTAGTCCGGAGCAACTTATATGTGATATTATTTGTCATTTTCACACTTTCACACTTTTTTTCTTCTCTATTATGCATTTTTTGGTGCGACTTATACTCCGGTGCGACTTATAGTCCGGAAAATACAGAATATATTTAATTTAGTTGTGTGCTGTCAAAGTGGCAAAAGTACTATTAAAACATTTCTAAAGTATTGATAAATGATAATCAAGAAATGCATTCGAGAATACAGTAGAATCTAGACGGGGTCACTAGTTTTAGCTATGAACTGTGGTTAGAGTATTACTAGTACTAGCATTCAATAGTGCCATGAAGTAATCGAGGTATTTGCAAAGTTACAGTGCAGATAATTTGAACAACTTCATGACTTTCAACATCTTACAGACAAACTACTAACTCAATGTCAGCAAAGTCATTACATTCTAGACATTACTCCAGTTCTGTATGCATGCGTCGCAGGTGGCTTCATTTATGCAGCACCCATGCTACTTTTCAAACACTTTGCCTGACCTTGGTCTTTAACTTCCACTGTTTGACAATGGCCTGCCTTGGCGTTTAATGCGCGCCACCTCCGTTGCCTCCCCGCTTGTTCTTTTGCCATTTTTATTTAAGGCATCCGCACGCTACGGACCCGGCGCGGTGACACATAACCGCTGATAAATAGATACATCAAACCCCCATTCCTCTTGAGCCCAATCCCTTTGTTGGTTGGAAAAAAAACAAAAAAGGGAGTCGCCAGTCGCTAGTCGCTATCTCCTTTTGCCTTTGTTGCTCACATCTTCCAAGGTTAAGAGCTCCCCCTTACTATAAACAGTAAAAGAGCGGCAGTTGCCACAATTTCACACTTTGTGCAAGGTAATTAGTCTAATAAGGTTCATACTCTGTGAATGTAAATTTGCCGCTGAGTGGGTTTACCCTTCACACGCCAAACGTACTGTAAAAAATGCCACAGTGAGGAGACGGGATGACCCCCTGTCCCATTAATGGCTTTAATTGGGCCCATTAAGGCGGGGATGTGTAACAATAACTTTGGGACTGCGTCATCTTCGGCCTGAGAGACAATGATCCGAAACCAAATGGTTAAGCGGAGAAGATTAAGCAGAAGCGGTGGGAAAAGCACCTTTGTATGAGATTAGAAATGTATTAACAATTGCAGCGGTGCAGATTACGAAAAAGAAATATGACTAGAAATATATGTAAAATGTTTTCCCCCTGTGTTTAATACTTCACACTCTATTTCTATTTAACAAAATGCATAGACCATACCTTTCATATTCCTCTGAGAGTAATTTCCCCCATTGTGAACTTAAACAACAATAAAAATATATCTTCTTCAGTGTTAAGCAACAGCACTGCATAAATTCTGCTTTTAAAAGGTCTTGAATGGTTGTCATTTTGAAGCATTTCATTTCCTCCCCCTCTACGTATTAAAACCTGCATTTAATCCAAATATTATGCTCGCGGTTTGAAGGAATAATAGGCATTGTACTCCAATAAAACTCAAATTAAACGGATGTATCCCGTCAGAATCCATAAAGCAGTCTCACTTGCGGCTTGAGCCACGCTGGGAGCAACGCGATAAGTTAATTAGAGTTTATTTTAAGACTGTCTGTGATTGGTTATCACTTTACCAGCGAGTGGAGAGCGCAACAAAATGTCAATTCCACACCCAATGTACTTTAATTAAGACTGGGAAGCTTGACTTGTAAATATTAAGATCAATTGTACAGCAGCACAAAATGGCTGACCATCGGACTCTCGGCAAAACGCCTTGAATTTTGTAGCAGGAATCTAAAGCGGCCACTATGAAAATTATATCTAACCAGAATTGCAATTTACACTTAAGAAAAGGTGACTCATTGTAATAACTGCGCTGCCCTTGCCCCTATGACATTTCCCCGCAGTTTAATTTTGACACTCATGAGCTACCGTCCTTTTTACCCCCTGTATATCCCTTCGAGCTCTATTTCTGTCTCCTCCTCCCAGGTCGCTTGTACTCCAGAGACCACGAGGCAATTCTCCAGTGGTTTGGCCCGCATCGATGTTAATTGCTGAGGGCGACATTCACAGAAGAAACAAGGAGGTGTAGTGAAGTATAAGGGGAAGAGGAGTAAAGCCTTTTGGTGATAGTAAACAACAACAAATATTGAAGCAGAAAGGATTTGTTACAGTGCACGAATATCAATACAAAAATGAAAGTGCCTTGAATTTCTGCATTAAATGATTTGATACGGATAGTCCAATTTCATAAAAGACATACATTAAGTATGTAATTACTGGCAACAAAGTGTGCGCTGTCAGTGACTGGGTAGATACTGTAAACAATAACTGAAATAACTGAAATAACTGAAATAAATGAAATAACTGAAATAAATGAAATAAATGAAATAAATGAAATAAATGAAATAAATGAAATAAAGAAATGAAATAAATAAAGTAAATACATAAATACATAATTGCTATGCCAGATACTAAAGGATGCAAGTGAAAAGTAGATCAAGCTGGTAAATATTTTTAATCTTTATCCAAATCCCACTTAAAGGCGCAATGGACTATTTTTCGGCGATTTGAGAACTCAGGTGGAAGTGCTCATGCCACTCCCCCGTGCGGACTGATTCAACACACACGTGCGTTTGTTTATTAGCGCAACGGAGCGCATCGCATCTTTCGTCTCCCGTAGATTTCTGTCCACTTCTGCGTCAACTCGAAATGTCTTTCTCCGTCTTCATTTTGCCCCGTACACTGAGGGAACTATATTATGATAGATCCATGCGCTTAGGCACACGGAAACGTGGGGACGAACCTGACGCGGCTGCAGGTGAGCGATAGGTGCATTTTATGATCGATACGTGGCAGGACAAATGATTTATCCACGCCACGAGGAAATATGATAAAAAATTTGCTGAAAAAAAAATCGTCCATACCACCTTTAAAGATTTTCCAAAATCTGAGAATGAAAAGAGATGTACCTGCAGATGTCTGATGGTGAAAATAACTGGATCGGAAAGGTACACTTTGTTGGAGTCCTTGTTAATGGCGGCTGTGACGACTGGGGAGTTGACGATGACCGAGTAGTTGGTCGCCATTGCGTCGTTGCCCAGCTTCATGCTAGCGTTCTCCGTTGACAAGTAGCTTCCGATGTGTTTGTACAAGACAAAGGCAATGCGGATCTCCCCTGCAAAACAAACACGTATGAGTCGAAACACATTAACATAATACTTCCACTACTGCTAATAGTTGCAAAATAAATGCAATATTTATCTTTCACACAAGACTTTGTTGTCCACTTGAAAAAGTTTGAATAACTTGACTTTGGGGGAAAAAGGATTCATCACTAATAAATATTTAGTCTTTTCTGTGAATACAATTATTGTCACTTCCATTTTTTCTTGATATGCAGGATTCATTTTGTAATCAGGGTTAATGAAAACATCACTGATCAAGAACAATTCCCTGTGGCACTCTTCCAATTACAGAAAATATAGTCAAATACAGGCCATTATCTTAGTTGTCAAAACCTTCTGATGTGTTACACTTTTTAAATCGCTGCTTTTTTCGCTTTTAACAAGAACAAGAAGATGTCAAGGCAGCCAAAACACTCTAAAGCAGTTAAATAAACAGCCCTTTCAATTCTACCATCAAATGCAGATATCACTCCTGTATTGCCTCTGACAAAGAGCCAGGCTTTTTTTTTCTTGTGAATAATATATTTTTCTCTTCACATTCACACCGCTCTAACCTCCCGCCGCCTCACTTTTAAGCACACGTATAAAAGAAAGTTCCCTCCCGCCGCCACGAGATCACTCACTCGGATGAAACGAAAACAATCGGGGTGCTACAGTAGTGAATGATGATGGAAATATCTGCTGCTCCGGTATAATGATCGGCCCGGTCGCGGCTGGACACGGAGTTAGTCATCCAGCGGAGAGGCACTGGGCACAGCAGGAGTCCGTTCTGATTTGCATGAGCAGGTAATAAAGTCTAAAAATGGCCTCCTGAAAATAGCCATGTATTGTGTCTTAACTGCCTCGTTTACAGTTTGGAAAATAGCACATGAATACATTTCTATGGACGCTTTTGTGTCCATTGACTGAATAAAAGATCAAAGAGCTATTTTATGCAGTTCAACCTAGGTTTTATACTGTAGCTACTGTAATGAGGGGCTATTAATATGTAAATATACAGAATGGGGGTAACATGCCTATGAACAATCTCAGTTTTAAGGGGGGGAAAGTACTCTGTAAACTGAAATAGTATTTTATTCAAGGTAAACATAAACAGGTCCTGAATCTGAGATGGTTGAAAGAAGAGCTCAGTTGACACTAAATGTAAAATACATTCATAAACATGTAATATGAATAATACAGAAAAATATATCTAAAAAGATGAATTAGCACACATTTAAATTAAATACAATAAACAAAAGAGCAGTGAAATATAAGCTCTAAGATGCTTGGTCACTACTGGCAAATATATTTATCACACTAAAGTGTCAGAAGAGTTTTAAATGAACACTTAACATTTCCTTTGGGTTACTATTAAGTACACAATCCCTATATCTATATGATAAGATATTTTTTAAAGATTATTTGGCCCGAAGGCTTTATTAAACTCAGCTGCACTTGGAGCCTGGCATATGTGCGATGTGCCTTAACCACTCCACCACCGAGCAGCACATAATAATTTTTGAGATTTTTGTAAATGAAATGGTTTTAAAGTTGGAATCATAGCATTAAGACCGAACAGATGCAGTAAACCAACCAACTGCTGCAAACATGTGCAAAACTAGCAGATTTTTTGATTGAAGGACTCACCATTTCTTCCATGTTGCTTGAGCGTGTTGGCTGAGAGATGGATGGAGTTGCCTTGTCCCCCTGTCTGTGGAAACTTCAAATCAGGCAAATTCCCATCTGTGCTCATCCTCGCGACTTCAAGCTCTGTGCACACACAAAGAACACACAAACACGCTTTAACCAAAGTGTTTATTGTGGTTGTGATACCAGAGTAAATAGAAATCTGACCGAAAAACTGCACTGGACGTTAACAAAAAACAATCACGAGGTCAAATAGGACAGCACACAATTCCCCAAGATACAGATTTACAGCAACGGGACAGTTACAGAGTGCATCTTAAAGTAACAAATTAAATATATTAGCTTGAGAGACATTCAGGAGTTTCTTTTGAAGAACAGGGAGAGAATAACGAGACAGACGCTGCTTTTGCCATAGTTCAATAACGCAATGTTGTGCCTCAAGGAAACATACAGTTCACAGATTCTGGTCATAAAGCAGAAGGATTATTAGCTGCAGATAGAGAAGTCTGGCAGAAATAAAGCTCATTGTGTCAGAGTTATTAGGGTATGATACAATTCCGTTTAATAAAGCAGCTCTAGTCTCAAGTAGCCGTGACAAGCATGGATTTTAGGCATCGCTAAATGTCATGTTAACTCCAAGCGCTTTCCATGGATTCATTGGAGGCAATGGATCTGAAAATGTCACTGTCTACAAGGAATAAATAGATGGGACAAGATAGTGGCTGTACGCTATGTGCAGCTAAATCATTACTATTGAAAAAGGTTGGAAACTGTAAAGTTACATAATATAATGGCAGCATAATGTTTAGGGTCAACTACTTATGTGTAAAACAAAAACTAAGTAAGTGTTCTTATTAGATTCAGAGGGATGAAACTAAGCAATTCATAGTTCAAAACAGAATATTACATCTTTTAAAATTGTCAAGTCTTCAAAACGGCACCCATGACTGGAAAGTTTAAGCCAGGAATACATAAATGATGTTGGTAACTGTTAATGAGCACTAGTTGTTTGTTCATTACACATTTACTAGCATTTGTAGATGGCTTATAATACTTTATCCATCATTAATAAACTGCTTATTAAACTGTTTTCCATAATCAAGCGATAAATGCTAGTAAATGCCTTATAAGTGTGAATAAACAAATAACTAGTGCGTGTGAATGCATTATAAATAGTGTATTAAGGAACCTTGTTTTAAAACGTTACTGAAATGTTAGTATGTGTTTTTTCCTATTGCAACACTCCCCAGTTACAACCGTAATGCGGACAATGCAAGTCTATGATGGCAACTCATTTCTGAAAGATGCGTGTCGAATCCATTAAATCTTCCGCAATAAAGCGAAAACGAACAAACATAATCAACGCCGTTTCCGAAAGAATGAACCAAATTACACAGCATAAAGAAGTTTCAGCGTGTTATTTTCCCTCCAACTGCTGACTGTCTTGGAAAAATTTCATCTTGCAACATCGCGGCATCAGGTGCGAGAAAGTGCAACCTTAATTAAGCCCCATAAGGCATTCCGCCGATGATCTGATGTCAGCCGCATATGACACCTCACACTTTGATAAAGGTTAGCGCCAGTGAACAGCTAATCCCTTCTTTTTTTGTGTGTGTGTGTGGATCTCTTCTCACAGCAAGCCACGTTTCCACTCCAGCCTCCTTTGTTTGAGATTCTGCTGTTTCTCCATCTGCAAAAGGCCACGGGGCTGCTGGCCGTACAATTCCTATGCAACTTAGCAAAGACAATACCCGAGATAGCTGGCGATTCCCTAAACCCATGCTTCTGAATAGAGGAAGCGTTTTTTTTCTTCTTCTTATTCTTTCTGCTTTCCCCCACGCGGTTGTGTAAAAGAGCTTATGATGGGCTTTGGGGAATTTCTTTGATGCCGTGGTAGATGTTAGTACCCAAAGGCGATACCTTCAAAGCCGGGGTTTAAATAACACGCTAATCGGCAGAAATCTTTTGGTAAGATTATCACGCCGCGAGTGAAGAGAGAGTGGAGTGCACTCGCGGCAGACAAAGGCAAGAAGGTGTGACGTGTAAACACAAACACAGACACAATGGCAGAGGAAATGTCGAGCTTCTTTGAAAGTGAAGGATCTTATTATCGCCTTGAGGTGAAAAGTAGAATAGTGGAGTGCTATGGATTTCCTCTCAAGTCAAGGAAACAGCCATAATAGAGAAACCACTGACATTATTTAGTAGCATAGCACCAAGTTTAAAAAATAAGATTATATTGGATTTTATTGTCCACATTTCCACCTCTCAGCATAATAGTACATATTATTCCAAATGTGTAATCTGGATTTGTTAAATAATGATTTAGCCTTAGATGGTGATAATCCATGTTTGAGAGACCTTGTGCCATTAATTGTGCAGAATTACTTACAGAATCCTTTTCTCTAGACTTCACAATAAAGTAATATATAAATCTGGTCATCTGGCCATGAACTCGCTCCATCTGCAAACTTCACTTTGAACGAATCTCCTTTTTTGCATGACTGGATTTGTCATTATTACGATATTACTAACCTTATCCATTTCACTACTTTTTCCTTTTAAAATGCCGTAACAAGCATGTGCGTGAATCATTATTGTCTTATTCCAAAGAAGTAAGATATAATAGAGTGTAAAACAGTAATTTCTTCATGTCTGCACTGAAATGTAGCAAAGGATCATGGTCTATATTTTTATTATATATATTTTTAGGTGTAATTGCAAACAAAACAATTAATGCAAACAAAAGAGCTCATACGTTGATAAATTTTGGCTGCCCACATTATTATTGTGAGACTTTCGACGATGCAATTTTTATATTTTGGTTATAGATACATCCCTAGATTCAAATGAGCAAAAGTTTGTTTTTTAAATGTATTTTTTTTTAATAATAATAATAATAATAATAATATTATTATTATTATTATTATAATAATCTTTTTTTAATAATAATAATAATAATAATAATTAATCGAGAACAAATCCAAATGTCATTATTTTGGAAAATGCTCATCACATTTGATTTAGAGCTTGTTTATTATGTCTGTGTTGTAATTCTATGTAAAACCAGAGTGGTAGTGGAAGTAGCCTACGCCCCTTCTCACTTCTCAAATAGTCACACATTGTTCTTTCTTGTATCGCGTATCAAATAATGAAACAGACAATGCATTAGTCTTATACAGCACATTTCCAGATGGACACATTTCAAAGTTCACTCCTCACAGTGGGTGGTGGTAAGCTCCTCATGTAGGGAGAACTATCCTGCGGTACACTGATGAAAGCGTGTAAATCTGCGCCTACAACCACTCACACATCACATTCTTATACCGTATTTTCCGGAGTATAAGTACTTAATAATAATACTTTTTTCATAGTGTTGGCCAGGGTGCGACTTGTACTCCAGAGCGACTTATATGTTGTTATTTTCACACTGACCACCGCAAGAGGGCGCTCTAGGCTCTTAGCGACGCAGAAGAAGAATCTGCACTTCCTCTACCTCCAGAGTTTGTGGAGTTGTTTAGAAGTGACACGGAGGAAGAAGAATTGAATGGATTTAGTGATTTGGGGTAAAACTGATGCTTTGGTAAACTTGTTAGCATGTTCTTTATGCTATAGTTATCTGAATAATTGTTAAAATGTTACGTTAACATACCAGACACTTACCACAGTTCTGTCTGTGCCTCATGTAGCTGAAGGTGCTACGTTAGCATGCGTACACCTCTTCACCATGTGCTCTAATCTGTTTGTATCTTAAATTGCATTTCAAGATGAAATGTCTGTTCTTGGTCTTGGATTTTATCAAATAAATTTCCCCAAATATGCAACTTATACTCCAGTGCGACTTATATATGTTTTTTTTCTTCTCTATTATGCAATTTTTGGCTGGTGCGACTTATACTCCGGTGTGAATTATAATCCGGAAAATATGGTACATATATAGATGAATAAAATGTCTTGCCCAAGGACACAGTGACCCTACACACCGCTGGGACCTTTGGCTTGCTGGACAAACGCCGTCCCCGCTGCGTTGAATACATTATTGCTCCTGACCCTTTCCTTAATAATACTGTAATCACCATTTGCTCGGGACAACAGTTCTTTGATATTTGAAATGACAGTACCTCCACTGCAGGCATTTCCATGAATATTTTCTAATTAGACAGCGAGCTCCATCTGTAACACACAAGATTCCGCACCTTCTTCCATGCCCATGCCTTTCAAATGCGAGAGATCAATCATTAGCCTCTGCAGTGATTACTAGTGTTTAATGGGGCTCCTTGTCCTCATTTAACTGCCCTGCATGGCGTGAGGGATTGCTGGAGCCAACAAAAGCCAACTGGCTGCGAAAAATACGCCACGCAAACAGGGAGATAAGACCTAGTAAACATGTCACCGGCACATAATTAACCAGACTACCACCGCGAGCTGTAAAAAAAAAAAAAAAAAAATTCTCCGATTGTGCCGCCGCTGCTGCCGTCCCTGTTTCCAGACGAGCTGCTTAATACCCAGATGAATTGTGTGCCAGATACAATAAAATCCATTTTTATTAATTCTCAGCTTCATTTTTAAATCTGCAGACCTATATTTTAGGTTGCCATGGCAGCCGAATTCACTCAGGACCGGGCCATTCATCATGACAGTACTTTTGAACATAATCTCCTTTTCCCGTAGGTTTTGCTGTTAACAAGAGGCAAAGTAAAGCGTGCAACAAATGATAAAACAAGGCATTTAATCTGGAATTGTCGCAGGGGATAGTGGGACGAGATGAGATTCAACGTGTTAACGCAAAGTACATGCAAAAAATGTAAAAAAAAATGCACGAGAGCGTGTGTTATAAAGCGCCATTAGGGATGTCAAGTTATTTAATTTCATTTTATACGCTGAAATGTTAAACTAAAATGAAAGAGCTAACACTAACATAACTTATCGTATTTTCCGGACTATAAGTCACACCTTTTTTCATAGTTTGGGCCGGGGTGCGACTTATACTTATATTTACACTTATGTACTTATACTCTGGAGCGACTTGTATGTGATATTATTTGTTATTTTCAAACTTGCAACCGCATTTCATACACCAGTCCAACTTATATATACTTTTTTTTCTTCTCTATTATACATTTTTTGGCTAGTGCAACTTATAGTCCAGAAAATACGGTAATCATTCAGAAATGTGGGTACTAGACAATGTCACAATTAATTACACAATTTTTGTCATATTATGAATAATTATAAAACCTTAATGTTACTTCTCACTAGTATTGTAAACAGTTAAATCTGATCATGTGAAATTCCTAAAAATGCCTTGAGCTCCTGTATAAAATGAAGCAATCATCGGCCTAAAGTACATAGAAACAGAGCTATAGTGTGCCTAATAAAATGGCCACTCCTCACTAAGCACGTAATCTAATAAATGAATGACACAGTTATGGATTACGGATTATCCCACAGTATTAGAGACAGTTTGGAGTTGCGCATGGGCGTGATTCGGGGTCACATTTATCTGTAGACGCCGCTCCAGTAAGTAACCGACACCAATATCAACACGATCATCGACAATAATCATTCATTTGCAGCTATCAGTCGCAAGCATCCACCGTTAAACTTCACCTCCAGCCGAGAAGGAGCCATTAATCCACTGACCTTCACACTTGTTCCTCAGCCTGCTGAGCTGAATCCGTCAATACTGGAGCGCCCCAAATCAATACTTCCACAGTGAACTATGTGACCCCATAAAACAGGCTGGCTCAAGTTGAATGAAACACTTAAAGTACTATAAAAGCGATAGTACCAGGAATATGGCAAATGGGAAGGCCAGTATTCATCTTTAAGAGAGACTAATTGTCTAAATGTCATAATTGATCAGACAGTGGAGACACGCTGAGATGGCAACCTGTTGCTTAGAAGAGGCAAGAAGCAGTTTGCTCGAGCGGAGAGAAGCTGACTAATTACAAGAGCAGTGAATAACAAAGGCACAATTAAAAAGCCCAATCTCTTTAGTTGTACAAAGTCTGGAAATGAATCCACATTGAGTAGGTTCACTAAGGCTATTTTTGTTTGATAAACATTTAAGCTGAGTGATGTACGGGTGAATTTAACTAGTAGAAATGGTAAAAAATATATAACCATGGTTGAAATCCAAATAGCTACAGTACAATACATTTGTCATCTACAGAGGTGGCAACAGTTTAAGTAAAAGTTTTGGATCCCACAGAGTATATCTACAAATGACAAAATCTTTAGTTGTCAAAATTAAATGATTTTTAAACATTTGACTATTCTTATATTTTACCTTCAGATATGGTAGAAAAAGCTTCAGTTGTAGTCATCTGGACTCAGTTTGAAAAAATAGACGTTTCGACTCTCATCCAAGAGTCATTGTCAATAAAAGAATTTAGGTCGAGAACTCCGATATTAATACTGTTCTGTGGTAAGACCCGCCCATTGGGAGGAGCCTTCTGAAGTAGAAAGAGTTGTTTGTTTCAACAGAAACTCCCCCTTGTATCTACCGAGCTAGCCTATTCAGAATCTTAATGGGCTATTAGAATCCTCTTTGTCTTTGTGAGACCCTGGCTCAACCACCCTGAGTACCTGATTAGCATCTGAATGTCCTTTACCTTTCCAGGGGTTCAGAATCCCATTATAAATAACAGGAAGATGAAACCTAAGCCCTCCATTTCTGTTTAAAGAAGGTCTTTCTTTTTTAACAAAAATAGCTTCCTTAACTCCTCTTTCAAACCATCTTTTCTCCCTGCTTAAAACCTTCACCTCACCGTCTTCAAACGAGTGATTAGAGGCTTCAAGATGGAGATGCACGGCACTCTGAGGTCCTGAACTTGTATTTCTTCTGTGCTGATAAAGCCTCTTGTGTAGAGGCTGTTTCGTCTCACCTATGTACCGTTCTTTACAGCTTTCTTCACTGCATTGGATCGAATAAACTACATTGCTCTGTTTTTGAGTCGGCAACTTGTCCTTAGGGTGAACCAGTTTTTGTCTTAAAGTGTTTCCTGGTTTAAAATAAACAGGGATTTTTTGTCCCTGTTTATTTTAAACCAGGAAACACTTTTTTACGCTTATTTCAGTAATTATTTGGACAACTATTTTTTACTTTTACATGAATAATTTACATTTAATGTAAAGGTTTACCTTTTTGAAAACATTATACAGTATATTACAGTCTTCTACTTACTTAAAGTTTATGCAAATGTAATTTTCTGTTTATAAATTGAACAATACCCTTCAATTTTACTTTTTCATTTTGAATGAAAGAAAATATTTCCTGCAATGCACAGACAGTAATGTGCACGTTATTAAGTTAAGGTTTTCTCTCACATTCTACAATCCAGTTTATTCACATCAACATGACATTTAGAAGAAGACTTCCTGTCTAGATAAAACTCATGGGAATTGGGAAACAACATCTCATTTCTCAGTTGAACTCACTGATGTTGTCTGTTGTCTCCTGCACTATGTCCGTCTTGAGCAGGTTGTCGGCCAGTACAAAAGCCCCCTGCTCCACAGTGTCCAGAAGTGTGGTGGCCGCCTTCAGCTGGTCTCCGGTGCTCAGCTCCCTCCACGCAGCCTGAGCCGGAGGCTGCAGCAAATTGTTCACTGTCTCCACCATCGCCTGGGGAGAGGAAGAAAGATCGATTTAGTCCAAAATGTACCAGAGAAAAGAATCGAGACAGGCTTGGATGGGGCTATTTCAAACTGGTAGTTTTCAAAATAAAATGAGATGTAATGGAGAATGTTACAGGGTTTTTCTTGGAAAACCAGGAAGTAACAGGAAATAAGTTGTCAGAACTGTCAGATTATACATTTGTTTCACTGGTTTATGGTTAATATTTCTGTAATTACTGGGCCTATCCGCAAATGTATAAAAATGGAAATGGGGCCACTATTCAACACCAAATACATGATTTTTGTCTGTTGAAAGGACTTGAAGCCAAAAGATTATTATGGCTTAAGTTTTTGGAACCGATCCTTAAGTTTTGATATGTTTTGAAGCAACAGTGAATCTCACATAAAGTCAATGGAAACATCATATTTGTAAGATTGAGAACTAAACCTGTCTCTTAGTTTGGCCGTTTGTTTTATCTTTGTGTGCTTTTGGGCATGATCTTATGCCATTGGCCATGTTGTTATCATTTTCCATTAGTTTGACGCATTAATCATGTCAATAAATCACAGCCAAAGAGTGCAAGACTGCAGGCCAAATCTTCCATGACTACAAGCTACAGTCCTTAATTGGTGTGATTAATGTTCTTCTGCGCAAGACAATCCCAAAATACAAAAGCTTTTCTAACATTCAAAAATATCACAAAACATTAAAACAGCCTCAGCCCGGAGCTAAATTAAGTAAAAAAGGTGTTGGTTCTCAGCAAATATCTGTAACTACTTAAGATAAACTCCTTTCCACAAGTAATTGGAATAAACAATTGACCTTCTTTTTTTCTTTTTTTTTTACAACTGCAAGAGCGGTAAGCAATGCAAAAAAGCATTCCCTGAGCAGGAGATGAAAATTTAAGAGTCATTAAAGATTTAAAAATGCCAATGGTAAGATTCATGAGCAACTTAGTGCAATTCATTCCCAGTAACAGAGTTTTGGAGAGGAACAAGAGCCGGGCTGTCCTTGGAAATAAAAAGCTATGGCTGGGATATGGCATGTGGGTAATTGCCAGATTCCAAGCCATTTCTGTAATCACAAATAACTGAAGCAGTCATATGCTCACGTTAGTATTTTGGTGAGTTGTCGCATCACTTATAATTGCTGGTAATAACTTGAATAAAATGCTCAAGTGATTTCTCTGTAGACTATGAAACTAAAATGTAAAAAACAGAACAATAAATGTATTTAACCAGTTACTAGTTAATATTGCTACTCTAACTACTTCATGATTGAATTTGTGTGTGTACAGCTTTTTCAATGGTTTTGTACTACAGGGTTTGATTCCGAGCCTCAACCCTTTACAAGTGTCCATGAACCCCCTTATCTTTCCATGTCACACAATCTGATCTGTCCTGTCTAAAAAAACCATACAATTAATTAAAAAATGCTACTTTTCTCTTTTTATGATTGCCTTAACAGCTTGTATGCACTCTGCCAGCTTCTATGTCATTATTATTATCTGCAGCCAATCTCTAATCACACCTTTTGACATTCAGATATCGGCAGAGGGAGACGGTTCTCAATTAAGAAACCTTTTTTCTCAAAGCTTTTCTCTTCTATACACCCACGAGACTGAAATAAGAAGATGATGTACTGGACAAAAGGCGAGAAGACATAAAGTGCCTAAGGGATGGGTCAAAAACCCTTTAGCAGAGATGGAAGCATGTATAATTGATAAACTAAAGTGAAAAAACAAGGGCATGATGCATATGATGTATCAAAAATTAATTAAAGGGACACAGTACAATATTCAGCTTCTAAGGCAATGTAAAGGAATGCATCGCTTTCAATCAAAACACATCAAAAAGCCAAACAAATTGTATCCGCATCATTGATTAGTAGAAGTTCATTTTTTTTTTTTTTTATAAATATAAGCAAGCTTGCTGGTTTATGTTTGACTTGCATTGATGGTTCTGTTAGCCAAGGTAAGTCAAAAGACAATGAGGAGAAAAAAAGACAAATACAGTCAATTTTAGCTGTTGTAAAGGCCAAAAATATAATTTCCGGCCACAAGAGGGCAGTAAATAAACATTTTGCATGGTTTTGGACAGTAGATATTCGATAATCCCATTTCATAACATCACAAACTGCACTGCATTGTCAGGATTTCAAAATAATCTTTTAGCAGGATTCATCTATTGCTTCATAAAATAAGTGAGACTGGAGCAGAGCTAACGATTTTAATGCTAGTTGCCTAAATCTACCTTGCTGCTTTTTACCGCCATTAGCACAGTGCCACTCCAACTGTCAAATCATACCTTTTCTGCAAAACGCCCCATTCATTTCAGCTGCTAAAAATGTACGGCGTGCTTTCATTCCTTTTCTACCGATTGTTCCCGTTAGAGGTCGAAAGTGACTGGAGCCTGTCCCAGTGACTTTGGGCCTCAGGCGGGGTTCACCCAGGACAGGGGCCCAGCTCGTCGCAGGGTTAACAAGGGTACGGCACTGGTACTTTAGCACTGGAAGCCATAGTTCCTGGGTGGTACATGAGGAAATGCAAATCTGCTTCAAGGATGCTGGAGGAAGGATGCATGGGTAGGAAAGGGAAGGTGGCGCTTTCACTGAGTGCTTGGCAGAGGTCCAAACCAACCGGGCGACCGACCAATAGGGACTGTGCGCCTATCTGTTTGCTGATTGCTGAAATGAACTCGAGGCTGGGGTAAATTGATTCTGGCTCCTCGCTGGCTCGCTATATGCTCTTCCTAAGCCATTTACTGTCCCCCACTCCCGATTGCTACTCCAAACTTGAAGGCTGATGTAGGCACATGACATAATCCGAGCGTGATTTGTGTTTGCAATGTCTTCACGTATTGAACGGGCGCGGGATCTTATGGTACGGTGCGTCGCGTCAACCTCTGCAATTCCCCTCTTCCGTGCGCGTTCTACCTGCAGGCCAAATCGCCTGCCTTCTTTTGAATCTCAGCTACCGTTGTCGTTAAATATTTCATGAAACCTCGTCTCTCAAGTAAGTGGGGTGTTGAGTCTCTATACGTGAATTATGGAGGAATGGCTGTACATTGAAAAAAGCATGGATTTTCCATCTTCACGTTTGGTGTGTTGGAGTGAAATCTAAGAAACACTTAACCATAGCAACCATTTTATTAGCTTTAATGACACATTAAATTAGAGTATGATAACTCTAACCTAACTAATACCCTAACCCTAACTTCCAACCAGCTAAATTGATCACAAATTACCATATTTTCTGGACTATAAGTCACACCTTTTTTCATGGTTTTGGACAAGGTGCGATTTATACTCCAGAGCGACTTATATTATTTGTTATTTTCACACTGGCAACTGCATTTCACATGTTGATTATTTTCACACTGACAACCACAAGAGGGCGCTCTAGGCTCTAAGCGACGCAGAAGAAGAATCTGCACTTCCTCTACCTCCAGAGTTTGTGGAGTTGTTTAGAAGTGACACAGAAGAAGAAGAATTCAGTGGATTTAGTGATTTGGGGTAAAACTGATGCTTTGGTAAATGTGTTAGCATGTTCTTTATGCTATGATTGTCTCTAATCTAATGTTCTCTAATCTGTTGTTATTTTAAATTGGATTTCAATATAAAATGTCTGTTCTTAGTCTTGGATTTTATCAAATACATTCCCCCAAAAATGCAACTTATACTCCAGTGCCACTTATATATGTTTCTTTTTTTCTTCTCTATTATGCAATTTTTGGCTGGACCGACTTATACTCAGGTGCGACTTATAGTCCGGAAAATACAGCAACTCAAACCAGATTCTACTCCAGTCCAACATTACAAACTCGTATCGCGGTCCTTATAGAAATGCTATAACACTTGAGCTATTTTTCCACTACTACTAAAATTCGTCCCCGGTGCTGGCGGGTCCTCCTCCCCTAGCGGGCCTTGAATGCCTCTTACTGATTACGCAGGCAGAGCTCTTGCACTGCAGGGCCAGATGAGGACTTCTTGTGTTTATGGGGCTGTGGTTATCTTCATCTCTCGACAAATTGGCTGGCAGGGAGAAATTTTTATCATCTTGTTACGTTCCTCCCTCCGTTCCGCTCGCTGTAAGGTCACGCTGCGCCGCGACACTCCCCCCAGTCATCTGAGCAAAGCAAAGGTGCCTTTTTAATGAGCAAGATATACTCCCTGGCACCGGCTTCGGAGCGGTAAGAAATATTGGGTGGACACTTCTGGCCGAGGGACTGAGACTAAAACAGCAAACTATTGGTAAGAATGGCATGGATTCAAAAACGTTTAGGTTGGAGGAGTTTTATGGATGTTGTTATAAAATGATAATGTCTGCAAAGCATAGAAGTGTTTTAACCATTTTTATTATCATAGTAATTATTACCATTACTATTATTATTATTAGGCCCGAGCGCCACAAGCTGGCGAGAGGCCTATTAATCTCGTAAGGCCGTGCGAAGCACGGCTGCGAAAGTGCGCACGTAGTGCGCACAAAATCGAGCGCGAAGCGCTCGCCCACTTCCAAACACTCACTAACGCACTCCTTCACTCATGCACGCCCCGTGCATACTAATTAGTAGTAGGAAAATGGAACATTACCGTTGTAAACGGGCGAAGCCCGTGCAAAAGTGCGCACTAAACGAGCACCTTACATTGGGATGACGACCGCTTCGCGGTCGTCATCCCCATATAAAGCACTCATTTGCGCTAAGTACCTCACGAATACGTTCCCCATCTCTTGCATGTTCCGTGCATATAAGCATGTAATGCAAAAATTGAACATTATTACTGTATAGAGGGCCAAAAACACAAAGTGGGCGGAGCCCACTCAAAATTAACGAAAGTACCCGTCAGTGACCAGGGACCCACACCATGAGGTAGGAAAGCGCGAGCGTTTTCCGAAAATGTATAGTTTATGATATTTGAAAAATGGGAAACATTGTTTTCGCATCGGAATATTATTCTTTCTTTCTTTCTTTCTTTCTTTCTTCTTCTTCTCGGGACCAACCCCCCTATTTTTCACCCAGTGAACATTGACGAAAAGTCACAAAAATTTGCACACCTCTAAAAATCGTGCCTCTCTACATTATGGCTATTTCCCTTTTCTAAAATTAAAAAAATTGGCGCGTCAGTGCCCCCAAATGTGCCCAAAATGCATTGAGAGATGGGAAATGACCCAAAAAAAATCTGATCGTAGAATCATGAAATTTGGCGCAGAGGTAGATGGTGACAAGAGAAGTAAAAAATATTATTACGGCAACGCCGTCCCCCGAACCAAATGTCGGCCATATTGCTTCAAAAATGGCTAAACATGACTTCGGAGTCTTTCCAAACGTCGTACTTTTACGAACTCCTCCCAGGGCGTTGGCCCTAAAAAGCTGAAATTTGGTGAAAATGCTACTGAGGAGTGGGACATCAAAAGTTATCCAAATTACATTGATACCTCTCACGGTCTCTGTGCGGCGAAGCCGCAAACTGTAACTAAAATTTCAGAAATCTCCCATATTTAAAATTTCTGCCGTTTGCGCAGATAAAGTCCGAATTGCGTCAAATTAGAATCAGTTGTTAAACTCTTTGCCCTAAACCTACTTGAAGTGAAATAAATTCATTTGGCGCCACAGCGCCCCCTACAGATTTTATATGGAGGTTAAATGTTTAGTTTTGCGAAATTATATGAAATTTGACACACAACTCAATTTTAGCATCCCCATCAAAAAAGTCAATGAGACCCATGTCATAATTGTTATGGCGTTGCCGTAACGATGACCGAAACCTCCCATGTTATTCCAATGGGGCCAGAACATGTTTACACTTTAGACTTTCACAAACTCCTCCCAGGGCGTCAGCCCTATTAACCTGAAATTTGGTGAGACTCATCTTCAGGACCATCAAAAGTTATCCACATTTTCATTCAAAGAGTCACGGTGTCTGTGCGGCAAAGCCGCACATTTTGCCAAGAATTCAAAATAAAATTGCTTTTTGATGGTAAAACAAAGGGGAGAACATGTGACAGCGTCACAGATTCAGCAGTAGGCGTAATAAAAGGACAATTGGGGCGCGTTAGCGCCCCCTCCTCTTGCGGCGTGGCGGCGGTGTGGCGGCGGCGTGGCGAGGGCCGATCATTGCCGCTTGCGGCTATATTTATTATTATTATTATTATTTTCAATTTACAAGGGCTTGAATAGTGCATAACATTAAATACAATTGTGATTTATAAAAAATAATAATGGTGGCTATAAATAATCAGATGTTATAACCCCTGAAACTATTCTTAATGTTATTTTGTTGTAATTTTAAGATGTAGAAAGTTAAAGGTTGAATGGACGATTTTTTTGTCCCAAATCTAAGTCTTATTTCCTCGTGGCGTGGACTGCCGATTAGTCCTGCCACTTATCAATCATAAAACGCACCTATCGCTCACCTGCAGCCGCGTGTGACTCGTCCCCACGTTTCCGCGTGTCTGGGCGCATTGATCTATCATAATATAGTTCCCTCAGTGTACGGGGCAAAATGACGATGAAAGACTATTCGAGCTGATTCAGAAGAAGACGGAAATCTACGGGAGACGAGAGATGTGATGTGATCCTTTGCACTAATAAACAAACGCACGTGTGTGTTGTATCAGTCCGCACGCCTGCGTTCTCAAATCGCCAAAAAATCATCCATTGCGCCTTTAATAGTTGGACAAAATGTCAATTTTTAAGGAGAAAAAATGCGGACCATTTGAAGCTATAACTATAATAATGATAATTGATTAGAAGAAATATTGATTTTAAAATGTAAATTTTTGTTGGCCTGGCCTGGCACCTCCTTATCTGGCTGAGCTTCTGTCTGCTCGAAACCCAAGCAGGGCTCTAAGGTCGACAAATCAGTTTCTGCTGGACGTCCAGTGTTCAGACTGGCTTTTAACACTCTGTAATGTAATGACACTTTATTTTGTCCAGTTTGTTTTAACTTAATTTTATGTTTCGTATTGCCTTGATTTTTATTGCGAATCACTTTGGTCACTTTGAGTGTTGTAAAGTGCCCTATAAATAAAGCTTGATTGATTGATTGATATTAAAGTTCACTGTGATTTGTTTCTTTATTCACTGTCAATCATTCTCATTCACTTCCCAATTATCATTATCGCTTAGGACCTTTATATTTTAAAGCAAAAAGCACAGAAGGCCTCTGATTCTACAAACCAAAATCAAAGGCAGAGAAACATTCCTGCAGGGCAAATATTTCAAAACGTAGGGAGAACATCATTATTCACTTTGTAGCTTTATCAAGGCGGATTCCCTTCTGTTGATGTCTAATACATTTGAACAGACTCAAAAGGCTCAGAAATAATTAATTAGATAGTTTCATCCACTTTGGATTAGCTCCGCGCAGGTCTGTGCCTACTTATTGTTAACGGCATCTGCGAGGGGATAAAGACTTCAGAACTAGTCTCCTCGAGTATCATCAGCCAGATTGAAACCATCAATCACAAGCTGTCCGTCCCGTAATCCTATCTGGGTACTTTACTTTGGAGTCTGCTTCAGCGCACCTGCCCCGGTCCCCCGATGGCACAACCGCATTTTGTTTACAGAAGGGGGCAACACAAGCAGGTGCGCCTCTCATTTGCCGTCTCCTCCGGGCGACGCCGCTTACCACCAGGGGGCCCCGTGAGGAGGAAACGCTGAACAATTTCCCTAATCAATGAAAGGCCCTCAAAGGTGCGCGCGAGCTACCTGTGAATGCTAGTGTTTACCCGAGGCCGCAGCTGTTGCCTGGTGTTCGGGTTTGTCAGGCGAAGTGGTGAAGCGTGGAGAGCCGAGTGCAGACGGGGTTAATCATTTACAGTTTTAATCTTCACTCAAAACGTTTAGTTAACGTCACAATCGAGCTTCTCTTTTGAGACTGAGTACGTTGGAATTCCCTTCATTAAAGTTCATCTCGAGTTTGGCTACGTTCTAGGACTGGAGCTAGTTTGCATAATATAGAGAATCGATTCAAAACGCGACGTTGTGAGGGCGACTACCAGCACTGAGAATTTGCTGAATGTCCACCCTGCTCTTCTCCTCCATTCTGTGCAAAACTGTACCATAATAAAGGTCTTTATGGGCCAAAAATGCTGTATACTGCTCCCAAAATTGGTCTAAAAGTAGAATGAAGTAGCAGTACAAATGAAAAATACTGCTCAAAACAGTTACTACACTAGTTTTTTTTTTTCAAGTACATTTGTTCTAAACCACAACCCGTACTTGTTCTTGTACTGCACTCAGTAACTTCAATGATTCAGTGTTGTGAAGTATAATTGAATGGATATAATTATATAAAATTACAAGTACAAGAATATGTTTGTATGTTGTTTCAGTATGATCAAATTGGCAGTTGTTATAAATATGAAATAAACATATTTCAAATAAATATAACCTAAAGCTATTATTAAAACATGTCAGAAAATAAATGCAAAATGCCAATGTAAAAGTACGGGGTCATGTATGTAGCTGTTTTCTATTCTTGTAAATGTATGTACAATGTAAATGATTTGATTCCGTTTTGGTTCATTGCACTCTGGTTATATGCCAAAAGTGTAAAGACCATGAATCTGAATCTGATCTACTAAATCTAATCTATATTATATACTAAGATTATTGAATTTCTCCTGTAGCCCATTAATTTTACTCACTGCACTTCTATAAAAGCCCATGTAAGAATTATTTCAGTGACAGTAAAAAGAGCAAATACCATAAATGAAAACAACAAGCAAACAAGGTCGAGTGAGCAGGAGTGGGATTGGAGAGTGCATCATTTCAAATGGTAATGAAGGAGTCCAGAGGGAGCAGAGTATGTCTATGTTATACTGACATGATGTCCTATGTGGACCTATTGTGAGTCATGGTTTGTGATTGTATTTTTTGTCTAGCGAAAGATGTGTTGTTGAGCATTATGAAATAATCAGAATTTTTTTCAGTTCAGTAATATCATGGTCCAATTCACTCAGAAACATCCAAGTTCTATCTCATAATGTATATATCATTTAGAGGTGCACTATAGAGCTGTTCTGGTGAAAGGTCAGCCACCTAGTAACTTAAGATAAGATAAGATAATCCTTTATTGTGGGGAAATTTGGGTGTTACAACACAGTAGATACAGGGGGAAAGGGCCGATAACGTATAGGAAGTTTGAAGAAAATAAAACTCTTAATAGAAGAACTCTTATAACAAAACAAAAAACTCTTATTAACAAAACTCCTCTCATATCTTAATAGGGAATGGAGGAAAAATTAACATAATATCCCTGACTCCTTAAAAAAGTAGTTACTGAATCATTTTAAATAAACTATTTGTGCATTATGAATTAAGTCTTTGTTCATGCATTATAAAGGCAAATAAATAAATAATAAATAATAATAAATATATATATATATATATATATATATTATTATAACATCATTATAAAGACAAGTAACATAGTGCATCTTTTAGGAATTTTTTTTTTTTTTTTGTATTAAGAATACTTTGACCTGGTTTAGACCTGGTTTAGTCCTGGGTTAGTCCTGGTTTAGACCTGGTTTAGTTCTGGTTTAGTCCTGGGTTAGTCCTGCTTTAGTCCTGGTTTAGACCTGGTTTAGACCTGATTCAGACCTGGTTTAGACCTGGTTTAGTCCTGGTTTAGTCCTGGTTTAGACCTGGTTTAGACCTGGTTTAGAGTTCCTTCTGAACATCACTCAAATGGAAGTGCAAGGCCTGTGGTGTGGCTCTCTGTGTCATTTTGGACAGAAACTGTTTTGAGAAGTAGCACAAATAGAAAAACGCCTGAGGATTAGGTTTATTGCTTGTATATATCACAAGAATACATTTATATGTTCATATTTGCACCTTGTGGTTCAGTTTGAACCTTTTTAAATGCTTGGTTGAGCATGTTTGAGGGTTTTACAATGAAAAAAACATATTTTTTCTAGACAGACTTTGTGTTTTCAGTGTGTGTTAAGGTCCAGTATGTTGAAATAGTATGTCAAAGTGAAAAACTAACTAACAGATCATATAGGTGAGGTTGTGCTGAAAAAAAAAGATACCCAACATTGGTCTGGTAAAGATTTCTTAATGTAGTATATCAGGGCAAAATTGGAGGTACCCAAAAACGGCCAAAAAAGCTCCGGACCCCGAAGGGTTAATTAAAATCCGTAATACGTGCGATTTAACGTCAAAAATAAAGGAATATATTATCTTATCTTATCTTAAAACTCATCTGGACTGGACCTGGAGTAAACGAGTAAACAAATAATTCACTACCTTACTGACCCCTTGTGGCTGGAGTTGACAATTACTTTTATCCTGCTCATATCATCATCCCCAAATCAGCTATGTCTTTTGCAAACATTGTGTAAATCAGAGAGTCTGTCAGAAACAAAATTGAAATTCAAAATTAATCAACTACAAACATGCCACGGTTTTTATAAATAATCTCACTGCAATGTCCTTGTCAACACACGCAACCGTAAACTGACAGATTCCAGCTGTTTAGTTGACACTCGACACAACACGGAAATTCTGCTTCCCTTTTGCTCCCGATGCGTCTCGCACAGGAAGCCGCCTGCTCATTGGCGCATACGTAGCCAAACATACATAGCATTTGCATGTGATTTGCACAAAGATGCGACTATACATAGCAGCAATCCCATTTGACAATCCTCTGGGGGATCAATGCTGAATGTGTGTTGTATGCTACTCCGCAAAACAACATCTGGCAGCGATGCAGCTTTATAAAAACAGATCTGTACAAAATAGCATGCAGAATGATTGTCTTTAGAAATGAGCTCGCGTCGTATCTGAATGATATGACGAAAACGCATGTTGAGAAATAGCCGAGAGGAGCGGAAAGACTCGGAAGTAGTCAAAGTTGCTGATATAATGAGGTCACTTTCGGGGCGGTCAGGGTGCACGTTTTTTTCCCCTGATCCACTTCAGAACGCAAAAGTGCTGCTGGTGCATTGTGGGGTGATTGAGATGCTCGAGACAAAAACAGGCATGCGAAGGAAAGGATGACATGCAATTTGTTTGGCGATGAGAGGGCGGCGGGTGCGGCGGTGAATGTTAAACAGTATAGACGTCCAGTACCTGAACATAGTATCGACAAGAGCGCTCTCTTTTCTGGAGCTGTAGGAGCGGAGAGAGAAGAAATTAGCCAATGCAGTCAAAAAGGAAAATCTGCGTTAAATTCATTAATTTTGCGTCTTCTTTTGGAGATAGGAAAAGAGAGTTGATTGTAGCATAAGAGAAGGCGAGATCACAAAGAAAGCGCATAGAAGAAAAAGCATGTAATATTACTGGATTACACTTGATTAAACAGACAAAAAACACAAAAAAAAAAGGAATAATTAAGTATAAAACTGTGGCTCGGATCAGGATGAAACCAGGACGAGCTAATTTCCCTGCTAGCTTGCGTTGTGATTCTGATAATTTGATTTAATATGTCGAATGTGCAAAAATGTAAGCCAGAATTGTGAAGTCTTTACGTTCCTCTTGACTCCACGAGAGGTAGAAGTGAACAGGATATCATTACCTGCGCTGAATGAAATTACCTTTTAGTTTAATCATTTTTAATCCCCTTTATGCTGTTCAGATGAGTACAAACTGACGGCCACGGCAGTTGCCTGTGACTTGAGTTTTATGAGCCCGTGTTTTCGAGTGGTATTATAAAGTCGAGTTGCTCCACATTGTCAATTTGCACACGCTGTTCCCTTCCGAGTCCTATTGGCCACCTTTACGGCCGCATCTCCAATGGGGAAAACTGCCACTAAAATCTCAATGGGGACATCTGTGTCGCCGCGGCAACACAATAAAAAATACAGCAGAGAGGGCCGTTTCAGAACAGGTGCTGGTCTTCCTCTACAAGTGACGTGCTCCAAAGATTTAATGAGCCGTTTTAAGATTTTCACAAATGTTTGCATTTCTTCATGGATGTATTATGCAAACCCCGTTATTCTGGCTCCAAACGTCGATGGAGCTCAACAGCAGGTTTCAAATCACAATTAAGTTAATTCAGACCAAAATATTTGATATCCACAATGTGATAATTGTCAAAGATCAATGAGATCCAAATACTAAATAAAAAAGTAAAAGAATACAACATTTGAGTGCCCAAATAAGATTTAAAATGAAATGATTATATATTTAATTTATTCATTTTATTCATTTTATTCATTTTATTCATTGTATGTATTGTATGTATTGTATTTATTTTATTTTATTTATTTTATTTATTTTATTTATTTTATTTATTTTATTTATTTTATTTATTTTATTTATTTTATTTATTTTATTTATTTTATTTATTTTATTTATTTTATTTATTTAGATGCAATGTTTTAAGTGTTACAGAAGAATATGCTCATTTTCAACACCTGTCCATTGGGCCAATTTAGAGTTGCCAATTTTACCTAACACATATAATTGATTATGAGTTATCATATTGTGGATTAGTCCCAATACATTTTTCAAACTCTTATGCTTGAAAGGATATTTTACTTACTTACAATATATTCTGGTACAGCAACCACATGGATACAGAAAACGGCCAATAATATTAATTCATTTAAATGTTTGTAAAAAATGAATAAATATATCCTGTAACATTATTTAAATTTCTTGCCAATCTAGTATCAGTGTCAAGGCGCCGGATTCTAACAGGGTTTCACATTGTTCTACAGCGTAGGCTCTGGTTTGGGGAGCTCAGTCGGGACCACGTGCAAATGGAAGACAGAATTTAATATGACAGCTCTGGGCCAAGTGGCAGGATCATTAAAAATTACCCACTGCTCGAGTAGGCCTCATTCACAACACACCTCCACCATGTTCCCTATTATTTTGTGCGAATACTCTTGCCTCACCTTGTTGAGACTGCGGGCAGCGCTATCCTTGCCACCCGGAGTGAGGTTCCTCAGCTGAACGTCGAGCAGATCCACCAGCTGAACCATGGCTTTCACTGTGTAGGTGATGTCTCCGGCTTGAAGATTAGATTTGGTTTGCTCCGCCAACTCACGGGCGATGACGGCCGCAGTCTCCCCGGCTTTTATCTGGAATACACGTAGGTACATACGGTAAATTCAGCAAATGTTTTATCAGCGACAACTGCTGCAGAGCTACAATAAAGCAGACACAGGGAAATGTAACGCTTTTAAATCAAATCTGAAAATGCTTTTTGAAGGTGCCGTTTTATCTTGAAAAAACATGCGGTCCTACTAAGAACACGGATACATCTCAACAGATTTAACCCAAAACCTGTCTCCATGGAGATACATACAGTACGTTTAAGAGCAAAACATGGAGAACCTTTGACATTATTATGAGTTTAGTGGAGTGGGGCCTGCTCTAAATTAAAATAAAAGCATGCAGTAGCGCACAATACATATATTTGGGTGCGTTTTAGATTAACCAAATTGTAATGCGCTGGTCTATTTTATTTAAGTTGTTGTATCATTATTTCAGGCTGTACCAAAAGGCTAAATTAAAAAAAGTGGTACAGAAAAGAACACTTCGTACCGGTTTAGTCTATAATTGAATTAAAGGAGACATATTATCCAAAATCAACTTTAATAAGCGTTAAACCGTGTTACAATGATGTTTCCTCATCAATAGTTTAGTCAAAGTTGTATTTTGATGCATGTTTGAGTAATCCAGTATTGTCCGACAACTGAGGCACGACTGTCACCTACCCCCTATCACCACGTCACTATACATAGTTGAGCTTAATTAAAAAGTTTCAGAGTGATAGATATAGGGCTCTAAAATGTCACTTTTCAACAATAAAAACTAGCAAATGACAATCTGCTTCTTGTTACAGTGAAATGTCACTCTGGGGCGGGGCTTATCAGTTCTGCAGCATTGAACAGGAAGTTAGTGGTTCAGTTTTTGTATTATTAATTTAAGATATTTGAGATCAACATTGCACTTTACAATGAGCAATACGTAAATGAAGATCTACTTATGTTACAGTTCAATACCTGAGAAAAGGCATGACACTTTACTGCTCAAAATGTGAGTGGGAAAAGACGTTTAAAGGAATATAAAGAAAAGCAATCCAACACAATGAAGAGGTAATGCTGATGAAGTTACCATGGCATTTATAGCCTAGGTGGTCTCGTCATTTCTGATCATTGTATATCACCATTTATGCTCCCCCCAAATTCCCAAACAGAATCCAAAACAACAGAAAGCATTTTGTCTGAGAATGTCTCCTAAGGGTCTAAGCACGGCACTGAATTAATGAGTTACTATTAGAAAGTACAATGGGGCCAATATTGTATCCAGAAGCAATTATGAAATCAACTGTTGAGAGAATGTTCCCGAGAGTGCAACACCTTTATGAAACTAATGGGGAGCATTACACGTTGCGCAGATGGGATTCGTTTGTAAGGTAATGCACATTTCAGCTGTTGTTTTAACCAGTAGGTGATTTTAAAGATACAAATGTGCTCCAGTCAGCAGTTTAATTTACCAGTGCTGCTTGGGATTACTTGATCATTTAGAATACAGGTTTAAAGGCGCTCTATGTAACCAATGTCTTTGTCTGGAAAGTTGCGCCTCATGGGATTAAACTTTCGGAAAACGCAGGTGTAATGCCACCGGGCCAAGTAGCAGGACAAGTCTGTCGAGAGGCGATACAAAACAAATGCAAGAAAGATACGTATAATGCCATAGTGTGGAGCAACCCGCCCAGAAAAGTACAAAAAGTTCAGGGGAAATGTTCGCTTATCTTCTTGGCTGGTCTCAAAAAAGGTTTTAAAAATATCACTGCAAAGCGCATACCTGTCCAACAACAAACTTTAACAATAGCAGCCACAATTTGCAGGCTTTTATTGGTGAGAGTAGCAAGTATAGCACACATGATATAACACTGAAATCAGACTACTTACACAGAGTTACTTAAAACACAAGTTTCGGGGGAAAAAAACATCTACCGTATTTTCCGCATTATAGGGTGCACTTAAAAGCTTTTAATTTTCGAAAAAACGACAGTGCGCCTTATAATCCAGTGCACCTTATATATTGCGTGAACAGCCATTCCCAACACGTTTTGGCAAACTACTTGTGTGGGTCTGGGGCTCAACCGCTGCGTTTCAATTTCTAGGGCGGAGTTTAGAGCAGAGACAGAACCAATCACATAAACCCAGAAGTGACGCAAAAAACGCAACACGCTTAACCGGATATTACATAGCCCATGTCAACAAGGCGTGTTCCGCGTTATCCGTCCCAGAACGCAGAAAATGTCGTCTGAATCGCGATGACGCCCTTCGTATAACCGCATCTAACGCATGTTCATCACGGCGAGTAGAGCAGACTTTCCTGATTGTTCAAACCGATGCGAGAGCAGAAGTAAACACTCGGTCACGAGCCGGGTCACAAGCCGGGTCACGAGCCGGGTCACGAGCCGGGTCACGAGCCGGGTCACGAGCCGGGTCCGCCATCTTGAATGTTTTGGAACGGGGGTGGAAAGCGCTACTTCCGTATCTCAGTGTGACGCGTTAAAACCTCCGACTGGGATTGGATCGGTAAATGGATTACCGACGATTTCATTGGCTCTGACTCCAATTCCAGACCTTTACGCGTTCGAACAGAATGTGGGCGGGGCTGGCGGGTCAGGCAACATTATATATAGATTAATTCTGGTTGTGCTTAATGACCTCAAAGCGATTTTGTGTGGTACACGTTTTGTTTCGCTTAATAATGCGCTTTATAGTCCGGTGCGCCTTACATATGAAAAATTATCAAAAAAAGACCATTCATTGACAGTGTGCTTTATAATCCAGTGCGCCTTATAGTGCGGAAATTACGGTATATTTTAAAATAATTTAGTTGAATAATGTGCTTCAATTTACCAGTTCAATTGTGCTTACCTCTAAGGAATTTGCGCAGTACCAAAACGTAAAAAACAGGAATTACAATTAAACATATTGTCTTTTAGTTCATCAGTAATATAGCAGTTGTAGCAGTATCGCCCCTTTTCTGCACAGGCACATAGGCGCTATGTGTGGCATGTACAGAAGGTGTAAATAAGGTGTTTTTTCTCCTTTTGTCTTTGCTACAGGGTGTCACCTCACTCGCACATACTCCCCTGCACCTCGCCTTCTCATTTAGTCAATAGCAAACCATCTGGTAATGAGCAGTGCCACGTCATGGACAATGGCTCTACATATAACCGGGGACCAGATGGGCTTTACACCGCGCTGGCAGGTTGATCTTCATTAAAAGTCTTCCTGCCTCCACGGCGACGGCAGCCAGTTTGATTAGTTAAACAAAAGACGGAAGACACTGGTTCAAAATGCATTACATGGTCGTTTCATCAGCCGCGATTTAACAAAGAAAAATCAATCTGGTGTCTATCAAATCGGACCGTTTTCTGATGCGTGCGTTCCAAGAATAGCTTTCCTGAAACTGTTTCTGTCACTTTATGATGAGGTCATACGTTAAATCAATGAATGATGAACCTACGGCAGGGGTGACCACACTGTTTTTCACAGAGGGCTGCAAAGTTAAAGAAGTTTAAACACCTTTAATAAGACTTGGAACTTTATTTTTTTGTCTGTGCCACTTTGCAATGTTTATAACGGTGGAATATATTCAAATTTACTGCAAAAAGTACCTACAACTATTCAGCACGAGGCCTGAGAACAACAGGCCCCCGAGTCATAGTTTTGACACTACTGACCTATAAGAATGTGTAATGTTGTTTGTTTAAGGTGGTAACTAACCATAATCCACTGATACTGTGAATTATACATGTATTTATGGGTAAATTGCAAAAAAATATGGTAACACTTTATTTTAGGGTAGACTTATCTCACTAGTTGCTAATTTGCTTACACGTAGGCAACTCATTTTATATTCATTTTATTTTTATTCAACCATTATTCAAGTCTTATTCTGCTAATTTGACATTTACTGACATTTTCCCATTATTCAATTCTAAGTATGATGTCAGGACTTTTTGTTTTTCACTTTTTACAAGACCAAATTGTTAGCACGTAAAAATTAGTCCTTAACAACACCCAATTATTATTATTATTATAATCAAAAAGCCATTCAGGGTCATAGTTCATGTACAAAAATGTCCTAAAAATCATACTAATATTCAGTAATATGGGTAAAATTATAGGAAAATTTCGAAAAAGCGGCCGATTAAGGTTAGAAAGAATAGTGAATGAAATATACTAAATAACACTTCAAATAAATGAATTAATAGCATACGTAATAGCATATGTACAATGAGCTACATGTCCCTTAACCATTGTAGTTTTACATCCAGTATAAATGTCTCAAACTTATGGTCCTGGAAAAAAAACTTTGCAGGTATTCTAGGGACGGCAGCAGCTTGCGGATATACGATCGAAAAAGAAACACAAAACGGGGGGTTGCCACGGCAAAGTTAACAGCCGGTGCACAACGCCAATCCACCAACTTCAGCGAGAAACTCTTCCGCGCTCAACAGTTGCGCCCGTGGCTTATTGCACCTGATCGTTCTGCTCCGTCCATAACCGCAAACTACCATTTGTTTAACGACCCGCGCTTTGTGCCATTGAGTACATAAGTGTTCACGTATTTAAAGGGGAGGGCCTTCTCTATCCCTGTAGCCGGAGCCACATTTTCGCCCGCTTCTTTTCCAATCTTTGCTATTAGAGAGTGAAAAGAGCTTTGCATAATACCTCGCCTGCAGAAGGGAAGATACAATTTGTGCCTGGATAGTGTGGCCGTATTAGACTGAAAAGGGACTGGAAATAGTCTCATTGGTAGCCACAGAGGAATGCAGAATGGCACTGTGATATTGGTTTTCATTTAGGCCCCCCGCTCACATCAAATACACACTTCTGTAAGTCTCCTATTGGGCACAGCGTCCGGCCAATCAATGAGATTAATTAACCGATTAAAAACACACACAAAAGACAGGGACATTTAGAGGTACAAAAAACATGCTGCGCTTTAAACAACGCGAAACAAACACGGTGGATGTTGTTGACAAAATATCTGCAGATTATCGAGTGGATGAAAAGATTATATTGCAAAAAGTAATATCATGTCTTTAGATCACTGTTACAATATGATACAATATATTTATGTCATACTAACATTTCAATACCATGGAATAGGCTTTGATACTCGATACTGATTTAGATACTACAATTATAATAAAAAAGGCTCTTTTTTCTCTTTTAATATTATTTTTATCAGTTTTTTAACATGACACAGAAAAATAAACTAAACAAGTAAAATGGCACAAGACATCTAGAAAAAAAAAGTTAAGAAATGAATAAGTTAAGAAGTTAAATAAGTTAAGAAAAGTTCACGGCAAGTCCCGTTTTGGCCTAAGCCTGTTAAATAAGTCCAAATGTATTTTTTTTCCATTTTATGAATGTGAATTACAATGAAAAATGCTCTTTGTCAATAATAGATTGTAATTTTCAAACAAGAACTTACTTTCAATATGTTGCAATGAGGTCTTAAAGGTCAAATTTTGTCCTGTTTGTGATTTTTTAAAATGTATTTTTTTAGCATTGATACTTGCTCAAACGAGTATCTATTTTTGGCCCTTGCTTCAGCATTGATTTATATCCGATTTTCAATACTTTTGTTAACCCATTGATTCATTGATTCAGCATTCCATAAAAGGAAGAAATAAAGCTTTCTCACCTGTTTTTGAACACGCCTTTTCCCACAACACCAACAATATTCCCAATTAGCGTGTTCTCAGAAAGCTTCAATAATGCAAAATAGCCGTTTACCTTTTGGTTGATGACGTTGACCCAGGGGGAAGTGCAGTTGCTCAGGTCGGGTCCTTGTGGGTCCCAGTATCCTTCTGGACCTTGGCATAGATAAGAAGCAACACCTGGGAACATAAAAAACATAGAAACGTCTCTTAAGTAACACAGCACTTCACTGATTAAACTAATGGATGCTTGCGGCAAAGTGTAATTGGTTGTTCTTCGTAATATAAAAATAAAACTTCTTCATTAAGACCTCATCAGACGAGGTGTCTGTAGAGTCATTAAAAGTCAGACAGTGTCCAAGAGTGTCAGAACAGAGAGAAGAAACACAAAAAAATGGCCAAATAGATGCCAATTAAGACTCCCATAGTTGGATTCATCTCAAAAGGTCAATTGAGGCTGGCTGAGAAAAGTGTCACGTCTTCTGACAGACTACTGAGGCCGTATACTTGAAACTTGAAAAACATCAGACGCACTTCAAGCGCTATTGGAACCATCAGGGATTAAGAACAACCTTTTGTCTTTGTAATTCAGTTGTGTGAAACTATATAAAGAGATGTGGAGAGCAGGTAAAATGACTTGTTATATATACACCGTATTTTCTGGACAATAAGTCGCACCTTTTTTCATAGTTTTGGCCGGGATGCAACTTATACTTATATTTATACTTATATACTTATACTCCGAAACGACTTATATGCGATATTATTTGTTATTTTCACTCCGCATTTCATACTCCAGTGCAACTTACATATGTTTTTTGCTTCTCTGTAAATGCATTTTTTGGCTGGTGCGACTTATACTTATATTTATACTTATATACATGTACTTATACTCCGAAACGACTTATATGTGATATTATTTGTTATTTTCACTCCGCATTTTATACTCCAGTTCAACTTATATGTGTTTTTTTCTTCTCTATTATGCATTTTTTGCCGGTCAGTATTAGATCAAACCCCCGCTGCGTCATGGAAGTCAGAATTGGCTCCAACATGGCGGCCCAAAAAGACAATAATTACATGGCGGCCCTCGATACCCTTCAGACACTGGGTTAGGGTTACGGACAAGAGAGCAGATTTGGACCCAAGAGAAAAAATTATTGCCTAGCTGTATCTGGGGCCAGTTACTTCCGTTTCGGTCGCCGCCATGTTGGAATTCTGACTCTCATGAGGCAGCGGGGGTTTGATCTAGACCTAACCATTTTTTGGCTGGTGCGACTTACACTCCGGTGCAACTTATAGTCCGGAAAATACGGTAATAGTTTTGTTTTGACATAGTTGATTCATGCACCAAAGCCACTAAAATAAATGATCAGGTTCAAACTATGTGAATGTAAAGGTGAACTATGAATAATTATGTATCTGTCAACTAGAAAATCATGAATAATTACCATTGTATTACAGTGTTTGATGTAAATTGTCCCACAAAGAACTTCTTTTACAATCTGAAATCGTTCCAAAGACCACCCGATAAGTCCTACTAAGAGTTAAGTGTGAAAGACTGATGTAAAGTAAAGGGAAGAAAGAAGCGCACCTCTTGTCTGTCAGTAATAATGTTTCTGTGAATCAGTGATTGTCGTAACTGTCCCTGAAGTACAACAAATATGTCTACAAGGCTTTAACTCCACTAACTTTACCATAACGTAGCCTACACTAAGCGACAAGTTCACCTTAAGTCGACGGACTGGCGCCTATATTCCCACAACTGCCAAACAAACTGACTTTAAACTGCCCTTCCTCGTACTTAAAGGCCCAGCGTGTGTCGGCGGGCGAGATGGCTAACATTAGCAGATATAAATTTTGATTGACACATAATTTCCTTCCCGCAGTACACCTCGGACAGCCTTACGTTTGATGGGTTTATAAGATAAGGGACTTTATTGCCGGGCGGAGGGGAGAGAGGGAAGACGGCGGTGGAGTTTTCAAAGCCGCGTGGAGGGAAAATGGTGTCGGTGACAGTGTCGTCTGAAGAGCTGCGCGTCTTTGAAGAATGCCAGGAGGAGGCGGGGTTGCCTGGCTCTTATCTCGCGCATATGACGGCTGTTAGTGAGGTCTCAGCGGGTTCTGCCGGCGTAACCTGTTAATGAAGTGTGCGTGCGGATGTGTCTGTGTGAACCCTAAATGAAAAGGAGAAGACGACTTTGAGAACGCGCCGCAGGATCCGAGCCACGGTGACTCCGCGGCATGAAAGAGAATCTACTAAGTTCTTAAACTACACTTTTAATTTGTGCTAAGTTGTCCTTTGAATGCTATGCTGCTGTGGCTAAATGTATTCATCAATGCGAGTAACAGAATTGGTTTGAATGCTAAAGTAAGTTATGGCAAAATTCTCCTCTTTCTGAGTCAAAAATACATATTTGAAATGCATTGGAGTGCAAGGAATTTTAATTGAATTGCAGAAGAACAAGTACCACAGCCACATTTCTCCACATGGATGGAAATGGATGGTTCAGGTCAAAAGTTAAAACATATTTGGTTTTATGGCTCTACCTGCACCTACTTTTCTTACTGTTTATTTTTTGTTATATACATGCAAAATAAATCAATACAATATATAAATATAAAGGAATATAACGAAATAGACAAATATATAAAATACAATAAGGATTTTGCTGTTGTTCTTTTATAGAAGACGTGTAGTATTATGATTTGGTCTGCTGTGTAGTTATAATTTATGACACCTGTCGGTCATTATTTTATGTTTTGGGCAAAATTAATATAAAAAGACTTAAAAGGAACAAATTAGGTGATTTGAGCCTGCTCTTTCACGATAAATCATTGTGAAGTAAATCAGTAAATCAGTATGGAGAACAAAAAAAGGAGAATAAAGATCAGTCAAATATGCATGAAGCACTCAAAAACTTTGAAGGAGTAAATGAGTAAAAAAAAAAAATATATATATATATATATATATATATATATATATATATATATATATATATATATGAAGCTATAAAAGCTCTTAAAAGTAAATTTTGCATAACATGTCTCGTTTAAAACAGAAAAAAAAGCTAGCCTAAAAACAAATCTGCATAAATGTACTGCATAAATGTACTAAATCATATCTCTATTTTGAATACATTTACTATTCAAAGGGAATATGCGTTCAGAGCCGATGCACAAAGCAGAGGCGCCGTTGCGGTGATACTAATACAAACGTCTTTACCCACTAATTAATTACACCAATTGAATCCTGGGAGACGAGGCATAAATAAGGCTGTGTGTCGTGCTAGTTACCACGTGCCATGTGGATGTAATGCAGGGCTATGTTTAGCTTTAACAACATCAGGGAGACGGTGAGAGAGGCAAAGTACTCTGTGCTGCAGGAAAAAGAACATCAAGAGCTGCACAAGAAGATTTAATGAAGACATTATCTAAAAAATAAATTAAAAAATGGTTCATGAAGTAAACAAAAGCCATGGTGATTAAAATATAGCTGCAATTTAAAATAAATGAATGCAGAACTCATTTAATTTCTACTTATGTTATAGCTGTTACAATTCCTGGTGCTTGCAGTTATTTCCATAATCAAAACTGCATGAAAAAAAAAAATAGTTCAGATAGTGTTTAAAATACTGCTACTTCCAATCTTCCAATAATACAAAAAACTACTACTACAACTATAACATTTGAGTTGAAACTCTTTACTACAATATAAAGGGACATTTCTTTTATACACTATTTTAACAAACTTATTCAAAGGTGAGAAGTACACTGTTAAATTTAGTATACTTACTGTAACTTTTTTGATAAATTCTTCTTTCTACAAATTGAATAAAGTTGAATTGAATATAGTTTTTGAAGTAACACTACTCCTTGAGTTATTTTTTTACAAAAGCTGTACGTTTGACAATATAAAATAGTTTGAATGTATTTTTTGCACAATACGCATCCAAGAAATAATTAGAAAAATATTTATTTTCCCTATATGAATTCTGCCAAATTTAATGTTTTGTCTTTTCAATTACTGTACAATAACTTCAAATGATATGTTAAGTCCAGTTAGTTATTCTTACTTTTCATACTAGAGTAATTTCTTGGACTATTACCTTCTTACCAGTACTTCTCAACTTTCAGTAATAATATTTTGATGTAATAATACCCCTTTTGGCCAGTCTACCAGGCCTGTCATGATAATACATTTTGAAGTGCGCTATGTTGCTAAAGAAACTAAAAATGATCAAATACGGCAGAAAGTAAAATTATGCCACTGACACAATAACTCAATAACTATAATGACTCGTTCAACTGATCAATTCAATGGTCCCCTGCTGAAATCTTATCATAGTATAGAAAAAGAAACACAAAAACATCCTCCACTGGGACAAATAAAAACAACCCAGAATAAATATTCACTCAAAATGACAGTTCCTTCCATCATTTACTGAACTCTACCTCTGATTACATTAATAGTCGTGAGTTTATTTTCACGATAGAGCGTACCTATTGTTCCGGACGGGCAGGGCATCTTGGCCACCAGCCCCTGCATGGTCTTGGGCCAGGTTATGTCCATCATGACCATGGTGCTGCAGGACTCGGTGGCTCTGGCGTTGGGCAGGTTGGACGAGGCCGCCGACCTGTCGTCTTCCTCGGGTTTCGAGCCCTCCACGACGGTCAGCGCTGGGGCCGCCGTGGACGTGGTCCGGGCCCAGTAGGGCACCGGCGTGGTGGTGGTCGGGGTCTTGGCGGTGCTGGTCCTGGCGGTGGTGGTCGTCATAGTAACGGTGTTGGGGCGACCAGAGGTGCGACTGCCGCTGCTGATGGTGGTGGTGGTGGCGGGGTCCATGTAAACCATAATCGAGGAGGAGGATTCTGCAAAAGAACGATAAAAGAGTTTGGTATGATGATTCAAAACGGGCAGGTGTTAAGATGGTTTGAAGAGGAATGTTTGAATAGCGGTGTGATTCTGAAGACTGCCTAGATCCAATATTTCTAAATCCAATGTCACTGTGAGCAGAAAAGGGCAAGTTGACCTTCAGCACCAGTAATAAGAAGTAAAAGAGTATTCAACTTGAAGTACTAGTCCTGCTACTACCACTATTACAACTGTAACAACTACTTCTGCACTTCATATATTACAACAATTACAACAACAAATGACTTTTCACAATAATCTCTTCAATTCCACATCTGGACGTAACATTTTTATCAAGGTGACAAAAGGGCAATGACTTTTGATGTATTTGTTTGAGGAAAATATAAATCACTTCTTTATTTTTATTTAACCAGATACAATTACATCACATTAGAACAAGACACAGTTTCAACAGAATGAAGCACGTGCATTTTTTTATTTTGAATATTTCATTTGATTGAATATTTTTGAGGTCATTGTACTACTATCCCTAACTACAGCTTTACAAAAGGTATAACTCACCAGCACAAACCCCTTTTTTTTGCATAAAATGTAAACTCATGGGGGAAGATCTCTAATTTTTACACAAGATAATAATTAAAAAGATCATTTCGAGCTCTAAACATAACGCGCACATTTAGAGATAGTCCCATTTCCCGGTTCAGGACGTTTGAAGGTTTCTTGGATGTGGCAGGTGTGACTTTGCATCAACATTCACAGTGTGTCGTTCCAGAGCCCCACTGGCAAAGCAGCAAACACACACAGTCTCCTGCTGAGGCTTCTAAAAGTAGCTGTTGACACGGGCCAGCCTCAAGTACGCTCAATAACCGTGTGCTGCGAGTACATGAGCTTTCCATGTCAACCAGACATTTCTTACGCACGAGTCTTCCCCGTGGGTGGCACTGTAGGAGGAATCCGCTAATGTGACACTGGGAGAAATGGGCATCAAAGCACGTTCACGAGGATACGGTACACAAAGTCTACTGCAACGACGGGGCCGTTCACACTGCTCCTTTAATGGTCCTCGTGTGAGCCCGGTTTAACCCTGATTTAGTTAGAATTGTCTAAACGTTGAATCTCGATACAAAGGAAAAGACGCGATAGTCAACACAGCTTTTGACACGATTTGTTCTGGTCGTTTTGCACTGCTGTTCAACTCATTCCACACTGTATACTAATATTATGTAATGAATAAGTCTATGTATCGTAACACTTACATTTACACTTACAATTTTTCATGCATGTCTTTTTTTTCAAGCATGGTTTATATTATTCATTATCGTTTTATGTTGTAACAAGTTCCTCGTTTGTGACTTCACAATGACACTAACTATATTCTTATTCTGATGACACAATGACGATTAAAACACTCAAAACACACTAATAAAATAATAGCGATTCATTTAATATAATCATGGGATATTGTACCAGTTCAAATAACGATTAAGAAAAGTCCAACTTTGTCCTATTGTAAGTAAGTTTTATATATTTTTTCCATCAGCAATCCATCAAATTAGTATCCAGTTTCCATATTTATTAGTGTCTGGGAATTTGTTTGAAAAACCCAAGTCCTGGTCTAGTCCCAGATTTAGTTCCAGTTGTGTGCAAGTGTGATGAAAAATTAAAACATATATAAAAAGTGAGCGTAACCACCAAAACATCAAATACTTTAATTATAACTATGTACTAATACTAATGCTATTATTTCTACAGTGACCAGTGTTACAAGTGAATTATTCTTTGGTTTACTGTAGGTTCTACCAGCGGTGTTAGGGTTAATACTGCCTCGCCAACATACAATACCGACTCAAAAAGTAGCATTATGACCCCAGCCAAATGCTACAGGAAAGCAATTTGATAGCTGCTTATTGTAAAGATACAATCAAAACGACAGAAGTGACGAATAGCCCCAGCCTTTTAAATGAGAGGAGAGTAAAACAAATTTAATGAGCGTCGATTCCAGGCTGTCAGCTATAATGGATGTCACGCATCAGGAAGAGCTCAGATAACAGCCATCACCTGCGAGAGGCCACTTTGCTAATTTTTGTTTAGCCTGATCCCCTCTCAATGCTAAATGCAAAATCATAAGTCACAGATTTCCCATTGAGATCTGGATAAAACAATCCAAATTACAATCAGCGGCCGATGCGTTTAGGGAGCAAAGACGCTAAGGTTGATTAAACGGTTTGCCATCGCAGCGAGAGTCTAAGGTTGATTGAGCGCTTGTTTTCTTGAGCAAAGAAAATAATTTGTTGTGTTGTGCGCGTTTTAGGATCCGCGGGTGTTTGGGATTATCCTGTGCTGGCGCTCCATCAAGTACAACTAGCTCATTGGTTACAACTTACCCCAACTAAATCACAATGTTTGCAGTGTTTAATTAAAGGATTACGAAGCGATTTGTGGACTGGATAAAGTAAGTAGTTTAATTGCTCCAAAACATAGCTAGTTAGAAAGACCTTAACCAATGATTTATCAACAGGCATCAAGACGGCTGACAAATTAAGTCCACTAATAATGTTATCATGCTATCAAACTTGAAGACCAAGCATATGTACAGTTTTAAAAGGGGTCAAATTAAGATAACTGGATCAGAGCATCCTCAAAGCCTTTGTAGGATGTAAGGGTCTGTGTCAAAAGTGTATGGTCAAGGAAGGAACAGTACATTGCAAGAGTCAGAGTAAAGTCTGTACATAAAAGATCAGGCTGGTAATCGTAAGTTATTACCCGTGATTTGATGTATATGGTTTATAAGGAAAGACTAAAATGTTGTCAAAAACATCAACAACAGGAAAAACATCAACAGCATTTCAAACATGTCGGTGTAGTCCCTCATTCGTCCAGGAGTGTTCATTTTTCATTGAAACAACAATAATAGTTATAATTCATCAGGGAAGAGGGAAGCAAAATCAGTGGAAGACCATGACAGTTCAAAGGAAAGGTATAAGTTTGGAGTATAAGTCGCACCAGCCAAAAAATGCATAATAGAGAAGAAAAATAACATGTATAAGTCGCACTGGAGTATGAAATGCGGTTGTAAGTGTGAAAATAACAAATAATATCACATATAAGTCGCTCCGGAGTATAAGTATACAAGTATAAATATAAGTATAAGTCGCACCCCGGCCAAAACTATGAAAAAGGGTGCGACTTATAGTCCGGAAAATACGGTAATCACATTTATATAGCACTTTTTAACGCACGCAGACATCAGGAGTGAGGCGGGTGTCTTGCTCAGGGACACAACAACAGTATTCACCTGTGGGAGTTGGAATCGTACTGCTAATACGTGGGCCGCTCTACCAAGTTACATAGTGAATACATTCTAAAAGGTGCACTATGTAAGAATTATGGTCCTCATTGCTGTTTCCATAGAGATGTTATTGATTTTCCAGGAACGTTCTACAGCAGGCGTTCAAGCTAGCAATCACCATGAAGACGAGCATGTTTTTCGAGGTATTTGGAGCAATAAAAACAATAAAAAACCTATTGGCGGAGGTGGATTGTTCATTTTAATGCTACACTGTGGAAAAAACATGTAGACAAGCAGGTGGCAGACGCTCCACTGTTAAAAAGACCACTAAACATAATGCAAATAGATCGACCACATGTTGAAATGAAAGCTTGTTCACGACCCCAATCAAAGCTACGTCAACGTACTGTGACTCCGTCTTGCGATTTGAATTAAAACATCGTGGGATTGTCTTAACTTTCGCAGACAATGAGATCAAGTTTACATCTGCTCATCTCTTTACGGCGCACGGACATCGAGACGGGTTCAGAAAATCAGCGACACAGTGCCGGGGTTAATACAAAAGTCACATCTGGAATCCCGAGTCCTGATTTCTGATAATCCCTCCGAATCAAGCGTATAATCATTTTACGGTATGTTCCAGTCCGTTAAGTACACCTACAAAGACGCACAGCAGGCCAGTGGAAGTAGAAAAGAAAGAGTGTCCTTGAGCGTTGTATATTTTTCTACGGGGTGAGCAGAAACTTCGCAGATCGCAGAGACAATGCAAGGACATTTTGTTTTGCTTTGCCAGCTCTTCCGATCTGTCCAAACGGCGGGGGGAGTAAACAAGTTCAAGAGCAAGCATTTTGGAACATTTGGGTATGCTTCTCAAGGACTCTCGACTGACCTTCAGATTTGAGTATTTTGTATCTGCGCCGGAACAAAACATACCTGCCCTCTGCATCGTTTGCTCTGCTTTGCTACCGTGCAGCCTTCTTTGTTGGAATGGAACGTACTGCACGGTCCTGTCAAATAAAGCCTACGGGCCGAAAAATCCTTCAAAAAAAATGTGCTGTTGAAATGCCGTTTTCAATTAAGTTCAAAAATGTTTTCTAGTTATGTCAAGTTAAATGCAGTGGGAATAATGAAAGAAAGGACAAAGACACAGTAGTCACAGCAGAGAAGTTCCCCATCTGCGGCGTCGGGGGCCTCTCTGACCGCCATCTCTAACTCGCACACTATATTCATGCATGAGAAAGGTGTGTGAAGAGTCTTTGCCCGAGGACAAAACAACAATATTCACTTCTTGGTAGTTAGGGTTGAGCAAATGTTCATTGATCCACGGCCGGCCTGTAGGAGCCAGATGGTTTGCAGTCGTGACCTTGAACGGTTGAAACGCTTTTTGGTTGAAAAAGGGGATTTATATTCTAGCCTCATGTCCACTGCACTTTTTTTTTGTCTTGTAAGATTTATGGATACGTCCCACTACACGACATGAGTAATTAAAAGTCGCGAGACGGCACATAGCAATGGTTCACGGGATCAGCCCTGGCTACGACCAAAGTTTGTCTGAGCGAATGTCTGGCTCGAGAGTCCATGTGGTGAAGTCGCCGCAGTTTAACGGTTAGAAGAGTCGAGCGCGACATGCGAGAGGTGTTTTTGTAAAAGTTACTAAATGAAACAGACATGGAGAGATATGGGCTAGTTCACAGTTGGACTCCTCTGCATTACTTTAAGGAGCTCTTGTGTAATCGAGCAAGATTCTTGTATATATCGTGACCCGTCTTTGGTCGCACGATGGTTCTAAGTTTAATCTTGATGATTTTTGACCACTCACGATTTTCCCCACGTTTAATTTAGCCAGTCAATTAACAATACAGGAAAAAGCCGGTCTACATAATCTACTTTCGAACAAAAACAAACTATCCTGAAGATATCCATCACTATTGGCCTGTAGCTTTGTTTCATTGAGAGAAAGCACAAGGTTTTCCCTGTTACACTTGGCTTCTGATGCACAAAAATCCCACTCGCTGAACACATTTCCACCACCACCACCGTCCTCCGACCACACAGCGTTTTGTGTCTCATTTCAAAGCCTCCCTTCCTCACTAATTAGCCTCTCTGTCTGCATCCTGGGGCCTCCGCAATTAGATAAGCCTTACTCAACTCCGCTCCGGGACAAAAATATAAAATTAAATTAAAGAATACTGCTGTTATGAAATGGATCCGGTTCATAGGAACGGCTATTTCCGCACCGCGAGCATTGGGATCTTGCAGAGTCAAGATCAAACGATGTGGAGAGGGATTTTGGGGGCTAAAAATGAAAACGCTGCAGTCAACCTTCCACGACTGGACTGGACCCAAATGCATCATCATTTTTCATGCTAAAAATGCAAACAAAATAAGGCACAACACTTTGATTACCTATAATATGCAGTCCAATATATATTTGGATTATAGGCGGTAAAATTGATGGGTTGTTTTGGAGATAAGCTGCCAAAAAGGTGATTGTAGCTTATATTTCTACACTTTTGTGGTTATTTCTACTGTCCCTGACTTTTAAACCTCAAATTCCTGTCTGGGATAATAACAATGAAGATATAGTCATTCCTTTCAAGATTTGTATCCCTTAATTTAGACTTTCAAAAGCAATTCCCCAATATTTAGGGATTTGGCCTCTTCACTCCCCACAAGCAGCACCTATTGCCAGTTTGCTTCCTTGGACCGCTTTCAGCAGATAAAGACCACTGCACACTGGGAGCTGCGGTCTTGGAGATACTCTGATCCACTCATCTTTAATAGCCAACACAATTTTGCACTGGTTTTACTCGCAAAAGAGTACATTTTTTTCTTATTTGTAAAATATCAACATTTAGCTTTTAAATAATGCTAAATCTAATCACTAGGCAGAATTTGGGACCTTTGGCTTGTGTCCGTACCAAATTGTCACTACATCCAAGTGCAAAAGTCCAAAAATCTATTAAAGCTTTAGTACGCAACTTCTTTTTTCATAACACAGTAAATTCTGTTCTCTACCTATATTGTACAAGTAATTATTTGTGACAAAAACCTACAATACTACACGACCACAACATACTGTTTACCTATTATCGATAGAAAACAAACAAAAAAGAGCTTTGAATGTGGCTATATGCAGTGGTGGAAGAAGTACTCATTTTTTTTACTTAAAACGTACGGGAGCAAAAAATGAAGTAAAAGTATGACACAAAAAAATCTGTTAATGTATCTAACCATGTAAATATGTACATTGAGAAGTGTTTTCAGATGCTTTGAGAACTAATAAAGCGTCTGGATACAAGATTGTGCCGAATCTATTTGCTCATTTTTCTAGCTGTTTTTATTTGGATATTTCTGTTTGCTCCAAGTTGGAAAGTCAACTGAAACTATGAATACACAAAATATAACTTTTCAGGCAGTTTATTCTTTGTGAGGAGCTAGGAACTTATATATATATATATATCTAAATAGCCACTTTCTTCCTTCCACTAAATATGTGAATTGATCATTGTTTGTAGCCATCATTGCTTAATACATAGTTATAGCCAACATAACCAAACTTTATTTTGAGATTGGGTTGCAAATGAATAAAGTTCCCTAAAAGTGATCAAACATCGGCACTCAGCAACACGTAAGGTATTCGAAATTAGAGCAATAGTTACTCTGGATTCACAAAGACAAGCGTATCGATTTTTTCGCTTCCCCGGGATCAATACGCGTCTCATATAATGGCATGACTCACTCCTGAATAAGCTTATCAACCCTCTAATGCTCATGTTACCCGACCCACTAGAAAAACGCATTTCCTCCTGAACGGCACGAAAATAAACCCGCGATTAACGCTCGGTGTCATCTAATGGATCCTTTTGGTGGCAGTCGTGCAAACCCATCAGTGACAGGGTTAGGAGGGAGAAGAAAAGAGTTGTTCGGGTAAATTATGCAGCCAGACATCCGGTAATGCCCCGATATCATCTGACATGATGAGGGCCGTAATGGATGGGCGCTATGCATTGTTTGGCAATTAATTTCTCATTCCCCCCGCGCTCCCAGCTGTGACTCGAGAGGGCATCTTTGGAGGTCAGGCGGCGCCGAGAGAGAGTGCGCGCCGCTCATATGTATGCACCGAGACACGCGGCCTGTGTTTGAATTTAAATGACAGCGGCGACGTGCGGGAGACTGGAGCCAGACCTGGGCTTGTAAACCCACACACGGGTGAGTGCCACGCAAACGTACAGTCAGTGACATAAGAGCGCTGCTGGTCTTTAATAAATAAAGCTTTTAATTGATTTTAGCGCACCATCTTTGCTGGGTCAATATTATCAGAATCACGTGCTATAGTGTCCATCTTTATACTGATTTTTCTTAATACACAATTTACTATTTAAAATGCAGTATTTCAACATGAAGTTTGGTGTGTGAAATGTGTTTTTTGTTTCTTTTACTTCAGTATTGAGGTCATTTTGGTCATGTGTATTACAATCTGAAAGCTTTATTACTCCTTGAAGGGCAAAAACACACACATAACAAGCACACAAGCTAGATAAAAGAATAAAAAGGGTAGAGTTCAAGAATCGCAGAAGGAATAAAAGACTATACTATATAATAGCGATTAGTACTGATCCAGGACATTTGATAGACCTGAGGGCATGAGGATAAACCTGAAGATAAAATGTGCCTCTGGTTTTGGTCAACAGCAGGTTTTCTTCTCCAACCCGACTTTCCCAGCGTGATGTCAGATCTCTTCACTGGGCAACCATTATTATTACTATTTAAGCGAGAGGCAACCAAACCAGGACGCAGCTTGTTCTTCCCACCAGCGTGTGGCACTGTTTCGATTGGATTGTGCAATTCTAATCAAGAAAAGGTACACTTGGACGTTTCAGTGGATGTCAACAGTCACAGGACACGTTTTAGCCATTTAATATTAAGTGATAATCTAAAAGGCTGCAATTTATTTTTAACAGACAGACTAATAATGACAAAGAAGACACAGGTTTTTTCCCCCCTAACTTTTTTCCAATTTCCATATGTTTACGCTTCATTTTCCATATGCAGGAAACCGTATACTTTTTTCTATTTGACTCTCAATGGACCCTTTGTCTTTACCAAATGTAACAAGACCACACCAGTGCCTTGCCAGAGATCTGTTTTGATTTCATACGCCTTACGTTGTCCATTCAGAAGATATACATTTCCTTTCCCACAGACCCATATTATCATAAACTAGATTGATAGAGCATTGTTTTGCTGATCTCAGAGTTTTTTCTGACTCTGATGCAGAATCTAAATGAAGACTTTGTCAAATTTCCACCATCGCTCTCATGTTTCAAGCCCGATCGGAGGCTCTGTCATGTTTATTCAATCAGTGAGCACACTTCCACCTTATATATCACATGATTCCCATCTGGCAAACTCCGCCGACCGGCCATCCATCACGATCCGTTTTCCGTCTTTACCTTGATCTAGAACTCATACACAGATCACCTGTGTAGTGAGAGACGTGGCAGGCAATCCCTCAATTAAGAGCCCGGCCCTATCCATCACTCCTGACATGGACACGAATATAGGCAGAGAAGGCACCATGACAAATCGGACTATATTTAATGTTCTTTTTAGTAGTCATGAGATACAAGCTGGTACCAGTGGTGAGCAACCTGGGAAATTAAGGGTGCATGTCTGTCGTATTATGATGATGGTGGACTATGGGGATTTCCAATTATTCTCGTTCATGGGCAAAAGGTTTTTGATAAAAAGCTTGAATGATTTATAAATGCTATTGTGGGGTTTCTACGTAAAGACAAATCAAATAAGTAATAAGTATAAATTTAATAACTATCACTCTAGCTTTGGTTTTACTTATAAAAAATGTGCACTGTTCTGCTACAAACTAAATATTTAATTATCTGAATGGTCAAAAATCCTCCAAATCTCACCTTTAAACAGCCCAAAACTCATGAATAAGAACGTATTACATTTCAGACCCAAACAAAATACTAACAAAATATGATATCCCTCAATGATAAAGATAACATAATAACACATTTGTTGAAGCATTCTCAAGGTGATTTTTGTACATTAGACTTCTTATCCTTACATGGATAAATTCCATCTAAAAAACACCAACAAAGCCTTTCCTGTTTCTCTGCTACAACTCTAAAGCTGCATTACTAACAGAGCCCCATTGTGCATCAGCATTAAAGGAGTTTGTGAGAAGCCTGTGTATGTGCATGTGCATCTGTGTGTGCGTGTTGGTAAATACCTCCAAAAAAAACATAATCTTAAATCATTGCACTACGTGATCAGCACGTAGCTGCCAAATGAGCATGTAGCCTACATTCCAGAGAACTGACATCAAAAAGTGCTCCATGCTGCATGTAAAATTAAATTTCCAACTAGGATATTCTCTAAAAGCAATCAAGACAGAAATATCCATAATGACACATTTTGAACACTTTTTTACAAGTGGCTTTGGAATCTATACATCTGCATTATGGTGGACTCAAATGTCCTGTTTTATGACACGCCGGCTGTTCTTTAAAGAAAAGGATTCAAGGGAACTTCAATACATTGATTTATTTTGCTCTGCAGGACGCAGATGGCCTGGGGCAGACTGGCAAACGTGTGGCAGCCAATATAGACCTATGGACCATTTGACAAACCAATCACAACATACTGAGGCTGTGCAGTTAATCCCATTTTAATCTAGTTTAATCCAGTAGTTTCAAATTGTAAATAATCAGCTTGAGTCTTTTTAATCAAGAGTTCCACAGCCAATAATCCAATACTAAAAAATAATGGTTTGTAGAGAATACTTTGTATTTATTTATTTTGATTAAAATGGCATGGATTACATTCATTAAAGTATTTATTATTTATTGCTTATTCATTTGGAAATGGCCTCTTTGACAAACTTTGGATGCATCTTATTCTACCTGTGTTATCTTTTCTTTGCTCTCTCTCTCTCTCTCTCTCTCTCTCTCTCTCTCTCTCTCTCTCTAAAACAAAATAAAAATCTGATTTAATATTATGATTGCCAAAATGAAAGAAACATCCCCTAAAATATACAAAATAATTCCCAAGCTTTCACCGCATTTGTACATGCCTATTTAAATTATTGTCAAATTATAAGTAATCCAGACTAAAATGGCCATAATGACACGAGACAACTCCAGGACGCTAAGTTCATAAAGCGGCAGAAATGAGAGTGGTCCTTTAACAGCTCACATTATCTCCACTGCCTCTGCCAGGCTGCATTTACTACTTAAAAATCCTTAATCAATTTAGCATGTGTCAGGCTCTTCCAACAGGAGCCAAGACTAAGAGCGGGCGTCCAAAGCCATTTCGGTGCTGAGGTCGGACCGCCGGCGTATGTGGGCTTCCTCCCATGCCAGGGCAGAGCTGGCGCCATGCCGCGGCCAGATGGCAACATGTGGCAAAAGAACAGGAGAGACAGACAGCCGATGTATCCATGACGCGCCCAGGGTGGCACGCACTGTACAGACGGCACGAGCCAACGCGAGGAAACACCGAGACGGACGGTCGTGCTTCTCAGGGCGGGTAATTGAGACATCGGGTGAGGGCGATGCTTTATGGACTACGGGCATGTGTGTGCGGGGGGAACGGCGCGAACTTTTGTCGATAGTCCTGCGCAACATGCTTTTAAGATCGAGAACAGGGGGAAAGTGACCATGCTTGAAACATAAAAAGGTACTTTGGCGGATAAAAAGAGCAGTTAAAAAGGTCCGAGGCACTCTGTTCGGTGATAAAGTATAGGTCCTTTTTTTTAACTACGGGACAAGGAATAAATAAAGTACTTTTACTTAACTTTTTGTATTTAATTCAAGCACAGTCACTTGCACTGTAGCTGTTGGGCCTTGTCCTTGATGAACGCCTGATTTAGATCACCAGGAACATCCTCTGATGCGCTCACTTTTTCTGCGTTAATGGTTTTAAGGTTTCAAAGTGTGTCAGGTTTTAAGTGTGTGAGATATAACATAATTTAGGATTAAAAAAAAAAAGAAATGGCATTGCAACATTTTGATTATACTCTAATTTATTGTAACTAGAGCTGCAACTAACGAATATTTTGCTGTTGGATTAGTCTAGCTCTTTGGATTAATTGATCACTTGTTTAGACCACAAAAAACTATATAAAAAAGATATTCAACCAAATTTGACCCAGATAACGCTAAAGTAATGCCGTTTGAGGACATCTTTATTGAGTATACATGCAGACAAAACAGGTTTATCATCAGAAACACTAAATGTATGCATGTTTTCTGTGTCATTTTGATGTAATTCTTGCTTTGAACGAGTCATAAAACCTCTTTTCTCAGCACGTGGCGTGTTTTGAAGTCCGTCCATGGTCCAGATAACAATTATTACTAAAGGAGTTATTTCAGTCCCAACTGTAACATCTAAAGGACATCCATTTAGGCAGAATATATAATGTCATCTACAAGTAATACATAGTGAAGGGCAAATCTATTTCACCAAATGCAAGAAGGCTTTATCAAACTGTATTACCTTTAGAAATAATTTCTCTGCAAGAATTAAATCTACTCAAAGCATTGACTATATAGTAGGCGTACAAGGAGAGGAAAGGCTTAAATATGTGTGATGTTTCAAGATAGAAATGTAGAAAGAGTGTCTGAAAATGTGAAATAAAAAAAAATCTGGATTCTTTGCTTTTACAAATTCAAGCAGCGATTGTGTTCAGTGTTTCCGACAATCTTGGTAAGAAATCCTTATTGCTTTGAATCAAATGACAAAGCTGGTATCACAGTTAAAGTTACAAAAAAAAGAGAGACAATGACAAAAGCTAGAATAATTTCTTGACACACTTGTTCACTTAATGAGCTTTATTGAAGTACTCTACCGCCAAATATCTCGCAAGACAGATGACGCAACCCCATGAATGAAAGCTGCTTGTGCTTTTGCGACCGATGAATAAATCACTTAAGTTTCACAGACAACAACAGAGCCGCTCTACAACAAAAGCCCCTCATTGGTTGGATGTGGAGAAGTGGGTCAGGAAGACACTGACATTCACCACCTATCAGCGCCGCATCCTCCAGAGGGCATGCCTTCTGTGTGTGCATTTATTTGCGTCATTCTCATTAACAGCCACGACAAAGCGCGCATTTCAATTTATTTGGACCGTTCTTTCTGCCGTATTTGTCCATTCGGCACGACCTCGTTAGTCCATTCAAACGAGATGTATTGCAACACGGATCCTCGCTCGTTTTACACCCAAATCCAATCATCAAAAGTGAGACGTACTTGCAAGAGAGGGCTTTTATACGGGTAATGGTGGCTGCGCCGGCCCCCTGTTTATTATCAATTCATTGGATTTAATTATCAATGGAGTTGTCATGGAAGCACTCCTGGGCCCTGCTCGTTTTGTCCTTGGAAATAAAACACTGCTCATTTGGCAAGAACATCTGAGACCACAGCAAAAAACAGCACAGATCTGTCAAAAGAGAGGTAGAAAGTTCACGCTTTGTTGCAGGTCCGAGGAGAGAGGGTTGTATGAGCATCTGATAAAAAAAAAAAAACAACTTCAAATACAATATATACAAAACGAGTATGGGTGGGCGAGTTTGACAAAATATTACCATCTCAGCACTTTTTGGCGATTAAACATGCCAAAACATGCTTATGGATGTATTGGTCAAGACTATATTCTGTGGGGAAAAATAAATATACATACAAATTTTAAAAATACTTAAAATAAGATGTTAAATTGGCTTTCTCTTGGTCAAATGTAAGAATCATATTTCCACAGGCCTTCTGTAATCTAAATGAATTGAAATAATGACACTGAAGTGCAGAAATATCACTTTAATACCCGTTTGGAGGATTATTTACACAATGCAAATGTATGTTTGTTTTCATTTTAAGACTTATTTTGCAGCATTTTAATTCAATTTAATTTATTATCCTAAAAAAAAAAAAAAAAAAATTGTTACAGGCCAAATAATATTGTCAAAATATAATCAACGTTTTTTCCAATAGAAATCTGTATCACACCTTATATTCCCACAATATCACTAGGGATCGAGGGCTATTGAAGCCCTAGTTGCCATACGTATAAGAGATGTATAGGTTGTTCATTTTTTATGGGCTATTTACAGTCACAATTTCTTCTAAAACATGTCTTGGGTAATATAATACAGCCATAAAAGCAAATATGCTTTTTGGCCAAATCCAGAAATGAAAGAAAACCTATTGCGGAGCCATTCACACGCTCTGGTGAAAGTCTCCTACGCGGTTTGAGGTGAAGCATACTGTTCTGCATGGGCCACAGCTGCTGGTGCCTCTGCTGCTCCATTGCCCATTTCCCATGCTCCATTGGTACGACGGGTCACGTCAGCCCAGGCGAGTGGAAGCGCGAGTGGGAACGAGTTTGTGTTGGTGTAGAAGTGCAACGCCGCCGCCGCGCTGGTTCTGTTTGATCGCGACCGAAATGTGCTTTGTCACTTTACATTTAAGACCCCAAAATCAAAGACTGTGAAATTAAATCTTTGCATCAGGCTCTGGTTTGGTCGCCATCTTGGAATATATCTGATGGCGGTGATGTCTCTATGTTACTGTTATGCCATGAGAAAGATAAAACTGTTGCCATTAGTCTGAATGCGCTAGGAATAAAATATTACTCATCGCGTAGCATGGAAACACCAAAAAAGCAAAGAGTTTCTCCTTTGATTTCGTAGTATTTTTGAGATAAGAACAGGGCATTCGAGGTTTTTGGTTGTCGTGCACAGCCATTTAGGTCCCATTTATTTAGAGAATGTCAAGAACTGTATAAAACGTGAGATTTACATAGAAAACATTGTTATTATTATTATTATTTAATCACAAAGAAATCAAGACTTTTTTGGGGGTTTATGGTCTTTCTTTGAAATATTAGGGATGTAAAGATATGCGAAACTCATGGTACAATATTATCATTACTTCACTTACTTTACTGTGATATTGTGGAGAGGCAAATAGAATTGAAGAAATGTAGCGTTTTCCTTTCAAAATGCGTTGTCAAGCGTTTGTGAGAATCAGTCCGTCATATTTCAAAGTTTAAAGATATAAAAGTGCTTAAAAATAGATATTTCTTCATGGTTTCTGAACTGAAATGTAGCAAAGGATCATGGTGTATGTAGCTCCTTTTTTTTTAATCTGCTGCTGCAACAAAACAATGATTGGATCTTGTAAATCCAATATATTGTGAGGCCTTCAAAACGTTCCCATCAGTCCGATACACTCAAATACAGTACATGTTTGTTGTAATATAACTGTAATAATGCATACTGAGCTATCAACTTTAATTTGAACATCCCTGAATACACTTAAAGCCTAAAGAAATGAAAATCCATTGAACAGAAACTTCAAAACAACAGAATCTACGTGGAGTGAAGTGGTTGACGGCGATGCTGATTCAAAACATTTCGGTGTAAAGACGCAGCCATCTACAAAATTAAACCCCTCGTGAGACAATATTGTGTGAAATACGAAGAGCGAACCGCACAGCAGCTTGAGGCAGTCTGGCTTCTCACGCTCCTCTTGACTTTATCAAACTAAATGCTTTATTGCTTGGGAGTCCATTCTGTCTGTTTATCTGACATTTTTATTTGTGCTTTGACTTCATCCATCCACTTAATGTAACATTTTACTATCTATATTCAAGAGGCACAGTCCTTGCTTATTCTTTGGAGGGCAGCCTGTTCTGCGCAAATACATCTTTTAGAGGTGTAGTGTTTGGAATTGGCATTTGCATGTGAATGTCTTGTTACTGTACATGATGCCTCAGAATTGATGGATAGTAATTTCATTAAAAAAGCCAACAACAAAACCGTTTCTGTCTCTTTAGCTGCAACAGATTACATTGTGGTTAACAGTGCATCATCGGAAACTCGCTCTTTGCAGAATAAATGAATATATTACATTTTGGTTCAGTGAAGATGCGGCGAGTAGTCAAGCAGGCAAAATGAATTAAATGGCAAGCAGAAAGCAAGGAATAAAATCCTCTGTTGCAGGCAGAGGCAAGGACTTAACAGTCAAATAACTTGTGACATTTTTGACTTGAGCTGTTGATGAGAGCGCAAAGAATTACCTGTGTGTGTCAAAACAGGTTATTTTTTGTTTCATCTCTCCCAACAAGCAGCAATTTATAAAAGAACAATGGAGGGAAGAGACTTTGGTATGAAAACTTTTTTTTTCGTCTTCAGTTTTTCATAGTGGAAAAATACAACTTGTATTGACACCATCTTGGTTCTGGTTGTGATATGCTAATTGAAAAGGACCAAATTAACACGGGCGCCTTATAGCCAATTAACACAATGCCCACACTCACTAAATGACTAAAAAAGTGTTGTTTTTGCCAAGTGGGAAATGTGGGGTACAAGTTATGAATAGCTCAGTCTTCCACTTTCATGTCATATAAAACCAACGCCAATCTGCCAAATATGAGTTGTTGAATAATTCATACACAACAAACTAAAATGTCTATGTTTCTAAGGACTGTCTAACATAACTTTAGTTTCACAAATATACCAATACCAACTTTCTCAAATGTATTTTAGTACTGGTACGACCATTCGTCCATGGACTACTCTCAGATCCTAATCTAAAAGGAAATTCAACTGTTTTTGCCTCAAAACTATCAACTTTCTAATGCATCCAAGCACAGTTTGGGTCTTCCAAATGTCCTGACCGCCACTAAGACCATTTTGTAATACTATTCAAGAAATATGGACCAAACTACAGACAACTACTAGCAACTCTATGATGTAGTGTAAGTGCATGAGTGGTTGTCCTTACCTAGCCTGTTGTCCAGCGCTCGAAAGTCCAGCGAGTACTTGACCACATGGTAGTTGTTCCACACGTACAGCAAGTTGTCCCTGGGATTGTAATCCACTGCGGCGATGTACTGGTAGGAGTTGGGGAAGGGGATATCCAGGTAGCCATCTTTACTCAGCTCCGTGTTGTAGATGTAGTCGATCTTATTCCCCGTCGCTTCATTGTCGTCATCCTCATACACGGACTTCACCACGTAGAGAATCCCGCAGATCATGAACGCATTGGAGGCCGAACGCTTGTCGTAGGCAGTGTCCCACGTGCCTTCCACTCGTAACGTATAAGGATTTAGCTGGCTGATCACGATACGTCCGTTATTCTGTTCCGTCGCGTAAATGACCCACAGTCCGTTCTCGTCCACGGCCAGGTCGATGTCCGATTTGCCGCCCCAGCGATACGGGGAGGTGTCGTGATAGTTGGCGTTTGCGATGATGGCCTCCCCGCTTTTGATGCGAGTCCGTAGGTCGAACTTAACAATGTTGCGAGTGCGCTCTTTGTTGAAGAACAGCGCGCCGTCGTAGACAACAAATCCAGTTCCGTCCACGCGGTGGGGAAGTTTGTAGGTGGTTGTCGGTCGTCCGGCGATGAAATCTTCCTTGGAGGAGTATTCGGTTAGCGTGTCGGTACGGTAAGGAGTCCAGGGCATGTAGTAGATCTTGTCGGAGGCTTGGAGAGGGTCTTTGCACCAAGCTCCAGACTGGTGGTCCGATTCGAAGAGGTGCTCGCTCTGGTAGACCCTTCGGAGAAGCCCTGGGCACAGGAAAACTGAGGAGCCAAAAATGGGGAAAAACAAGTACAGAGTTACATTGGCAGGTAAGGATAGCAAGGGCAATTTCAACTTGATCTGTGTGTGTTTTAGTAATGCAGTGACTGGTGAATAGCTGATCATGCAAGGACATGGATTGAAAAGAATCAAGTGTGACTCCACGTTTAATCACCTATTACCATTTAGCTTTTAGAGTTTCTTTTAATTCATTTAATGCCCTGACCCAAAAAGCAATTAACTTCCAAAGTCACTTGCATGAAAAGATGAATAGATTGAAGTCAAGGTCATAAATTATGTACAATACAATTCAATATGGCACAGAATGTCTGAAACATCAAGTGACAGCCCCGAAGACAAATGTTTGGAAATAAGACTTAAAGAAATTCATTTTGAACCCAACGATCCACAGCCATTTGATGAATTACTAGGCTGTAATTATTGGTCTTGGCACGATGCGAAGACAAAACACACAAAAAAAACCTGATTAAGACATTACACATTCATTAGAACGGCCGTCTGTGTCTGTCCATTATTGCATCCACATGACATTCGACGTCTGCCGCATGATTTACAATAGAGCGCACAATAAACGAATTATATGTGAACTGGTTTGCGCTCAAATCTGATAAGGCTCGTCCAAGGCAATGCAGCTGCAGCAGGTCAATACCAGTTGACCATTTTGTGAGCTAATTCGGCCTCATTATGAATTTTCCTGGACTGGAGCAAAATGATGCGGAAGATTACAATGTAAATATACAAAAACTAACCAATTTAAGTATATGTTTCTCCAACGTCGCTATATACTGCAGTATTTTCTCTGCATAAAAGGGGCGCCAATACCAATGATCTCAGCTATGATATAATGTAAGAAGATTTATGTTTTGAGGCATTTGTGAGTCATTCTGTCATGTTTTTATCTGCATTTAACATAGTGCCCTGACTTATCAAGCGTCGTATATTGTTTGAATGCTCCTTTTGGTGAACTGGCCCTGGAGCTTGGCAATGCGCTGACAGATCTCTTCAAGGAGGGTGAGGAGGAGAGAAAGCAAGAGACAGCCAAACCAGAATGTTCCCTCACATTTGTAATTCCTAAGATTAAACATTGTGTCTACCAACGGCTGTAAAGCTCAGTCAGACAGCGTCCTATTGACCTTGCACGCGTCACTGTGTGTGCTCCGCTAAATGCTAAAAGGGTTCAGAAAATAAAAAAAAAGGAGTGCTCGAGGTCAGAGGAGGTAAGCTTTTGCACCGGCTCAAAAGGAAGATTGTAGAAAAATATGCTGTCAGTGAACTGAGGCACACAGATGGGTGGAGTGAAAGCCAGTTTAAAGTAATGATACAAAAGCAATCATGGCATTCATGGGGAAATCCGGCTATAGCAGAAGTTGAACCATTTCAGTAAGTTTCTATCCTTCCTACTGTCATAAAAGTTCACATGCCATTAATTAATACTATAATAATGTTTATTATGCAGCTGCCTCTGAGTTAATTCACCGCTGCTTATATCAGGCATCGCAGAATATTATCTTGTACACAAAAGCAGTGCAATTAAGATAATACTATTTAAGCATGTTCCGGTTGAAATGTCCTGATTGGTTACAGAATAGACATACGAGCATAATGAGCCAGATAAATTAAGAAACACTGATAATAACGGGGCGATTTGTGACAGGAAACCCCGCCGAATCCTCTCTTAAGGGCAGAAGCTTTGGCATATGCTGTGCAGAATCATGCGGTGCTGATAAGGGAAGAATATGGCTGCTATGAGCTGTCTACAGTATTGACTAGTGAGTCCCCGAAGGTTACATCCATCAACATGTTAGAGCCATAATCAAAAATGCTGACAGCTTATTGGACAGGCTATTGATCATACCATATAGCCCTCAACTTGAATATTATGCAGCTGATAAAGCAGGTTGGAATATTCTTGTGTTATTAAAGGAAATGGGAGACCTCCTGAGAGTATGACGGTCCACGAGAGCAGGGTGGTAATGACCTTCCCTTTAAGAATGATCTCTCATGTGATACATTGTCTTTATTGGTTAATATCAAATTAAATAATGTCATTTTTTTAGTCTTTTGAAATTGTGTTTTCCCCATGAATGGCATGCAGCTAAAAGAAGCCATGCCCCAACACCGACAATAACTTGCGAGTATGGAAAATCAGATGAAAAGGAAAGTTGTCTGTATTTAGTTACCTTTTTGTTCCACTTCTATATTGTTTATGCATGGATGAGAGAGAAAGAGAGACAGAGGAAATAAAAAAATAAAGTATTCGTTAATTGAATAGGGAGGAAAGGTGTCGTGTGCTTTACAATCACAGTAGAACAGTGTGGAGTTAGTAGAATTGACACTTTGGAAAGGCAGGAAAAGAGTCTGTGAAGAAAACATACATCAGCGTTACACATCAAATCTGGTACATAGGCAATCAAACAGACAAAAGCAACAACATCTGTATAAAGCACATAGTTACCCGACTGAAAATGGCTCATCTTTTACAAACGTTATCACAGGAATCAGATTTTGTCAACATATCAAATATATCTCTGTCACAGCTTGCGATTGTATATTGTCATAACCTAGTACTTACCTTTGTGATGTGCTAAATATCAATACTTAAGAGCAGTTTTGCATCATTTAATTTCATACCAGACCTATTGTACTTTGAAATGTTTTTATTTGCAGAGACAGATGTGGACACGCTTTTCACATCAGCCATGGCATTTGTCCTGATCCCTTCTGTTTGGTAGAAAAGAGGTTAGCATCCAGCGAGCATGCCAGCCCCTGTCCCTTCCCCTGCAGTAATCCCGCTTCTAATAAGAGAGGATTAACCTCTGTTACCAGGGCTTACAAGGGCCCACTCCTCCAAATGGAGAGTGAGGTATGGAGGTCAGGCAGTGGGCAAGCCGTGGAGGGGGTGAAGTTTGAAAGATGGAGAAGTTATTAGAGGGGAACTGTATTAATGTAATGCCCGGTGATGGAGTAATAGAGGAATAGAGAGAGCGAGCTTTAATCAAGTCAGTTTCAAGTTTGGGAAGTCAAATTCTCATTAATTTGTCCATAAAAGTTGGACGTTTCTGTGGACTGATCAGCTATGTGGTAATGAGCATAACATGTACATAGGAAATTGTATACATTTCCCCATGTGTGGACAATAAAGTAAATGAAATAAATAAATAATAAATAATAAATAATAAATAAATAATACATAAATAATTAAATAAATAGATAATACATAATAAATAAATAATAAATAAATAATAAATATATAAAACAAATAAATACATAAATAATAAAATAAAATAAAAAGTAAAAAAGTAAATGATAAAGTAAAGTAAATAAAGACAATCAAATAAAGTAAAGACAATAAAGTAAATAAAATAAAGTAAATAAATAAATAAAGTAAAGACAATAAAGTAAAATAAACAAAGTAAATTAAGTAAATTAAATGTCCCCATGTGTGGACAATAAAGGAATATCTTATCTTGTTTAGCCTCCTTTAACATTTGATGTCTGTGTGGACCCTAAATTGGTACGCCGCGCATCCAAAGCAGCATCTTCACTCTCAAAAAATGATTGTCCTGTTGACTGCATGTTCTTTTACTCTAATATTTATCATTTTCCGTAACTGAATGGGAAATTTACTACCAGAACTTTGGCGGGCTACAGTGTCCATTGTGCACCGCCGCCGCATAACAACTCATCAACAACAAACAAACATCAATTGAAACGAGCAAAAGCGCACTGCCAGTCACAAGGTAAACAATGGCTCTAGGGCTAAATCTGGCTCGCCATTACCGCCAACTCCAAATTTGCCAATAACCTGGAAACCGCATGTGCACTTTCATAGATCAAAGCAAAGTAAACAGCTGGACGTCGACGATCGAATCTTCTTCACCTCCGCCTCGCAAAAGGGACCGTAGGGGGCCAGGAATTTCTGATTGAGCGATCGCCAACAGAGGCCAGGGTAGAGTGGGGTAATGATCTATGCGAAAAGGCATTAGCGACATGGACGTGTGAAGTGGTACGGATCAAAATGGTTAAGGGAGAATGCATGTGCGCAAACTACCAACAAAATGCATCAATCTTTCCGTTTTGACCAGAAGATAAGATCAAACAGTAAACAACTAATGTTAGAGTTGCATCGCAGTTTGAATCATGGCAATTTTCAAATCACAAAGGCTCCAATTATTAAAGGTGCAATGTGTAAATTTTTGGTGGAGGGTCGGTCCTCTGCTTCAAATATTCCACATTCTGGTATAAAACATAGACATCTATCTTGCATTTACAGTGTTTTTATTGCAAAAAATACTGAAAAAGGTGGAAAAACTAGGAGAAATATTCACCAGAAAAGTTTCACATCACACTTTTAAGTACTTTTTTTTCAAACAACACAACAGGATTCATATGATTCTAAGTATAACAGACCATTTTTCATGTCTTAAATTAAAAATGACTAATTTGTCCCTAAAACAAACCAAAAATATACATATGTAAGTCCAATGCGTGTCAGAAAAAATAAATTCCACTCCCAAAATTGCACAGCAGCTCTAATGTATCAATGTTCAACAATGTTCATTATTGTAATAATTTCACTGCATGATGGACCACGGCAAGCGATAGTGGAACTCGAGTGAATGAAGAGAAGGAAGTGAGGAAGCAGAGAGAGAGTGAGAAAGAGAATTGATTCATTTGAAAAGCTGCTTTTCTCCACCCGACCACCCCCATTGTGACCCTAATACGATTTCGGTCACGGCTGTCACTGAGTCACTAAAAAGCACTTAACTCTCTCCCATCCAGTCATCTTTCACCTCACATTCCTCTTTTTCCCTCTCCCCCCCGTGGCTTTAGAGAAGAGCAATAATGATCAAATATGTATTAATGTGCAGAAAAGTGTCAAGCCATTTCAGGAAAAGTCCACAAAAAAATGGTTGATTTGAATCCTTTTTGATGATTTGCCAAATGATCTACAATCTAACGATTAATTACTACAGTCAAATAACATTAACACCTGAACTAGAAGCAAATTGTTAAGGCTGTAATTATTTATCTGCAAATAATTTCTCCTCCATAGGCTCAATAAAAAGCTAACCATCAGAAATGCATTGGATTCTTGTATTAATTTAGCACTTCACTTCTTCAATCTTCTCTCAACTGTTAATGCCCCTATCATTAGAATAGTCATTTTAAAAAATAAATGTCAAAACTAAGCACAAACGCCTTATTTGTCAGAACATTTCCGATTAGATATTTTTCCAAAACATACCATACAATGCAAAATGGGCCAGACTCTTTATCATTTATCATGTATTTTGGCAGTAACATCAAACCACACTGATAATCTACAGCAGGATCAAGCTCATACTAATACTATATCTGCCCCTTTCTAATATGGAAATGGTAGCGACAAGTCATTCAAAAATGTATGTATGCAATTACCGTATTTGCTGGACTATAAGTCGCACCAGAGTATAAATCGCACCAGCCAAAAAAATGCATAATAGAGAAGAAAAAAATATATAAGTCACACTGGAGGATGAAATGTGGTTGCAAGTGTGAAAATAACAAATAATATCACATAAGTAGCTCCAGAGTACAAGCATAAGTATCCAAGTATAAGTATAAGTCGCACCCCGGCCAAAACTATGAAAAAAGACTTATAGTCCGGAAAAGACGGTCAATGTTTTATTGCTCAAAGTTACATTAGTAAACATACATTTTTATTGTGAGAGGGAGCAACTCTCTACAGATCTGAGTAATTTGACCTCGTGGTGTCACCTGCTCGTTTCCATAGAGACTAATGAGTTTAATTCCATACTGTGGAAAGCCATGCCTCCTCCACGGTCACGAGCAGGCACAAAAAGCTCCCCATATATTCTAGTTATAAGAAGCAACTGCCTATTTTGTGCAGCTCTGACAATCCATTGAATGTCCCTCCACACTCTTTACCCCCCCATTCAATACTATATTATAATGTATCATAAAGCCAACTGTCTAAAAACATCTTAATCAACAAAAGTTTGCAAAATGAAATGACAAAGCAGTTTTTTTTGTAAAAGTTGCAGATCGTTAGTGTGTTTCATTGACATTTCTGCACCTTTTATGAGTGGCAGCAACAACACGCTGCGGCGCGTCAGTGTGTCGGCACGTGCGCGGTCACATTATGCAGGCTAATGTAAACCAACATCCACCGTCACTCGACCTCGCTGTCAAATAATATCACATATAAGTCGCTCCGGAGTATAAGTATATAAGTATAAATATATGTATAAGTCGCACCCCGGCCAAAACTATGAAAAAAGGTGCGACTTATAGTCCAGAAAATACAGTACTTTTAAAGATTGTTTTGCCCGTAGGCTTTATTGACAGGAAAGTACAGCGTGAAATGGGGGATGAGAGCGAAGGGAGGACATGCAGTACATTGTCGCAGTCGGGAATGGAACTCACGACACTGCGGCCTGGCAAACGTGCGCCGTGTCGTAACCCCTCGACCACCGGGCAGCGCTGGCATATTCAATTTCTCTAAAAATCATTCACCTCTCGAGTCTCTTTGCTTCTACAGACATAATACAATGGATAAATGACCTAGTGCAGTGTGATTTAGGTAAACAGTAGACCGCTCTAGGAATGAACTACACCTGGCAGTGATTTTTGGTCTAAACAATAACTCAGTGAACCATGGTGTCCAGCTTGTAACCATTTGGCACAGCTTTGATTGGTTTCGCCTGCCAAACACATAAAGCCGAAAAAGGCAGCGCGGATGAATCTGCCTAATTGGTCAAGCTGTCGAGCTAAATTTAATAAGCAGAACAGGCAACCCATTCTTTCTATTGACAATATGTTACAACTAGATGGATGCAGGTAAGTGATACAGGAGGGCCATATTTGTTCTCTATTCAAACCATCTATTATTCATTATTACAGTTTAGTGTAAAATAGGTATGTTAAAATGCAAAAAAGTGTTATGATTATTGCACATTACAATTGTATGATTATTGACAACCACTGCCAAACAGTGAAATTATTAATTTTCTTTAAAGGGGCACTATGTATTATTTATGCACAATTCCCATCAACATGTATTTTGTATTATTCAGTTTTACCATCTTCGTCTTTTAGCTAAAATCTAGTCTATCTTTTCAGTTCTTCTGTGCGTCAATCATGCTTTTATCAGCTTTATTGTCTGAAATTAGTCCACAACGCTGCTACTTTTAACAGGAAGTAAACACAAGCACATGTCCCCACTGCATGAGTCTTTGCACTGACTTCCTGTCCATTGCAGAATCTATTTTCATTCTGTCCGAATGGCCCCCACAGTGGAGTGATTTAATTCTCGTCTTAAAAGTGCCATAACATGCTTTTTTCACGTTTCGTAGTCTATCCTAAGTGTATAATTGATAATAATAAGGGTTGTGCAACACCCTTAACACAATAGTCACCCAGACCTTGGACCCCCTCAGCAACCCGGAAAGGCTTGGTTTGATATTCGCCCCCACCCTTGCCCCTAGTGTGTCCCCCACAGCTGTCTGCTCCGCGCTGTGACGCTCCGCGCGAGTGAGAAACGATAGAACTTCAGATCAACATATATATATATATCAAAAAAACACTCTGGGTACATATATGAAGCACAAATAGCAATGTAAGAAGGTTAAAAGCTCTGAAAAGTCGATTTTGCATGTTATGGGACCTTTAAGACCCACTTGTATTCTCTGGCTTTTAACTCCTCTGTTGATATGATTTATTTAACTTTTTCTTTATTCATTTTACCTTGTTTATCCAACATGTTTTCCTGTTTTTATTTAGTTTGACAATTTGTATACTATTCTATTATCGAATTACTGTGTTAAAGTTGAGGTTATTTCACGGTGTGTAGCACTTTGGAAACAGATTTTATTTGTGAAATGTGCAATAGAAAAAGAAAAAGTATTGGAACACTTTAAATCAATTAAATGTCAAATTAATACAGTTCACTGGGAGGAGCCATGGTGTATGGGCGTATCCCTCATTAACAGACATGATAATGATGGGACATGGACACACCATTCGAAGATGTGCTGCAGAAATGTGCACAAATATATGCCCTCTGGTGTTTAAAAGTGGATCAAGCCATTCTGATACCTCTCAACCATTAGTTTTGGAATTGGAAAGCGTTAATTATGGGGCCTAGTCAGAATAGAATAAATATGTGAGTTCCCAGGATCCGCAGATTGAGAATGACTCTTGGATGAAAGTCGAAACGTCTTGTTTGTCTAAAAAAAAAACAGATGACTTCAACTGAATCTTTTTCTACAATGGAACACTCCTAGAAGAATGAGGGTGATTACACCACCTTTAAAAGTGGAATTAATTTAGAACAGGTATTGTTTTTAATCATTTTTTACATAATGCACCTTCAATTCACATTGCCCAATAGATCACCATTCTTCTATTATGTGACCAGCTTAATAAACAAAGCATGCTAAACTTTGTAAAACATTTTTGGAGAACATATTTCATTTCAATTACTTTTGCTTCTAAAATGGCCATAATTATTATTTTGCCATCTTGACCTGAACGATCACAACCGTTGACTAACTAATTGCGATCTACAAAATCAATTGAGATTTACAAACGCTAACAGTGGCTCCTCCAAAAGTACAGACTCAAATTTCGGTTGGTGAACTAGTCGAGCCGTGCTAGTCTTGCCATGCATACTAATATTAGCACTTTCTTTTAGCTGCCTGCGCCTAACAATGTGGACTGCCGGCGAGCACTGACCACATCATGTTAGAGACAGCTGTATGGATTTTCATTTGAATAATTAACGCTTTCCAATTTCACACTAATGGTTGAGAGGTATCAGAATGGCATCATCATTAGGCGCTAATAGAGATTCATGGCCGAGTGGCACGGACATATTTTTTTGTAATATTCCCTTTTTTTTTCCAGCCCTCGTATTCTCTTCAAGATTTGCAGTGTATGAACTCCTTAACTCAATCTCATCAGATTTTTAATTAATGGCACAAATTACATGGCTTTGAATAGCATGTGCCTAAGGATGGGGGAGGACATCTCTCTTTCGGAGGATTCTCCCATCAGTCCTTTCCTTGGCGCCGATGCGTTCCCCTACCATCATTACTGCTTCCATTTCTCATCTCCGCTTTTTCATCAAACCCCTTTCTGCTCTCTTTGTGCTTCTCTTCTTATTCAGTCTCCTCTATCATTCCATCCCCTTCTGCCCATATCCACCAGGATGCAGTTAGCTCATAACCTTGACAATAAGGGACCGCAAGATTCTTTATTCCTTCAACCGGTTTGTCTCCGTTTGAGGGACAGGTGCAAGGACTTGGCGGACGTCCAATCCGTCTAACCATTTGGGACTAGCTAACAGACGGACAAAGCAAGCACGGCCCGGGCAAAACAGAATTAAATACTTTTTTTTTTTGTGGAACGTAACAGCAACTGGAGCAGAAATAACCTAATTGCATATCTTAAAATATATCTTGATTTTCCGAGGACGTTGGGAACATAGGGGGGACATTCTGTGTACCAGCTGACTTATAGAACACAAGGAGGTCAAAAGGGAATGGAAAAAAGGGTTAGGGCCGTGATCTGTTTTTTTTTTTTTGGGTGGGTATCATATATGTCAATCATTATTTGACATTGTTTTCATCGTAAACTGCAATATTGATTAAAAAAAAACAATCCAGACTTGTTTAAAACAGCAGAATTAATGGCCTTATCTCTTCAGTGGCATTTCACCGTAACAAGGGGCAGATTTTCATGTATCTGCTTGTATTGTTGAAAAATAGCTAAGTGACCAATAATTAAAACCAATAAATAAATGACTCGGAGTGTAATTAATAACAGAATCACAAGTACTACACAGCCATTGGCCAAGAGGTAGGTAAAAATAAACAGCTCTCAAGCCTTTATTCAAACACGCATGAATCAATAAAAAATACAAGTCTGAATAAGCTAATGATGATGGAATACCATTATTACATGGTCAAAAGCTTATCAAAGACCATTTTGCGCATAATATGTCCTTTTTTGAAGCAGGTCCCCTGAGGAGACGATCTCTAATTAGTGCTATATCCTCAGCCCCAACAGACCACATACAGTACGTGTGCGAGGTTGTTGCTTTGAAATGATAAAAGCCCTTCTTTGTTACTTAAATGAAAGTGCTTACACAGATTGTTAAAAGCATTCTGATATTATAAAAGATGATGAAACACAGATTCATAGGTGGAAACTGCACTTAAAATATATCAGTGAGAAATTCAGTATGTGCCAGTCCAAAGCCGCCACTAAGTATGTCCTCTCCTCCTACTGGATGGGTGATTATCTTTCAGCTGGAACACAGTATTCAAACCCAACTGATGCAGAGAGTGGCTTCTCATTTCTGAAACAAACACGTGGAAAGACGAATCCCGTGGTCATGGAGCAGATGTCAGTATGTTTGAGAAGGGTCAAATCATTGGCATCGAGCAGAGAAAACATCTAAGAAGAAGCAGAAACGTATGTACTACAGATCTGAACCCCAGTGAGAGTGTTTGAGCTGGAGAAGGCTTTGTGCAGCGGTCACTCTCTCATCAACTGGTGAAAAACAATGCAACGCTGGATGGAAATAAATATTTTAATATTTCAGAAGCTGATAAAAACCATGCCACAGCGAATGTGTGCTGTAATCAAAGCTAAAGTGTGCCCCTTTTTTTCCTGTGGCAACTTTTTTTTTGACAGGCAGTGTGGTTCAGGGTGTTCGTTTCTTTGTTACCGAGAAATTATTTAAATTCTGTGGTGGCAAAATGTTTAAGAAAACTGTCACTCTCCTTGTCATCTGTTGCAATTTAGTTGTGTCCACGCTGCGGGTGAGCCTGGAAGCTAAAATGTCAATCACGCGCTTCACTGTAAACACATTGGCCTTGCAGAAAAATGCAATCAAATAAATCCAGCTTAAAGATTGTTTTGCACTTAAAATGTATGTTGTTAAAGGTATAGTATGGTCGGGTGTTTGCTACCTGCTTGTATCCATGTCTCTTTTATAATAAATTACACACGTTACTGCTCAAAAATACCTTCAAAAACTTAGAGATGGATACGTTTAATATCATATTGTGGAGCATTCCAAGTAAAGCAATAACATCTACGAATACAAAATGCTACAAAGCATAAAACGCATCATTTCAACATCCATCTTCTACTCTTTGTCCTGATAAAGTGCATCAAGCATAACATTTTTTTCAAAAGGCACAGAAGGAAATAAGCTACACAATCACAAGGAGAAAATAAAGTAACCCAGATGCCCATCAAGTCTCAGCGTTTTCTATTCATCTGTACTGTACACGACTGTCCACAATCCCATCCATGTCGCAAACAATTTCCCCCTGTAAAGCCGGAGCAAGATCAATCTTTGAAAATCACTGTTATGACAGCGGCGTCGACTTGTTGAGGAATATACGACAGGACGCCGCGCTCATCTGAGGCCGGTGCTGCGGGATGGGAGTGGTCAGCTGTCAGTGACTGATGAGATGACATTATAGGGGCAGAATCACAGATGTGGGGGGACGGGGGCGAGCGCTGGCCACTGGGACGGGGGAGAGCAGGGGCGAATAAAGAACAAACGGAGTAATGCTCAGTGGCATTTGAGCGGGATAGGTGCGTCGGTGTGATGTATCGTCTGTCAGGGTGTCGACTCCCACACAAGGTCCGACTAGCCTGGATTGGGGAGCTCAAGGGCAGAAAAGCTACTAGGGCCTGCTTAAGAGATTTACTGATAGCAGCAAATGGAGTGATCTATAGTACTCGGAAAGATTTTTGAGTTGCAGTTGAGTGCAGTGGTGGGGTTTAAAACAGCGGTGATAAAAATCGAATTGTGATCCGATCCCTGTGACGATCTCTTTCTTGGGCAATACATTGTGCTGCTCCATTTAACACAGCTCTATTTTCAAATACTTTTCCCCATCTACTCTTCTTCTTTAGGGTTGTCCGAGTATCAAATATAATCAATACTGAAACTAGGTACTCATTTGAGCAAGCATCGATTTTAAAAGACAAATTGAAACATTGAGCTTTGTCAGAACTAGATTGAAACCACATGCTAACATAAAAACATATTAATATTGTGTTGTATATTGAGCGTTTTTTTTCATTCCAGTATCAAAATCAGTATTGCACCTATTTCTTAATAATATCAAACAAATCAAATCAATGTTATTTGTCGCAGAACATACAGTACACAATAAGAACGGCCTAATATGGCACAAAGAAAACCACATTACAGATACGCAAAATACTATGTTGAGTTAAAATGGTCAGAAAACAAATAAAGTGCAGCCGCAAATTCTAGTATCATGACAACGCTCCTCTTCCTGTTGGTTCAGCATCTGTCACGCTCTGAGTGAGTGACAGCTGAGTTTAACCAATCACAAAAAAGCGTGAACCCTCGGAAGAAGAAAATAACTGTAGTTACATTTTCAAGTATGTGAATTTTGATCAAATTTTTTTGAAATATCGCTCGCGCCTCCTGAAGTATTATGTTGGAATCTTAGGTAGGACAAACCTTGGATGGCCAGTTAGTCACAGAGCTGGCAACACAAAAACAACCAGTCAATCATTCACGCAATAGCCAATTTTCCTTTCCTTGACACAGCAAAATAAAAGTGGAACGTATTTGTATTGATTTGAGCTAGACGTTACGGGGCTCTACTGGGGTTTAAAGCGTTCACGGATTATCCACTGTTGGGACAAGCTGTTAATACACATATTCTCACATTCATTCATTCATCCATTCATTTACGAGACAAACTTTTGATAATCAATTCGCCTGTTTGACAAACCCAACCAGTATAGCACGTTTTTTTCTGACACCATCTAGTTGAGGGCAGACTAAGCTTTTTTTATTGGCAAATGAACTCTTTGTATGCTTAAGAAAAGGGCAAATAATAAAAACTATCCAAAAATGTAAACTCCTGCAGGGTTTATATATGAGGCATTTGATCTGTTCGGGCGCGAGCCTTGAAAGCTGAAGACGACACGAGCTGCAAAAAAACAGTCGACGCCCAACGAGCGAACGGACATTAACTCCGCAACCTGGTCGGACAGATGGTGTTTACATTCGCCGTGACCACTGCATAACGGCCCTTGAAACGACAATGCTTTTAATACCTCAGTGTAAGCGATAGCCTTGTTCTGCGCATCAATTCAACCACCTCACCTGCCAGAACACAAGGAGAGAAAGCTCGTCGCAGGTGCTTAGCAAAACTTGCCAAAACAATCTAGTGCTTTATTCGATTAGGATCCCCCCCCCTCCACCTCTCTTTCTTCCTGCACACCCTGCTAGGTGAGTTATTATTAGCAAAAGGAATTAAAAGCCAATTAGGGTCGTTGGAAATGAAAGCGACTACATGAATTAGATGGCTACAAGGTATAAGTTCGGGATTACGCTGTTGAAATTAGACGTGATAGCGTGATTATATGCTCTGGCTTAGCTCTCCCGAATTGTGCGCCATATCTGACAGCTCTGAGCCGGATCCCACTGAGCAAAGCAGGATTTTTACATTGTCCTTATTAGCTGCAAACAGTGGGGGGAAGCAGTAGCGTATGCATAGCGACACGCCGCCAGCGGGATTTTTTCCCTTTTGTTCTTCTTTTTTCCAGTCTGTGGTCGCCTCCCAGCTTACAGGAGGCGGCACAGATGACTGTCCGTTTAGATTAGGAAAAAAATATGTGCAGGACAAAAGAGGACCAGCAGTTGTGTTTTTGCGCTCGCAGAGTTTGATTGGCTTTATTAGTTTCTGATTGTAGGACGACAATGACTGAGAAATGGTCAACTGATCAAGCAAATGGTGGAATGTAGCGCTTCATATTTAATAGCAACCAAACTAAAATTATAATTATCAATATCGAGGCTGTAATTTTTTTTTTTTTTTTTTTTTAGGCATTGTCCTTCGTGTATTCAAATACATTTCAAAAAGCCTGGTAACCTTGTAGTTTAGACCTCTACAAACATGTTCTGAAATGTATGGTATTCTTGTATTAGTTTAGCAGTGCAATCTCCTTTCAAATGTCAATGATCCTGAATGTGTTACAAATGAAAATTGTGAGGTTTATACAGAGTTCATAAATCTCAAAAACTCAAAATCATCCCACTTGAAGCCCTTGTGAAAATATGGATAAAGGGTCTTAATTTAAACTACATAGAAACAATATTGCAGTTATGTACTTGTTTTGATTTACATTTCACAACAGCATTTCTTAAGGTGTGTTACATCTGCTTTAATCTGGCATTTTAATTCCTATTACTTTAATGTATAATGTATATAATGTAAATGTGTGTTTTGTATATTGCTGGCATTTTACACTAACACTAGCACATTTACAGTTTTTTTTTTTTTTTATCAACGTACAGTCACATATAAGTTTGCATTACCTTACTTTTTAAGCATCACAGATCACATACGACTAAAGGAGGACTTTGAAGTTGAGCAAAAAAGTAGCATTATTCACTGTGCCATTCCAGGGCATTTGCATTCTGGCGACTAAGCAAAAAACAAACTGCACAGAGAAAAAAAAAAAAGTTTTTTGGGCATTTCCCGAAACACACAAGAAACCTGACTTTTTGTGGACTTGAGAAATGACCACCATTCAGAAAGTAATGTAGGGGAAAACCATCAAACAACACAAAGTTATGGCCTGATGACTATGCTTGATGTAATCATGCTTGATTATTATGGCCGAGGGACACATAACGTCGCTGACCTTCTTCACAGTTAAACCATCGAGGAGGGGCCGTGTCTAACTAAATTATATGGAGCAAAAAGGTAGCGGAGGACTTGATGCGGAACAAGGTGTGCGCAATGTCAAGGTAGAGGGGCAGGGCAGAGACAGATGTCAGCCAGTGGTGCGCGCTCATGTTTACGAGGGATCGTAAAGACAGTTCTGCCTGGACGAGGCCTTAGCAATCTGAGGAGTGCATGGTAAAAACAAGATGCATTTCCGTAAATTAGAACGTCGCAGTTACATTTGAATTGGACTGTTAATATTAATGGTTTACGCGGGTTTACTGTGGTTTCCGTAACATGTCAGACTGTCATATGTGCCAAAAATACTAATCAGAATACTATTTTTGAGTTTAGGAGTGGAATACAGTTACTTTCCTCAAATCAAAGGAATAAATACATTGTGTGCACTGTGTAAAATATAAATAAAATACACTGCAGCCGACACACACATCTGCCTATTATTCTGCTGCCTCTATATCTCTTCTTTACCTTGTGAAGGGTTTTATGAGCTCTTATGTGCAAGACTAATTCCCCTTGGCAATAAAAGTTTCATTCATGAAGCTGTTTGGATTCTACGCCGTGTTTTTTTTACACAGAATACATTCACCTTAAGTTAATATTAGTATGTAGTCAGAATACATTACTCTAGTAGGGCAATGTTATGCAATATGTCACAAAATACATTTAAATGCAGGTAGTATTCTTTGTACAATATTTTGACTTTATTTACTATACTTACAATGCTTTTCATTTATTATTTTAACTTTTTTTAACTTCAATTCTATTACTTCACCCAAAACTAGCACATGTACAGGTGTTGAAAATTAACTTATTTTGCTATAACACTTAAAACATTGCATCTAGTTCGTCCAATGCTATGTCCATATTAAATAAATAAATAAATGTATAGACTTAGCATGTTCTCCCACTGTTTTTCCAAACTCAGACCTAACTCCAAACTCGTCCCCGCGGCCTTGGAAGGACGGGTCATATTCGCAAATATTCCTTAATTTCCTCATTTATTGACGCACACAAAACCGAATGTAATAGAATCAGTCTGACGTCTCACCCTCCTCGCCTTTGATATCACTTTACATCTTCGGCATCAAATAATTATTCCGACTGCAGCTCATATTAATACACGATGGATTGCCTTTTGCCGTGACATTGCCACACAGGGAGTTACAGCACTCTTCTTCCATTACAATTGATGGAGCGTATCAGATCGCAAATTAATAAAATCAATATTGTATCTACAGCGTGCGTCTATCGATTTAGCACACTCCGGCGGCATTATGAATGAAGGATCTGATTGTACAATCGACAGGACTTATAAAGATATGAAGACTAGAGCTGTAATTCAGACCAAAAGCTCCCCAGGCAACAGATAAAAGGGCATTGCTCAAGGTGGAGGCGGGACAAAGTCATAGGGCTGCAGACGTATGGAAGGAAACACTAACATAGTGTTTGGGGACATTATTGTCACGGAAAAAGAGAAATTCTTATTCTTACACAGACAATCATCTGCTCTTTGCTGTGGCAGTTATTTGCACATTGATTTGATGTGCATTTCTAAGCTGGATGCCCTGCCCTGGCACATTGCTTAGTATTAGTAAAAAGTCGGTCCACATATTGTTAGTTCATATGCTCTTAAATGCAAACTAAAATGGCATTATTTGTGTACACTTTAAAGGAGTACTATCTACATTTTCTTGTCTCCATGGAGATGTTAATGCTTTAAATGTTTGTATATGGTCCACAGTATGGCATTAAACCCATTTTCATTACTTTATTGAATTACCTTGATGCACAGTGAGCGAGGTCGCCTTTCCACAGATCTGACCTGTAACTCGACCTGATGGGGGCTACCTGCTTGTCTCCATGGAGATAGACAAGCAGGTAAAACATTTAAACCTAAATACATCATCTTTAGTGTCAATATAGTTGTCAAAAGTATCTCATGCATTCGCCAATTATTGAGTCAAATGGAACAATCTTTATGTATTTCTGTATTTTGTATTCATCATTAGTTTATTTGAACTGGGACAGTGCACATTAATCAGCAGTTCTGTAAACGTGCCAGTATTAGCTATAGTTTAGTTTCCAACTGTAGTCCCTGGCGAGGTGTAAAATGTCAGCAATATACAAAACATACATTTTAAGGATTAGTACAAGAATATAAAAGATTACTCGTCCATGTAAAAGCAGATTACTGGGTGAAACATGCACATAAACAACAATAATATGGGACTTTTTTGCTTCTCAAGTAACCATGATGTCAACACATGTTTAATAGTCATGTGTGTATTAGCATTGCGTATGTGCGATGGGATTGTGTTCCCAAACTGTGCAAATGCAAAATGTAAAAGTTCCACTGTGTACATTTTAGGCTGAAGAGGTACATACAACAAGGGCATAGCATAAGCAGCTTTGAAGGCTTGAGAGGGGAGAGGGGGAGTCATGGGTGGCTGGTTCCCCATTAAACTCTCAATCCTTTCCTGTTTTAGCAGCTTTAGTTAAGTGACTAGTGTTAAGATCCCCATTCACACTCAAGCTGCTATTCTTCTTCCCAGACTTTGTTTTGCTAATGGAAGCACCCAATTATTTCAAACCAATTAGTAGGAAAACAGACTAGAAACTTTCAGAGATTTTAGTATTGGCTGGTTAAAAGTGACTTATTGTAGTCCAAGAAATAGTCCTCTTGGCTTTGAGGATTTGCAATCGCACCCAGTTATTAATAGTCCCCAGTGACTATCGACGACTGACTTTGGGCACAACTTTATAAGCACCCACAGCACTTCAACAATATCTATTTATCCGTTGCCAGAAGTTTTCTGGCGTGTCTAGAGCAATCGGCGAAATAGTTGTTGCATTTAGCAACTGTGTTGCTAAATGTCAACCTTGATATGACAAAGCGATCTGTTCCAAGACAGAAGAGGATCATCTTTCAATCAGTAAGAAAATCCATTGTTTAAAACGTCGCTTTTAATATTTTTGATCACAATATAAAAGTGTAATGCTGAACCTTCTCTGCTTGGTATCAAACTTTTGCCCATTATCAGCTCACAATAACTAATAGTGTTGTCACATCTCAAGCTCTATTTCGATACTAAGGAAAAGCCTGGATACTTGACACCACAATGGTAAAAAAAAAACATATTTTAGCTGAAAATGTCAATACAAAACAATTTCTTTCTTTCTTTAGTCATGATTTGGATTCCTCGTCCTGGTTCGGTCCTGGTTTTAGCTCATTTAGTCCTGATGTTTTGTCTGGTACTATTCCAGACCTGGTTTAGTCCTGGTCTGGTTCAAGCTTAGTCTCTCTTTAGGCTCAATTATGTGATTTTCTTCCGTATCAGTACTTAACCTGCTCAAATGAGAATCTCGTTTTGTTACTGGTTTTAGTAGCTATTCGTATCTAGGTAGTAATACTTTTGACAACCAATAGCTAACCAAGCTACGAGGTAATGGTTAAAAAATTGCTGGTTAAAAAAGCAAAGGAATGAACATTTTAATGGACGCAGGGACTGAAATTACTTGATATTGTGTTCTAAAACTTGAATATCCTGATCACAAACCCACTACTTCGTCGGTAATAGCTCAGGAAATATCACAAATCTACTCGTAATTGCATCTGGACGGATTTTGGTGTCCGGCTAGCCGAAATGCACTTCCTAATGGGGTACAGCAGTTTCCATATTTGTGTGTTTTTTGACAGCAAGCTTGCATCACACGACATGGATTGTTTTTTTTTTTTACACGGCGTACAAGACAGTAACGCTGGGCCGAGATGGGGGAGAATGCGCACGCTGCAGCTCGTCCGGGCATAAAAGATCCATCTGGCTGCTCTGAATCACAGGTAGAAACGATTGGACTTGAAAACAGGAAAAGCCGAGGCGAGGCGGACTGCTGGGGGAGCGCTGCAAGGATGTAAAAACGTGAAAAATGGAATTGATTTGGACTTATTAAGGATACAAAAACTACCCATGACTGAATTTTTCCACTTTTACTGTGGAATATGGGCGATTTTGGCAAGCTAGGATGACTGTCTTCCACCTGAAAGGTCAATTTAACACAATGAATAATGTCACAAGGCTGTTTCCTCTGACCGTATTTGAACTTCCTGTCTGTTCGCGCATCCTTTCGCCTCACGCTGTGTCTTCTCTTCGCTGTCCAAATGTTTCCACTGGCATTAGGTGAAGCCTGACAGCGTCTTTGCTCTCCCCCCACTGGTTGCACTAATTAAATTTGTTTTATTTACTCTTTGGAGATACCTCACTAGTCCTTCTGAACATTAACTGCCAGCCAGCACATCGGTGGGAACCAGAAACAAAAAAAATGTGCTCTTGAAATGACAGAACATTAGAAAATCCTGAAATGAAACACATTTTAACATTTTACAAATAATTAACTCGTCCATTTAGTTATAGAGCATTCATTTGGCACACTTTAAAGCTTGTGTTCACGTGGCATTATAACATTATAGCGTAATTGGAATTCGCCGTTCAGATTTTGCGTTTGGATTTTGCCGTTCAGATTTTGCGTTTGGATTTTGCCGTTCAGATTTTGCGTTTGGATTTTGCCGTTCAGATTTTGCAGTCAGATTTTGCAGTCAGATTTTGCAGTCAGATTTTGCAGTCAGATTGCAGATTTGTTGACTTTGGTTTACGGTTGATATCTCCGTTATTACTGGGTCTATTCTCATGAAACAATAAAACTGCCACAAAAGGTCATCCGGCAGAGAATGGCGCAAACACTAAGCAAACAGGTAAAAAAGTCAGAGAGTTTCAGGTTAAAACTCCTCCAATAGGGCAGGATTCATCTAGAGCAGGCATGTCCAAACTAGGGCCCGGGGGCCAAATGCGGCCCTCAGACCAATTTTTGTTGGCCCTCTAGCTTCCTGCTATGTCGGCCCAAACAACAAAAACTAGTACTTTTTACTGTGAAATTGGGAAAATTCAGGCATATTGATGTTATACAAGCCTAATATTAATGTTCCAGGTATAATTTAAAGTGTGGAGGCTCATCGCAATTACGTCAAATGCAAAATTTCGAATGATTCACTTTGTCATTCAACAAATTCGACATTGTCAAGTCGTTTGTGGCCCTCTGCCCCGTTTAAGTTTCAAAATGCAGCCCTTGGTGAAAAAAGTTTGGACACCCCTGATCTAGAGTAATATAAGTATGATTTACAGAAATATTATAATACCTTGGAAACCTTTCTACCAACTGGCACAAAGCTCAACATCGTCTCTATTGGCACAAATAAAGATTAGGTGTCCACATTAGCTTCAATACGTAGTGCCATAATTCAAGATGTTATTGTTGTCAGTTGAAAGGACTTAAGATGAATATGGCATGTTTGTGGAGCCAAGTCTAAACAAATAATGATATAGTTCAGCAATTTGTGGATCATAAATTGGTAAAAAAAAACTAAAAAAAGCAGTAAATCTCCTATAGTGTTGTAGAGGCCCCTCCTCTATTGTAGCCGAGCAGTGTTTAAAAGGTCAAGATTGATGCCATGACTAAGTTAACATTCATGTCCATTGTTTGGCGTTTTGCATACATTATACACAGTAATGCATATTTTTTTTATGAATGAACTAACAATTTACCACCTTTTTTTTATTTTCACTATGTAACTTTTTTGGTTGAGGATCTGTCAACTGCTTTTTGTCCCGTGGAGATTTTATAATTTTGCCTGAAATTTTTCACATTTTTGCATTAAACCTACTTGCATGTTTTAATTTAAAGTGTTTATATTGCTACGAATTACCTTGAAAAGCATGCATTCTTAGTAAGAGCGGGGTCACCTCTCCACAGAGCTGACCTGTAACTGGGCCTAGTGGTGGCTACTTGTCTCCACGGCGATACAGGTTTAATATCATACTGTTTAACATTCTAAGCAAAGTAATAACATCCCCATGGAGACACCCAAGTGGTAAACAAAAAAGTTACATAGTGTACCTTTCAAATATCGTATTGTTTGTTGAATGTTCCAAATTTGACGTGATCCCATTGTAAACAATAATACTTCTGTTTGTGAATGCTATACTTTGCACATTGTAGAAATCACACAGCTTCACTGATTTGTCATTGAGCTTCTGCAGATTCCTCCTGGTAAAATACAAAGGCGTTAGCTTTGACAGAGAGGAGGGAAACAGAGTACGTACTGTATGGGACACATTCGTATTGGACTTCAAGGTATTTGTAGGTCCCGGGACAAGGGTCTGGAAATACATCGGGTCCAGCCACCACTGCACACTGCGTCCGGTTGTTGCATCTGAAATACACAGAAAACATGTAGCGATAAGATGAGATAATACTTAATAGTCTCCCAGATTTGTCCTGGGACAGAGGTCACATGCTTTACCAACAGCATCACCAACAATACAAGTGCATTTAAGTCAACAAACACAAATAGGAGACAAAAAAATACACAACAACAGGGGCCTGGTAGTTACTTACACCTTGAACATGTAAGTGCAGTTTTTTACAGCACATTCCTGCATTGTCATTCATCTTTAGTTTTATTTTTTGACAGCACTTTCCGAGATTAACAACTGAATCTTTTCAGTTTACAGTTTGGGACTCTAAACCTTCTCCTTGAGGGCATCAACTCAAACTGACTATGGAGAGAGTGAGCAGGGCTGTGGTCGCCCGGTAATCTGGGCTCAAAAACAATCTGGCTTTTCTGCATTTAAAACAAGATTGTGTTCTGTGTTCTGTCTTGTAGACCATACTATTTCTGCATTTATTAAGAATGTAAAATATAAAACAAGTCTCATCTTAGTTTATGAAAATACTTCACGTGTTGTTTTTTGTGGGTTTTTTTCTGATGGAGGATCTTTTGTTTTGTTGTTGCTTTGCCTGGAATATTCCACAGATTCACATTAAACATATCAATCACCAGGGAAGTTTTCATGGTATTTTTGGTCAATTAAAACCCCCGCAGTTAAATGAATGCAAGATAGAAAAGTTACACAGTGTACCTTTAATGTGAAAAAGAGAAAATTATGAAAAACAATGAAAAACAATGTCGTAGCTGGAGAAGAATATTCGTGTTTCTATCTATGGGGAAGTTTGTCCGTCTCATCTGGGCACGTTTTATTCATTGCATGGTCCACTCGGCTCAGACCCACAGATACAGGCCTCACACCCTCGCACACAGTTCCCTGCTCAGTATTTGGAAAACATGGTACAACAGCACATTTATTTGCATGCATACTATCGTGCAAGCATAGGCAGGGTCAACCCGGCTCAGGGTCGCAACAATGGTGATAATTGAAATAATGAAGCAAAAATATACATGACCTCTACTGGGGTATTAGTATTATCTGGCAACTGTGAAACAAACACACACGTCTGGATCTACTGGTGCTACGGCTGAGTTGTAATTGAGATTCAGTTGTTTAAAATCGTCATGATCAGCCAATCTTTTGTCAGGAAAAGCATGTGGTTTGGAGCTCAGACTTTGATGGAATAAATGTTGATATATTTGTGTTAAAATGCAATTATAAAAAGGCTGTATTGTTCACGTTTAGGAATTAATATCAAAATACATTTGTATTAGTTTTTAATGAGACAAAATACAGTAAATTAATTGAAAATAATAATCCATTGACACAAGGAAATAAATAAATAAATAAATAAATAAAATAAATGAAATAAAATAAAATAAATAAAATAAATAAAATAAATAAAATAAATAAAATAAATAAAATAAATAAAATAAATAAAATAAAATAAAATAAAATAAAATAAATAAAATAAATAAAATAAATAAAATAAATAAAATAAATAAAATAAAATCATCATGATACTTTCTGTCATAATGCTAACTGTTCCTAAAAGTACTATGGTAAATATGGTAAACTAATATGACTAACCACTGACTAAACAGTATTTAGGTAAATAGTGACTGCAATGGTCCTTCTAGTTCAGTAGCGAGATATTGCAATCCGTTTCCCCAGGCCAGCACAAATTAAGACATCTGGGTGGTCTGTAAAATAATATTTTGTAATCAAGGCGGAGCAATTTTGAGATAATTGTTGTAATTGGTTAATAAATGGCTTCATCAAACCCAAATCGAAAAGCCGAAATGAAATTTAGACGGCACATGCTTGTTGTTGTTGTCGAGCGCGACGCCGGGGCGAGGAAGCGCGGCACGGGTTACATAGTTATTACAACATGATAGATGGCTGTGGGTGGAAGCGTCTGGGGAGGGGTGGGGGGTGACAAGCAATCAAGCCAGTGCCAGATCAGCTACCTACGTGCAATGTGAATCTTCATTAAAAAACACAATTACAGTGCTGCTGGTGTGCTCGGGTGCCATTTTGTTTTCATCAATCAGACGAGTGCTTCACATGCACAGAGAGGCCGGCTGACGCGCATCATCTCTGCACTCATCGCCGCACATTAACTCTTAAGCGATTAGACAAGTATTGATCTAATTGTGTTAAAAAAAAAAAAAAAGAAAGACAGGATTTGAACGTGGCGCTGCATTTCATTGTGACAAGCAATTGTTTTAGAGCGGTTGTAATGCCTAACGTCTATCATCCAAACTGTTGTAGACGCTTTTATCAAAGTTGATTGACGTATTTAAAGGTGAAATATGTAGCTTTTTTTTCTGGTGGAGGGTGCGCTGCCTGCTCGTCTCCATGGAGATGTGATAGCTTTGGAAAATGTGCTTCTTTGAGACAAGGTGGCGAATGTAGTCCATCTTATGCTGGTTATGCAGCTTATGCTCTACACTAGAAAAGTTACATAGTGCACCTTTAAAAACTTGGGTAAAAGCATCTACTTAGTTTTGATGAATTAGACATTATAACCATGCCTACAACAATATTCAATTCAATGTATCTTTGTAATGCCCCGCACAAGAGTATTTGCTTCTTAAACTAATATAGCAACCCCAGATATATGATAAGTCAATACTTATGGTTTCAAATGTTTTTTTTTTTTAATTGAAAACATTGTACTTGAAAACATTTTCAACCATGGGCTTCTGGGTCCGTCGTTAAAGATACAAAAGCGCCACACATAAGGTGGAGGCGTCGACAAGAGAATCATCATAAAAGATGCATAAGCTCAGCACAGACACAGAGGCAGATAGCGCGCTGACGTCTAGGGACAGTAAAACATGGGAACGAATCTATCTAAAAGTGATGTGTCCATCCCGGAGACACCTGCCACGCAGGCAATGTCAAATAAATATGGGAAAGAGTGTCCGGAGTGTCTGCCAATGTGGTCCAAAAGACTTGGTTTTCCATCTGGCAGATCACTAAGCACGGACAAAATGTATGATTCATGCCAACAACATTTTTAAATTGAATTAATAGGAATTAAGTTTTTGTGATTTCTGTCATGTCTGTGATTTTCAGCATTTTCTTTCCCTGTTGTGTGAAGCACTTTGAATTGCCTGGCTCTACAACTAAACTTGCCTTGCATTGAGGATGCTTGAGGGATTACACTGACTCAACAATTAATAATATTGTTGCAAATCCATCTTATATTCAAAATTTTTAGGAGCATAACTTTTCAATAATAAAACATCCCTTCTCAGTACAATTGGCCGACTGGAATATTGGCTGGAAGCGTGTTGCCCAGAGACACAACTGCAGACATAGGAATAAATAACACCCATGAAACCGAAAAAAGCACAACCACTTATAGTATATATATAGTATAACTGTATCCATATTTCCACACAAATACAGAAACACAATCCATTCAAAACCATTATCTCCCCATTCATTAAAGGTATTTAGCTGTAGGTTGGCCATTAGCTCTGTTAGCTCAGTGAAGGTCAAGGCGGGGTCTGACACCATGATTCATACAGCACAATTAAAGGATTCTCTACACCTTAATTAACATTGATTAGATGCCGACTAATCAATCGAACCGGTGAGGGACAAGCAAAGAAGGAGCCCTCCATCTCACTCCGATAATGAGATATGGTCCACTGCCTCGTTCCTATCAACTTTATGGGTTCATGAACCTAGCGTGCCCCCCCCCGCCTCCGCCGCTTACCCTCACTCAGCCGTCTGCGAGGAGCTAATTCGCCGGTAGTAAACGCCAGTCATATTTAGAAACTCGGCGGTCAGGACCATCAGATGCTCCAAACAATTACGGTGACGGCGTTTCTCTCCATCTCCTCGCAAACCTTGATTTCTGTCTGGTTTGCTCTGTTTGAGACCAGAGCTTTCGGTAATCAGCGCGTGCGAGGACGAGTTAAGATTAAGTGTCACTTTGAATTAGACGGACGCGAGAGGACGGCGAGTGATGGTGAGGGAGACGGCGGAAAGGTACATATGATGCGGATGATGACAGTACTGTGACGCCTGAAATGTGGGAAGCTAACACGAGCCACTGTAACCTTAATATCAGCTACTTTTACCATTAGTTACACTTGTTTTGATGGAAATATGCTTGACTTTAGGGCTGGGCGATGTGACAAATCCTTGTATTAATTGCTGATGATTTTTTATTCCAAAAGAAGATGTCATTGTCATTTAACAACAGTGTTTTCAAAATGCTTTAACAAACAGAGGATTGACTGTGGACTTGACTGGTTATTGGTTAAGTATCACTTCCTCTTTAATGTGAATGCGGTCTGTTTGTATGAACGAATCATCTAGTATTTGTCCAATATCATGCCAATTTAAGTTAAAACAAATTAAAACATTTAAAAAAAGACATGCCAAGTGGTAAATTGATAAATGATAATGAATAAAATTATATAGACAATATATATTCATCCATAATTTCCCCATTCGTTTATTAAGGTGATTTAAACTAAAACTAAAAACACTAGTCAATGCTAAATTAATCCAATAATACTAAGTCACATAATTCTGTTCATCGTTCATATTTAGGTTTTGGATTTATCTCACAATACGCCCCTATTATTCTATTTTAGTACATAGTATTTCTCCTCGCTGTATTCATACCATATTCCTAGTTTGTAAAGGTTTGTTCAGTGACAATGCCAAAGCACAATAGTTCCAAGATATTTCTGAAGGTTATCTTGGTGACAGACAAACCAACAAAGATTTCAACCAGTTATTTTTTTTTTTTTCAACAGACCAGAACAAAGAACAGAACAAATCATCTACAAAAGCTAAGCCACCGCCACATCTGCAGTATTAATCTGTGTTTTAATAACTTCCTCTTGAGGGATTAAACATCATAATGTGTATTTACTCTGGATTGTCAAACTTAATCCCAGCCTTAACATTTATCTTGCTCCACTTCTCTGGAAATCCCTTTTATGACTGCTGTGCACTTTTACTTCAATGCGCTGACCATAAATAACCGCTGATCAGCTTTCCTATGCCACTGTCCTGAAGGCACCCGCGGACGCTCAGCAGAATCCAACAAAAGAGAAAAGGGGGGAGACAAAAAAGGGGAGAAATAATTACAATTAAATGTTTTAAGCTCCAATCGATGGCAGAGCAGGAGGCGATCGATGGGCGGAGAAGCTCCACGCATCACCTGCCACAACAGCTTCACAATGACCAATTAGAGGTGTAATCAGGGTCGGATCAGAGTGGGCTCAAGTGTGGGCTTTTGGACTAAAGAGCAACACTGCAGTGGTTTCAAGTGGAAAGCGGGATTCGTGACCACTCTTCCCGAAGACAAACACACAGCGGATTCTTAGAAATGTACTCAAAAGCATCAGTATCACTCCTTTCTTTAAATCCACTGTTACTGATCATTAACAAGACATGACATCTTGTTTGGAAGTGAGTTCTGAATTAACTGCTATGGCAAAGGAACAGATTTTTCACCACTTTGAAGCTCATGGATACTATGATGAATGTACTCAGAGCCTCAAAACATGTGGCAGCAGAAGTGATAAGTAAAAGTACTAGTTTAGTTAGGATTTTAGTTTAGTTTAGTCAGAAAACTGTAGATACAACACTTCTCTAAGCTATTGTCCAGTGAAACATTTTATATTCATATATGTTTAAGTTAGATAAGATAACCTTTGTTTGTTCCACAATGGGGAAATTTCACTGTTGCAACACAGATTAGGTACAGATTAAGCCCAGAAAAATATTTTTTTTTTAAAAACTCTTATATAAAAAAAAAAACTCTCATATAAAAAGAGTCTTTTAAATGAATAAAAAAGTCTTATAAAAAACTCATACTCTCAATAAAAATAAAAAAAGTGATTTATAATAACTGCCTATCAACTAAGCAAATTACCTCAAATATATTGATTGCTGTTTTCTAATCAGGCTTTAATGTTACTTACATGTAGTCTGGTATTTTTAATTGCCAACACCACTTTGATTCAACAAAGTCATTTTTTATGATAAATAGAGGCTCATCATAATTTTAAAATATCAGTATTACATTGAAAAGGGGGCAGATAACATAAGATTAATATTCGTTCTGCTCCTTTTCATTCACTCTTTGTGTAGCTGCATGTCACTGATAATGTATTTTATATGTGATGGAAAAAAATAAATACAAATCCTTTGAAATCACAGGATGTTCCACTTCACTTCTGCCTCCGTTCTATTCCAAAATGTGTAATTTTAAAGGGTCTAGAAGTACTACTACATGTGCCAATAGTATAATGCAATTTGTTTCAAGTACATCACATTCAAATATAGGGTGTGTAGCAGTGCATCGCTACGACAGACTTATGAGTGAATCTCAGCGTTCCTTCAAATGCAACTAAATTCAACGCTCTCATCTTCACCAACTGGCCCTTTTTTATCCTCGCCGCGATGTGTTTGCTCAGGCTGCCAGCTGACAGAGCCGCTGTGGCACAAAGCAGCCGAGCCTCGTGTAAGCACAAACTCTAATCACTGTAATCTGCCCTGATCCAGCTGCTGCCGCCGCCCGTGGCACTGCGAGGGCCACTGAGTCCACTGACCAACACAACCGGACTACAAAGGAACACGCTTTAAATCTCCGTAACGGACACGTCGACGTGAAACAAAAAAAACAAACTGGCGTGAATTTTCGTTTCCCGTCGAGGCGAAGTGCGACGGTTTTGTTCCATCGCAAAAGGAATCGTCGAGTGAAATGATTTACGAGATGAATGTGGAGTTTGTGGGCGAATTAGTCCTTTAAAATTAGATTATGTGTCGCATTCAAGAACGTCCTGTACCTGTTTTATGGACACTCCAAAAAGGCACAACAAAAAGAAAATTAATCAAAAGTATAAAGCGATGAGAAAAGATATTATATGACTAAATATATTTGTTGTAATTATAAACTAGAAGCAAAAATTACCAACCTCATTAACCCATCATAATAATCACAAGGCAATTATTTCTGCATCTGTTTTGCAACTGAATGGCATTAAAAAATTATGCATTTCCCCCGCAATTCGAACCTATTTTAGTTTTAATTTTCTTTACTCACTAGAGCGAACAATTACCTTTCGCGGTCCTTTTGCTATTAAATGAACAAAGTTGTGATTAGACACCATCGTTTTGTGACCGTGTCTGAATATAGTTGTTTTAGTTTACGCAAAAGACAAACACGGTTTAAACTCATGTCTCTGTCTATACTTATCATTATTTCCCAGTGTAAAGCAACAGAAAACGATGCGGGGGTCTCTCGGGGTGTGTGTGTGTGTGTGTGTGTGTGTGTTTGCTCTGCTGCTGTGGACTGAATGTCTTTGTGAGTCCCTGGCTGTGTACACACTGGCGGCGGGGTTTGTATTTGTGCGAGGGGAGGAGAAGAAAAGCGAGCTGGGAAAAAGTGACGGACAGGTCAATATCCTGCGCCTCTGCTGGGACCCATTACGCTTTAGTTGATGGTCTTGGCCACCCACGGTCCACTTCATTCATTATCTTTCCCAGCTGCACGCCACCAGCATCCATCTTTTCTCATTCGGTCTGTCTCGCTGATGCAAGATGGGAAAGGGGGAAACGGAAAAAACGGCCTCAAAAGCTCGACTGTAACGGGTTAGAGTCGGATCGGGGGTTGTGAGCAGATCATTACTATCATCATGTATTCCAGCAGAGTTTGTTTAAGGTTTGGTTATGTAAAGTATCATCTTTTAACCTGAAGTGTTTTTTTATGGACATTATGCAATCATAATTGTAGTAGTATTTGTGTCGTTTATTCAAGAGCTTTTTACAGCGGCAAAGTGGGAAAAGAAGAAGCAATGGCAGTACTAGTAGTAGGACTAGTAGTACCGTATTTTCTGGATTATAAGTCGCACTGGAGTATAAGCTGCACCCGCCAAAAATACATAATAGAGAAAAAAAAAAAAAAAAAAAACATATATAAGTCGCACTGGAGTATAAGTCGCACCAGCCAAAAATACATAATAGAGAAGAAAAAAACATTTAAGTCGCACTGGAGTATAAGCTGCACCAGCCAAAAATACATAATAGAGAAGAAAAAAAAAACATATATAAGTCGCACTGGAGTATAAGTTGCACCTTGGTCAAAACTATGAAAAAAGGTGTGACTTATAGTCCTGAAAATACGGTAGTAGTATATAATGTATTTAAATGTATTGTTTAATTGTATCTAATGTAACAGAAAACAACATACATTTATGAATAAAAAAAGCACTACATGCAATTCTCACCTTTCTATGAGTTTATGGGTGTTTGTCTTTTGATTTGCTTTACCTCAGATGCCCTTCCAGACACATATTTCTACAACCTTTCTAAGTAGTATTACAGCTTTCTTTTCATTCTGACTCAAAACTTCTTTCGCTCTCACTGTTGAAGCAGAGCTCGGTGCACTTAAAGCCTTTTGTTCACATGAAGGATTAGTTAAGCAGCCCATTTTCAGCTGTAATCCTGAATGATATATTTTTCATACATTTCAATTTGGTGTCATTTCAAAAGTGGCGTGTGCGGATTATACAACAAAAATCTCCACTCATGTTTGTTAAGTGCACCGTAAACTCGGCCGTGTGGGATTCACTTTGAACGGACACATTGTTTGTATCTTTCGAAAGTCAGTTTAGCAAAGCGCACTGGTAACTGTCCAACTGAGTGGTTCTTTGCGGCTTCAGAACGGCTTAAAAAGTGCATTATTGAATAGACTCGAACTGGCCTGCTTGAGTTTTACATACTTTTGGAAGATTATTCAAGTGTGAAAGTGACAGCTGTCTGACCTGCTAACACTAAATAACTCTGGAACACTAAATAACTCTGGAACACTAAATAACTCTGCAATCAGTTAAGCACATGCACCGGTTTCAAAACACTACAATACACTATAACGACATAGATATAGACATCCTGTATTTGACTCACTGTTGTGGCCACTGGCTGATAACAAATATTTGCCGATACCAATATTTAGGCCCACACATTTAAAGATGAAATAAATTAACTAGTTCACTTAAGTAAATATTATATCTTGAATGTATAATCATTTATTGCATGATTGTGTAAACATACAGCCATCTTAGCCTAGTTGCAGCTACTGTTACTACTACTGCTGTTGCTATTACTGCTGTTACTACTACTGCTGTTACTACTACTGCTGTTACTACTACTGCTGTTACTACTACTGCTGTTACTATTACTGCTGTTACTACTACTGCTGTTACTACTACTGCTGTTACTATTACTGCTGTTACCATTACTGCTGTTACTATTACTGCTGTTACTACTACTGCTGCTGTTACTATTACTGCTGTTACTATTACTGCTGTTACCATTACTGCTGTTACTATTACTGCTGTTACTACTACTGCTGCTGTTACTATTACTGCTGTTACTATTACTGCTGTTACTACTACTGCTGCTGCTTCTACTACTGCTGTTACTACTACTGCTGCTGCTTCTATTACTGCTGTTACTACTACTGCTATTACTACTACTGCTGTCACTACTACTACTGTTACTACTACTGCTGTTACTACTACTGCTGTTACTACTACTGCTGTTACTACTACTGCTGTTACTACTACTGCTGTTACTACTACTGCTGTTACTATTACTGCTGTTACTACTACTGCTGTTACTACTACTGCTGTTACTATTACTGCTGTTACCATTACTGCTGTTACTATTACTGCTGTTACTACTACTACTGCTGTTACTACTACTGCTGTTACTATTACTGCTGTTACCATTACTGCTGTTACTATTACTGCTGTTACTACTACTGCTGCTGTTACTATTACTGCTGTTACTATTACTGCTGTTACTACTACTGCTGCTGCTTCTACTACTGCTGTTACTACTACTGCTGCTGCTTCTATTACTGCTGTTACTACTACTGCTATTACTACTACTGCTGTCACTACTACTACTGTTACTACTACTGCTGTTACTACTACTGCTGTCACTACTACTACTGTTACTACTACTGCTGGTACTATTACTGCTGTTACTACTACTGCTGTTACTATTACTGCTGTTACTACTACTGCTGTTACTACTACTGCTGTCACTACTACTACTGTTACTACTACTGCTGTTACTATTACTGCTGTCACTACTACTGCTGTTACTACTACTGCTGTTACTACTACTGCTGTTACTACTACTGCTGCTGCTATACTACTGCTGTTACTACTACTGATGTTACTACTACTGCTGCTGCTATACTACTGTTACTACTAATGTTATTACTACTACTACTAACTACTAATACTACTACTACTACTACTACTACTACTACTACTATTACTGCTACTGCTACTGCTACTACTACTGCTGCTACTGCTACTACTACAACTACTACTACTACTACTGTTACTACTACTGCTGTTACTATTACTACGGCTGCTGCTACTACTGTTACTACTAGTGTTATTACTACTACTACAACTACTGCTGCTGCTGCTACTACTGCTACTACTGCTACTACTGCTGCTACTACTACTACTGTTGCTGCTGATACTGCTGTTGCTACTGCTACTACTACTGCTGCTACTACTGTTACTACTAGTGTTATTACTACTACTACTACTACTACTACTACTACTACTACTACTACTACTACTACTACTACTACTACTACTACTACTACTACTACTACTACTACTACTACTACTAGGTTATAAAGTAAATAGGTTATAAAATAAGAACAACTTACTTTCTTACTAAGAAAGTAATAAAATATACATCTGTTTATCCACATAGTCTTTTTTATTATCAACGTTCTTGTCGGTATGGAGCTCTTGAAAAATTTCACGAGGGAACAAATCATCTTCAGTGGAATTGTATTGAATTGAATTGCACTCCCGAGTCTACGTGTATGAAGTATACAGACTTTTACGCACTTGCTACTGGGTAAGACGGTGAAAAGGCAGGCGATGTATGCATACGAGAACAAATGCAATGGTTCAGCGTAGGAGTGCAAAGACTTCAAGTTCTGTGCCTCAGGTGCCCGCAGTTCTCAAGTGCTTAAGCTTGAATAGTAAACACAAATAAATATGTTCACCTCCACCTGCTGTATGTATTCACAAGATGAACGTGTAGTTTTAAGACGCAGAAGCTGAGATCGAGCATGTTCTGCTTGGCACGGCCGCATGAAACGCTGAAAAACAGGCTCTTCAGAAATGAATAAGGCATTACAGACAATCTTTGACACTACGATCCCATCAGACTTTAGATCCATGTATTTGGGTCGCAGAACTCCTGCCATGGACGTTGGGAATGGATATCTCTGGAGGATACTTTTGGCGGCCGGAAAAAAGGCCATCACAAAAAAATGGATGACACAAACTGCACCAACAATAAAGGACTGGACCGAAATCAGAAAGGACATACGGAAAATGGAAAAAATCACTTATGGACTGAACTTGGAAATGGACAAATTCGACATAAGCTGGACGAAATGGGACTCACATTATGGATCAGGTGCTCTAACCTTGTATTTTATTTCATTTGGATGCATTAGTCTAAAAATGGTAATCTTAAACACTACACACTTTGTATTTTCTCCGGTTCCGCCCACACCACACTTTTCTTTTTTTCTCTCTTTTTCTTTTTCTTTATTTATTTATTCATTTTTTTATCTTCTTCTTTCTCTTTTTTGACAATGTTACCGGACTGTATCTTTATTTACACACAATTTTTGATTGGTCTGTGTGTATTCTTTCAATAAAAAAAAAGAAAAACAGGCTCTCCGACAATTTGCTGCATGGCCCTCCTCAGTCTCATTCCCATTTCACGCTGAACTGTCCTGTCAAATAAAGCCTATGGGCCAAAAAAAAAAGCAAAACATCACACGTGCATCCACCATATTGGATGTTACAAGATTAACTGTGTGGAACTAAAGCAGGAATAGAGAAGTTAAGAGGCTGTTTGGTGGGATAGCTTCACGTGCAGTGGTGTGCAGTCATCTTAGCTATACTTTCTGAAAATGTCATCAAAAAGCACAAAATAAAGCAAAAGGAAGAACAAAAAATATAGTATCTTTTAAACCTTTACCAAAACGTTTTTTTTCTTTTCCAAGGGAGACAACCAAGGCAAAACATTAACTAATACATATACTAGTATTGATATTTGTCCCGATACTAGGAAAGTATAATGGTATCGACCTCGTCTTCCGATCCTGATCCGATACTCTAACCAACCAATATTTAACAACTTCAACCCAGTAAATATCGACATCTGATACTTTTTTTGAAGCTCAGAATCAACTGAATTCAGTCACTTTAGTTTAGTTCATTTTACAACGATTTTGTTTGTAAAATTACTGTACTGTGTGTTCAAATAGTACAATTATTATTAAGTATTAAAAGCCTTGATGACATGTTGAAGCAGTTGGAAAGTAACCCAGTAACAGTAACCAGGTAACAGATACTCAAAGCCTAAGTACTGATATCGGTATGGATGATCTACTACTACTACTACTGCTACTACTACGACTACCACCTATTAACACAACTACTACTACTACTACCTATTAACACTACTACTACTACCTATTACTACTACTACCTACTACTACTACCTATTACTACTACTACTACTACTACCTATTACAACTACTACTACTACTACCTATTAACACTACTACTACTACCTATTACTACTACTACCTACTACTACTACCTATTACTACTACTACTACTACTACCTATTA